>NC_067165.1:15873219-16182385 GCF_903995435.1 Acomys russatus
ATGTGTGTGTGTGTGTGGGTGCTCAGTGGGAAAAAGGCACCTGCTGCCAAAACTCACAACCTGAGTTTGGTCCCTCATCCCCACAGGGTGGAAAGAGGGAACTGGCTTCCAAAAGTTGCCCACTCACCTCTACATGTGCCCCATGACATGTACATACCCCTACACACACACACACACACACACACACACACACACACACACACACACACACTTAGTTTTAAAGTTTTAAATATAAAATAAGTGTTTTAAAAAGAAAAAAAGATAAGTAATATTGGAATAGAAGCAAGTCAGGAGGGGAGGCAAGGTGTTGGTGTGAGGTGACAGAGAGGTCCTCCAGAGAAGCTCTGTAGCTAGCCAAAGCAGGCAAGAGAGATGAAGCCTTAAGGGCCTCAAAGGGGACAGGTCTTTCTCCTGTGGGCCCCTGGGAACTAACTGTCAGCACTCTGAATGGCAAGAAAAAATGTCAGAGGTGGGCTCCAGAACACTCACTGTCCTCCAGAGAGCTAGTCAGAGCTGAGAGTGAGTGAGGGGAGAGGTAGCAGAGAAAAAATGTAAGCGCCTGCCCCTGGGGAGGTCTGAGATCTCCAGGACATGAGGTCATGGGGACCACTCTGCCACTTGATGCTAGCATCCCAGGCCAGAGAGCCCTGTTATACCCCATCTGGGCTAGCAATAAGAAGCTCCCATCCTTGGCACAGAGGCCTTCCATTCAGACTGGCCCTGCTCCCTCAGAAGCCCCAAATGCACACCCAGTGGCCAGGCCTGACAGCCCCAGGACCAGGCTGGAAAGAGACAAGCAAGTCCTGGTGAGGGGTGCTGGAGGCTACAGAGGAGGGTGCTCACTGCTATCAACTCAGGCCTGGAACCATGGTCAGTCTAGAGATTGACAGAATGGCAAACACTGGCCAAGGTGGTAGCCATTCTTTTAGCTCCTTGGTCACAGAAAGCAATGTTTGACTTGGCCTCTTACCTCAGGAGACCCTGTCCTGTCCCTCAACCAGCCCCACCTCTACGCACTGGGGAAGGAGAGGGCAGAGCCCAGGGGCCGTATAGGCCCAGTGTATTTCCCACAGGCCCCGGGTAGCTGAGATCCAGCAGTTGCGGGTATGGGCTGCAGTTTGGGAAGAGAAAAACTGTGAGTCAAACGCAGCCCTGGGAAGAACCATGTTAGAAAG
Organism: Acomys russatus; assembly: GCF_903995435.1. Lineage (NCBI taxonomy): Eukaryota > Metazoa > Chordata > Mammalia > Rodentia > Muridae > Acomys > Acomys russatus. The sequence continues at coordinate 15,874,395 of NC_067165.1, forward strand.
TCTGGATTCGGGCAACAAAAGTCTCCCCCCTTTTCTACCTTTTCAATAAACCAAAAAAAATATTTTCCAAGTTTTTAATTTCTTTTTACGTTTATTTGGAAGAAAGGGCATGTGCGTGCCATAGTGACTGAGAGCATGATTGTTTGTGTGCATTTTCTGCATGCATGCCTCTGTGTGTGTGTGTGTGTGTGTGTGTGTGTGTGTGTGTGTAACAAAGTATAACTTGAGAGAGTCAGTTCTCTTCTTCCACTATGTGAATCCTGGGATCAAACTCAGGTGTCATCGAGCTTTGCAGCAAGCAGCACGTTTATCCACTAAGCCATCGCACTAACCTGTTTTCCAAGACTTTTTGAAGCAAAACCATGCTCTGCCAGCTGGAATCCTAGGCAGAAAGAAGCCAGAAATGGGAATGACCCCAGCTTTCCTGGGGCACATGCATTAGGGGAAGTGAGCTGGGCAACAAGTAGGGCACTATATAGGGAGGCTGCTGACTGAACCATGGCTGCTTTCAGACACACCTCATCCACAGGCCCAGGGAACTCATTCCTACACAAACACACACCCACACCCACGCTCCACCCCAGCCACTACCTCCAATAGAGTCCAGGGTCAGGTCAGATAAGCCATTTGCCTCAGAGCAATAAACTCCTGGACTGTGGCCATCCATTCATATAGGGAGGATAAATAATCATCTCTGTGGAGATGCTGGTGAGCTGCGCAGACGGACGTGGCCCCGGCCTTGAGGGCCAAGAGCGCTGCTGGACACAGAGATACACACAGGACCCATCTACTTAAGCTTCCTGCAAGCTAATGGGCTCCTCACAGCAGCAGCCTTACACAGCAGATTCTAGAATTATTACTCCCTTCTCACGGATGAGGTAAGTCGGGCGTGGTAGCTTGCACCTAGGAGGATGAGGCAGAAAAACCACTTGAGTCTAGGAAACTGGGCTAGCTGGGCAAGGTAGTGAAACCTATCCCTTAAAAAAAAAAAAAGGAAGAGGAAGAAGAGAAGGAAAGAGACAGAAGAGGAAAGGAGGGCTGGCTATAGTGGTGTCCGCCTTTAATCCCAGCACTCGGGAGGCAGAGGCAGTAGGATCTCTGAGAGTTCCAGGCCAGCCTGGTCTACAGAGTGAGTTCCAGGAACAGCCAGGGCTAATTAGTGAAGCCCTGTCTTGAAAAAACAAAGGTGGGGGCGGGGAGATAATGGGACCCCCATTGCTTCATTCATGTTGTTGTTGTTTGTTTGTTTTTGTTTTGAGTAAAGGTCTCATGTAGCCCAGGCTAGCCTCAAATTCAATAGGATCTTGAACTTCTGATCCTCCTGCCTCTATGTGCTGAGATTGTTATGAAGAATTCAGGGCTTCATGTATGCTCGGCTAATACTCTTCCAACTGCCTTGGGTGCCCATCTCCAGTTTGGCTGTAAGCTAAGCTGGCATTAACCCTCAAGCTCTTAAATCTCACGCCCTCCTAACTCTGACAAGGAAATAGTCACACTGAGAGGAAACTCTGTGGAAGGAAGCCCAAGATGGCTTCCTGGAGGAAGTGACTGAAGGACCTAGCATCAGTTGACTGAAGGAGTAGGGTGGGGGAAAGGGTCCTAGACAGAAAGAACAGCGTAGAGGAAGCCTCTCTTCTTCAAGGACAGACGCTGTGCTCCGTCTCCCCCAGACCATCAAAGACAGGAGGGAGCTGGGAAAGTCTGGGAGGGTCTACAGGAATGAGCCATGATGTCTTGAGTGCCATATCTAGACATGGCATAGGGCTATAGGCAGGGGACACTGGCAGCAACTGTCACATGTGTGCGCACACAGATACAGAGAGAGAGAGAGAGAGAGAGAGAGAGAGAGAGAGAGAGGGAGGGAGGGAGGGAGGGAGAGAGAGACTCAGGAAAGAAGGCCACCACTATCCTGAAGACTCTGTTTCTGGTGCTTCTTGCCTCTGGACATTACATGCTACCCTGAAGGCCTCCCAGGCTGGCAAGGGGGAAAAGACAAGGAGAGGAATACGCTGTGAGTTAGCCTTCCAGCTGCCACAGACACTTGAAGGGCATGACCAGAAGGCACCACAGCCAGGGGAGCAGGGACAGGAATGTCTGGCTGCAGCAAGGAAGCATCTGGGTAGGGAGAGGAGGCTAGGCAGAGGGGCAGGAGCCAGGCATAGAGGAATATCCAATGCCGGGAGTTTGAAATGGAGTGATGGAGAGTTGGCGAAGGTTGCTAAGTAAAAGCCAGTGCAGGAGCTGGCTTTGGGCTGCTGGATAACCGAAAGCTTTTCCTGGGCCAGCGCTTCTAGCCTACAGAGGCCCTCCCAGCCCCTCTCTCAGTGCGAGCAGAGTGGGTCTCGACTTGGCCTGCCAGGGATCTGTGCCAAGAGCCCTAGGCAGCTTACAAGGGGGCCGCTGGGAGCCCTGGAGGAGGAATGCAGCCTAATTAATTCTCTGAAGCTCCCAGGCCTCGCCTTGTGGGAGCAGCTGCCAGGACAGGCCTGCCAGGGCCCCACCGCCCCAGCTGTCGATCATTCAGAGGTAAAGCAGTGGGGGGGGGGGTGCGGATGCAGGCTGGGAGCTGGAGGACAGGGACTGGGGCCTGCCCCTTGCCTTCAGGCACACACGTGTCCTCAGCCCCTTCAGAGTGAATGTGACAGCAGCAGCCTTGGGGCCTTAAGGTACCATTGACACTCTAGGTGATATTTCTCATTTAATCCTTACTCGGGCCAGAAACAGGATACTGATAATGGCTCCACTGTGCCGGCAAAAAGATGAGACCTGGAGAGATAAATTTCTCTCCTAGTGCCACCACAGTGATCAGAAAGCTGAAACTGAATCTCTGGGATCGGGCCTAACTCATTGTGCTGGGAACACTGAGGGAAACGGAGGCCTGTGGAGGTGTGGTTCCTTTCCCAGGGACAGTCAGCTGAAAAAAGAGCCTAAAATAAAGAGAGAACAAGCAGAGTCAGGAAAAAAAAGGGGGGCCTTGCTCCTGAGGGTTCTCTCGGCCTTGTCACCAGGAGTTGAATGGTTCACTATTTCTGGGCCGGCTAGGCTATAGGCTATAGGAAATAATGTTGTATTTGACAGCTCTTTGTTGCTATAACAAAATCCCTTATTTGGGGCCATCACTGTTTGGTTCCATTGCTTTGAGGCCTGTGGCAAGACAGCATAACATGTTTGGAGCATACAGCAAAGGAAGCTGCTTACCTTGTGGGTAGCCAGAAGCAAAAAGAAAGAAAGGGGGGGTGGGGGAGTGGGGAGCTGAAGTGCAAAATCTCCCTCAAGGCTCTGTCTCCAATGGCCTAACCTCTTCCCACTAAGCCCTATCACGTAAGGTCCTCCCACCCGACCTATGGCAATGAGCAAGACATTTACCTAAGCCATCACATTCTGGGTCCCCACCTACCTGGTTCCAGCTGCCGGAGTCTATTCCAGAAACACAGTAACTGCAGCACCAGCTGACTCTGCTGCATATGCAGCCTTTGATCAAGTGCCCCTACAGGGGACACAGACAATGGCCCCACTGCAGAAAACCTGAGCTAAGAAGGAAACAAGAGCTAGAAAGGGCAGCCCCAATGGCATGACACCAAGACTCGTCCATGGCCGGGCAGCAGGCTAGGATAGGAGACCATAACCAGATCACATCCCAAGCCTCGGCTCCTGCAGCTTGAGTGAGATGCAGTTTTGGATTGCCCTGGTGTTCATTAATAACAGACATTATCCCCCCACAAAAAGGCACTTGATATATGTCAGGCACAATCCTGAGTGGTTTGTTTTTGGGTTTTGGGTTTTTTGTTTTGTTTTGTCTTGTTTTTTACTTTTTATTGGTTCTTTGTGAATTTCACATCATGCACCTCAATCCCACTCCCCACACCCTCCCCTTGTACCTACCTTCCACCCTTGCAACCTCTCCCCCAAAATTAAAATCCAAACAAAACACAACCCTCGTTTTGGAAGCTGTAGTGTGTCACAGTGTGTCCCATAGTATATAGCCTTTTGTCCACATTTCTTTTCCTACAAATGTTCATTGCAATGGCTAGTTGGTCTGGTACAAGACCTCTGGCTTCTGCTATTCCATCAATACTGGAACCTCACCGCGTCTCCTTTTGGATATCCTGCTGTTGCCCTGTGTCATGGGGGTCCTGTAATTTTGGATCTGTAGGACCAGCTCCTTCATGCACTCCAGCAGTTCATCAGTGAGGTAGATGTGGGAGTTGGCCAACTCAAAGCCTTGGATCTGGACCTGAGAGGTATCTGAGCTGGGCAGACCATTGGCTTTCCCACCGATGGGACCATCTGAACAGCAACCCCTACATGGCCAGCTCTACCCTGCTTTCCAGGTGATGTGCAGGACTGGCTCTCCTACGTGTTGCAGCCACTTCTCCCACTCCCATGACCCTGGGGCCAGCTTTCCCACATGCCATAGATAGCGAAGGATGAGAGGCAGGAGGAGGGCATCTTTCCCTCATGCATGCCATCTCCCAGCAGACAAGTTTCATGGTCAGCTCTCCAACACTCACACACTTAGGGCTGGCTCACCTGCACCTCCACCTCTACTGTGCTGCCCAGGTGAGGTGCAAGACCTGCTCTCTTGAGTGCTGTACCTGGTGAGGGGCAGGGACAGCTCTCCTCCTCTCATGACTCCTTCAAGGCCAACTCTCCTGCCCACTGCAGCACTGCAGGCAAGAGGGAGGGCTTGCTCTTCTACACTCACACCCTCTGGGCAGCTCACCTTCAACCTCCACGTACAGGGCCAGCTCTCCTGATCTGATGACCTGCAGACAACTCTCCGAGCCTGCTGTAGGTAGCGAAGGGCGAGAGGTGGGGGCATCTCTTTCTTGTCCATTTCACTGTTCGGCAGGCAAGTGGTGGGGCCCGCTCTCTCATGCTTACACCCTTGGGGTGGGCTCGCCTGCAATCTGCATATCCAGGGCCAGCTCTGCTGTGCTGCCCAGGCGAGGTGCAGGTCCAGCTCTCCCACCTTCTGCACATGAGGATTGTTTCAGGTTAAAGGCAATGGGGAAGGAAAAAGGAGGGTGAAGAGGAAGTAGAGAGGAAAAGTGGGAGAGGAGAGGAAGGGAAGGGGAAGGGGAAGAGGGGAGAGGGAGGAGGGAATGAAGAGAGAAGGGAGGGAGGGGATGGAGGAGAGGGTGAGGGGATGGAGGAGGCAGCTAGTCTTAGCACCCTGAGACTATCTTGCTGGGCTGGTCATTGCTTTGGTTCGTAGGCTTTACAGTTGGGGAGGACTAGTGGCTGCTTTTCTCCCTTGGCAGCTTGCATACCACATACTATGAGAGCTAGTCTTAAGAGAGGAGGCTTCCAGGCCAGAAACAGCTCCATTCTCCCAAGTCCTTTGTGTGGTGGCTTCAGCAGTTGGATCTTGCCTTGCCAAGTACTGGGATCAACAATGGCCAGTGACCTATATTGTTTGTGACCAACTAAACTGCATTCTAAATGCGCACCCTTATAGCTGCAGATAAGGATCCTAGCCACTGCCTCCCATCAGAGAATCTTCTTTCTGCAGCAGAAAGATGTTCTACGGAGAACATTATAGAAACCCATAACTAGCCAAAATGCAGAGAAGAGCTGAGCGTGGCATGCCTACCCCATGTTGACACCCTGGTACCCAGAACTCAGGGAACATCAAAGAGGAGGAGCAGAAAGAGAATAAAAGCCAGGCCGTCTGCCGTGAGATAGCATCTTCTGTATATGTCATGGATGCTGCACCCCATAAAGTCTCAACAATATGGTCACCTAAACAAGACCTGCATGATGGTAGCAAAAGTTGACATGCCAGTGCAGATGGGGGAAATCTCACAAGGCTGGATCCCTGGATAAAGAGCTTTGGGTAATTAGTGGGACTTTTCTCCAAGGACAAGCCCCTGATAGGCTATTCCCAAGAGGTCAGCCTTAAGTACAGATAAGTATAAGCAACACTAAATGGGCTCAGCAGGTGTGTGTGTGTGTGTGTGTGTGTGTGTGTGTGTGTGTGTGTGTTGTGTGTATGTGTGTATATATATGTATATATGTATATATATTTTGTGTGTGTGTGTGTGTGCTGTGTATAACCATAAATAATTAAAGAAGAGGCCATGGCCATGAATTTGAAAGGGAGCTGGGAAGGGTAGAAGATGAACTGGCAGATGGAGCTGAAGAGTTGGAAATGGTGTACATACAGGATTCGTGTATGCGATTCTCAAAATAAAAACCCTAAGTGCATAAGGCAAGGGTTTTTAGACTCACAGAGTTTTATAGTCTTCAGTGATAGAATTCTCGGATTTTCTCAGCACCCCGAAAGAAAATTGGTAGCCACCAACCATCTAACTTGCTAAGTTTCTTTACCTCCTTTGGACTTTTCTTTAGGAATGGAATGAGACGGTATGTTGCCCTTTGTGCCTGACTTCCTTCACTCAATACTTTGTAGCACTTACTTGTCTTGTGGCCTTGATAAAACTCTGTCAGCATCCCCATAAGGAAGGAAGGCTTTACTTGGCTCTGCCGTCCAGCGTGTGGGGCAGTCTCTGTAGCAGGAGCTTGGGGCAGCTGGTCACAGCTTTTGTGGCAGTTGGAGATTCAAGTGCAGGGAATGGCACTGCCCACTTTCAGGGTGGGTCTTCCCACTTCAGTTAACTCCATCAAGACGAGCATCCTCGGAGGCTAACCTAATCTAAGCAATCTCCCACAGGTGTGCCTGAAGGCACCGATTGCTCCTTCCAGACCCCCCTGTCAGGCTGGCAACTGATATTAACCCCCACGTGTATTCAAGCTTCCTCATGCTGTGACATCACAGCTGGATGATTTTCCTCTGTGGGGCCTCGTAAGACTTTGCACTTACCCATTGATGGATTTGGCCTGCTCATACTGGTCTAAGGGCTTTATTTAAACCGTTGGCACTCCTTAATGTGGTCTTGATATCAGGAGCAGCATCCAGACAAAGAAGCTGAGGTCCAGGGAGGTTAGTCAAGCCATCCAATATCACACAACTAGTAACCAGCAGGTTTCACCCTAGTAGCAAGCTCTGGAGGGGATGGTCCTCTCTAACCACTGTGATTCCTGCCTCCTCAGCCAAATCAAATGACATTGGCCAACTCACCTAGCAAACTGCCCCCAAAGGAACACCCAGAGAACTTAGCAAAAGGAGGCCCTTCTGGACAGCAGTTTGTTCTGAGGCAGAGTACCACTCTCTAGCCCAGCCTATCCAAGAACACGCTGTGTCACTCAGCCTGGCTGCAGAGTTAGGCTTCAGAGTCACCACCATCCTCCTCTTCTGCCTCCCAAGTGATGGATTACAGGTCTGGCTCTTGGCCAGGTTTCTAAAAGGGACAGAGGCAGGGGCTAGCAGGCAAAGCTGAAGCCAGGATTGGCTGTCAGCTCGCACCGAGTGCTGAGGTGCAAGCTTCTTAGAACATGGGCGTCGTCCAGGAAGGGAACATAGCTTCAGCCCAATGCGAGCCTGCTTCTGAGACAAAGGACCATCTTACAACCCCTGATGCGTAGCTATCACCCCTCTGTCCACGCCCAAGGAGACGCCACTGGGCAGCAGAGAAAATGTCCCTCTGGTGGAGTTAAATTTAGTGCCACAGTCCTGGCTAGTGCCACCCAGCCTTGGGCTCATCCCTACTTCCCATGGGCCGCCGTCTGTTTAAAAAAACAAAACAAAACTGGGATGCAGGGTCAGAAAGATGGCTCAGCTGTTAAGAGCACTAGCTTCTCTTGCAAAGGACCCAGGTTTGGTTCCCAGGACCCATAGGATGTCTCACAATCATCTGTAACTCCAGTTTCAGGAAATCTGATGGCCTGTTCTGACCTCTTCAGGCGCTAGGCACAAATAGGGTGCACAGATACACATGCAAGCAACATAAGAAAGAACAAATGAAATCTAATTTAAAAGGAAGGAAGGAAAGAAGAAAGAAGAAAAAAGAAAGAAATAAAAATAATAAATAAATAAATGGTATGAAAAGTGACTCCCTCGAGTTGCCTCCACATACAAGCTGTGAATGCAAGCGTGCATGGGCCGATATGCATACACAATCAATCAATCAATCAATCAATCAATACATGTAAGATTCTGATTTAAAGAAGTCAAATGAGAAATCTTAGTTATCTGTTTCATTATAGAGGTAATATAGTGTGACCGAGGTGGTAACTAAAACCGAACCCAGTAAGGAGCCAGTCCCTAGGCCTCACCGCTCGGAAAAGGAGTATTAGCCCTGTGTAGATTAAGCTATACGGTTTGTTTCTACAGAAGTTTCATTTTGAGATAGGGTCTCATGTTTCCCAGGCTGCCTTTGAACTTCTTCTTCTTTTTTGGTTTGGTTTGGTTTGGTTTGGTTTGGTTTGGTTTGGTTTGGTTTGGTTTTTTGAGAAGGGCTTTCTCTATGCAGCCTTAGCTGTCCTGGACTCACTTTGTAGACCAGCCTGGCCTCAAACTCTCAGAGATCCTCCTACCTCTGCCTCCCAAGTGCTGGGATTAAAGGCGTGCGCCACCACCACCCAGCTTTGCCCTTGAACTTCTTATTCTTCTGCTTCTACCTTCTAAATTATGAGCTTACAGGCAGGTGTGCACCCGCACATCCAGTCCATTCAGCGCTGGGGCCTGAACGCATGGCTTCCTCCTGCTAGAAGCGCTCTACCAAGTGAGCCAGTCCCCAGCCCCCCGAAACAGTGGTTCTCAACCTGTGGGTCATGACCCCATTGTGGGGGTCACATGCCAATATCCTGCACATCAGAATTTACATTATAATTCATAACAGTAGCAAAAATACAGTTATGAAGTAGCAACAAAATTAATTTTACGGTTGGGGGGCTACCACAACATGAGGAAGGTTGAGAACCACCAGGTTCCTTCTGAACCACTCTGGTTCCACACAGTGAACTTTGGACACAGGAGTCCTACCTAGCCAAAAGGAAACATGTTGTATGCAGTAATAAAGCCACTCATGCGTCAGAGCACATACACAAGAATGTGAGCGGAAACATACTCCCAGTTGTGAGACTGGGAGCCCTTCCTTAGTCTATAGGCAATGAGTTTGAGTCTCTTAGGATGGGCGTCCAAAACAACCTGCACACTATGTGTGCACTCCTATGATTCCTATGTATACGTTCCTGCACACACACATGCCAGTGTGTCTGGGAGTGCCCCCAATGTGTTCTTGCTGGGTTGGGGTTACATAGATACGTGTGCACATATGTGTGCATGTCTGAGGCTGTGTCTGTTCCTGTAAGTTGTGTCTGATAATCTAGGACTGTGGGTGTGGGGAGTCATGTGCGTGGCATGAGTACACATGTATGTAGGGAAGGCTGCATACATATATGAACACACTCATATGGGGAATGGTAGTATAGACAGAGGGAACACCCATGTGATGTTCTGCATATCTGTAAGAACATATATTTGCAACAGTCCTTCCTAGGAGTCCCTCCTAGTATTGGGATATTTTTCTTACTTAAACCTCTGGTCAAAAAAAAAGAGCACATGCAGAGAATGAATGCTGGTGCAGATTGGGGAGTGCACACACACTGGGAGGCTACATACGTGTGAGAATACATGCATGAAGTGATTGGAAATACAGATTTGGGGCAAGCGTGCATGTGGTGGCCTGCCTATGTCTGAGAACGCACGAGTAAGGCGACATACTTATGCATGCACACACTTGCGTGTGAACCTCTGAGCACCAGTGTGACTGCAGGTGTGAACTCACAAGTGTGCACTTGCAGGTGAGGTGTACAATGGCTCTGGACACAGAGCCCTAATTCTGAAGGACATGGTATTTCCTCCTGACCCCACCTGTGCCTGCCCTGGGCCTCTGGCCTCTACCCCCACAAAGCCAGTGGTTCTCAACCTGGGGGTAAAATGAACTTCTCACAGGGGTCGCACATTAGATATCCGGCATATCACATATTAACATTACAGTTTATAACAGTAGCAATATTACAGCTGTGAAGTAGCAAAAAATTAATTTTATGGTTGGGGGGTTCAGCATGACATGAGGGACCGTATTAAAGGGTCGCAGCGTTAGGAAGGTTGCGAACCGCTGCACTAAGGGGTAAATGCCATTGTGTAACCTTTGAGCAGCTTGTTTTATTTACGTGTAGATTAATTATTTTGGTAATTAGCTAGTCATTATAAACCTCATTTAGTTTAAAAACAAACATGATTATATCACAGATGCAGAATTCAGATGGAATTGAACAGAGCAGGAAGGAGTGGAGGCTTCTGCCCCAGCCAACAGGAACCAAGAAGGGACAAGGGGACAGATGCCAGAGCTGAGGGCTCTTCCTGCCTCAGTTTCCCAGAGGGTCATCCCCAGCTCTACCTCTTCTCCCTCTGATGGAGGTAGAGTGGGTCAGGTGTAGATGTCCCCAGTGGGAGGTCCCAGCTGCAGGCCAGCCCCTTCTCTGGCAGTGCCAGTAGACATCTGCTCTTGGCTGGAACTGCCCTGTGGACAGCATATGTTGCCTCTGCGGGGAAGAGATGCCCAACAGGAGCTCTGACCCCCTGCTCACTTTTTTTATGTGCACGCCTTCCTGGCCTGAACAGTCTCTACCCCACTGCCCGGCCTAGGCTTGCCTCTGTGTCTCCCAGCGCTCAAAGCTCCCCAGCTGTCTTCCCAGCTGGACTTTGGCCTCCCTCAGGCCAAGGACCAGCTTACAGCTCTTTCAGGTGCCCACAGCCTACCCTGGCCCGGTATGATATAATATTAGTCAACATTTGACGTTAAAATTTACAGATAAAAAAAAGGAGAATATGCCATGTGAACAGCAATGTTTGGTCCAAACAGCATGTCACTGGGCACCTGTAGGTGACATGAGTCAGCCTGCTGCTTGCTCAGCTGTAGGAGGAGAAAGCCTCCACCCCAGACAACTAGAGTTTTTATCAGCTCGGGGCCTCACCACGCACCTGTAAGAAGAAGCCGGGCTGGGCCAGTCTGCAGGCCACCCCCCGGGGGCTCCTTAACCTCCCCCTCGGCACAAAGCCAGGTTCTAAGAGTCAGTCTTAGGACTCCTGAACTGTCAGGTTCAGAATTCAGAGTCCATGCCTTCTAGAGCAGCCCTGGGAGATGGGCGGGTCCATCTAGGCTGGTGGCCAGCATCCCCATTCCTTTGGGGATACCCTCAAGGATTGGCCTCTGCCGTCTCCTACACCCTAGCTGCCTGCTCGTCGCTCACTAGCTCACCTACATTGGCGTCTTTCCCTAGCACACTTCTCACAGTCTGGACCAGGTCCCAGTACACATACACCGTACCCTCAAATCCTTTGTTTTGTTTGTTTGTTTTTGTTTTTCTCAACAGGGTTTCTCTGTGTAATAGCCCTGGCTGTCCTGGAACTCTCTTTGTAGACCAGGCTGGCCTTGAACTCACAGAGATCCGCCTGCCTCTGCCTCCCGAAGGCTGGCATTAAAAGTGTGCACCACCATGCCCTGCCCTTTTTGCTGGTCTCTTTCTGGGAGCGCCCACCAAACACAGACAGATAGCAGGTGTACAGGCCACACATGAAACCTTACTCCAAAGAGGCCACTATCTTAGGATACAGGGGCCTTGGACAGGCTGAAAAGCAGCTAAATGCAGCCTGGGACAACAGGAGGAGCCATTGGGATGGGCCAGGCAGTAAGGGGGGGCTGCAGATACATGAGAGGGTGACAGGGCATCAACGATAGAGGCCCTCAGACCAGAGCCACACCCATGCCTCCCTCCCTTCTTCAGAATTGCTTCCTAGATAATCTCTGCCCTAACCCGGGGGACCTAGTGGCTGTGATACTGGCCCTGGTCAAGACTCTGAGAACCTCTGAGAACTCTTTTTCCTTGGTCTGATTTCCAGTCCGTGATGTGGAAGAGCCCTTGGGTGCAGGAAGGAAGTCTTAGCACCCTGCAGGACTCCTCTCTAGCTTTGTCTGGAAAGGCTTACCCTCAAGAGTCTCAGAGGAATTCTTACCCCTGGCTTACATGACTCTGAAAGAGGACACTCTGACCCAGAAGAAACAATTCAAATAGAAGGACATTGTTGGACAACGTGGGCTGGCTCTCCCTCCTCTTAAACTTAAACCACGTCATCCCCAAGGCAGACAGGAAAAAGAAGCAGAACAGTGCCATCTTCAGCCAAAGGATTTGGCTTCAGGTTGTTGATGGCCTGAAGAGGCTAACTCATGTCACTCAACTCCAGCTTTGGTGGTGAGATGGGTGGGCAGCACACATGTCCCCACAAACTGCCGAAGTGTTCTGTAGCTTTCGATCCTCCGGAAGAAAAGCAACTGATTCCTCGGGGCAGAGGAGGCAACAGATCCCCCAGGCAGATCAGGTGGGTGCCGCAGAAGCCGGCCCACTCAGGTGGGCAGAGCAGGGAACCCCAGCCCCTCAGCTCAGCTCCTGCCACCCAGCCTGGGTGGTGCTCAGCCTGGTCCAACCTCTCCTCTGCTGACCTGGCCCTGACCTGAGTCTCACCCACTGGCCCTCTTTCTGCATCTGGCCTTGGGACAGCTGAGAATGGGGCTGGGTGCTTGCCCTGCCTGGGATACCTTTGGCCTCAGGCAGGCGGAGTCCTGAGCCAGGCTTTTAAAGGAACCACACCACACACAGATCCTACTCCCTTCACAAGCTCCTACAGCCTCAAGGCACCCAGAGTGAGTATGCAGGCCAGCCCTGGGGCAAGTAGGCCTGCTGACTTCATCTGGAGGGGAGCCAGAGGTCGCTTGGGGGCGGGGGAGGGAGACATGCTAGGGGAAGAGGAACTCAGGGAGGCCAGGACTAGAAGATGGAGAAGACAATGAATGGAATTAAAGCTGACAAGGGCCAGGTGTTTACTCAAAGACAGGCCTAGATGTTCACTTCAAGAGAAAGGAGGAGGGAATGTTTACCTGAGCAATATTTATGACACCCCCCCCAAACCGGAAGTCACCCAGAAACACAGGAATTATAGCAAGACCCTATAACACCGAGTCACAACATGTTGAACACGGCAACCTGGTTTATTCAAAGTGCAGAGCCGGATGGTACTGACCACCCCGTGCCACTCATACCTTGACCACGGGCACCACTAAGCCACAGTGTTAGAAGCTGAGTCTATACTTAGGAGCAAAATTGTTGGGTCATTGGCTCTACCTTGCCTCAGCTTTGCTGGGGATCAGAAAATACTTCTGCAGAGTGTCCTGCCGGTTCACACATCTGTCAGCTGCACATAACAGCTTTGTGCCCTGATCAGCACTGCCGTGGACAGATTCCTGCCCACTGTCTGGGTGGGTGAGACACGGTGTTGCCCTGTGGTTTTCATTTCTGTCTCCTTGATGCTCCACGCACCTGTCTTATTTGTGTCTCCTAGAGGCAGACCTGAAATGATATGGTCAAAAAAAATGAGCAGTGTAGGGTTGGTGAACGGCTTAGTGGGTGTAGGTCCTCGCTGCCCAGCATTGACTTGCTGCCTTGTATTTGATTCCTAGACCTCATGTGGTGGCGGGAAAGATCTGGCTCCCGTGGGGGTGTTATGGCACATGGGTTCACGGATGAATACACATGCAAATACACACACAAAACAAACAAATAAGCAAATAATGTTTTAAGAAAAGAATAAGCATGTTGGGTGTATCAGTCTACCATGACTCCTATAAGAAAATGCTGTGGGCTGGAGAGATGGCTCAGTGATTAAGAGCACTGGTTGCTCTTCCAGAAGACCCGGGTTCAATTCCCAGAACTGACATGGCAGTTCACAACTGTCTGTAACTCCAAGATATGACACCCTTACACAGACATACAAGCAGGCAAAACACCAATGCACTAAAAATGAAGAAATTTTTTAAAAAATGTGGCAGGCTGAGTAGTTATTAAGACAGAAAAGTATTTTCTCACACGGAGGGATGATAGTTGGGAGTCTAAGACCAAGGTCTTCTCCAGGGCTCTGTTTTTGTGAGGACCCCTGTCTGGTTTGTGCCCAGTCCCTCCACACTATCTTTACATGTACATGTAGAGACAGATACCCAGTGTCCTCCCTTTTCCTCCTCCTCCTCCTCTTCTTCTTTTTTAAATTTTATTTTATTTTAATTAGATATATGTGGATGTGGATGTGTTCCCATCTTGTAGGTGCCTCTGGAAGCCAGAAGAGGGCGTCAGATGCTCCACAGCTGGAGTTACAGGCAATTTTGAGCTGCCCAAAGTGGTGTCTGGGAATGGAGCTTCAGTCCTCTCATAGGGCGGTGAGTATTCTTAGCCACTGAGCCATCTCTCCATCCCCCTCCTCCTCTGTTTTCTGAGACAAGATCCCAGGCTAGCCTCCAACTCACTACCTAGCTAAGAATAACCTTGATCTTCATCTCTTCCTACCTCCATCTCGGGAGTGCAGGAATCAGAGGCCCATGGCACCATGCCTGGTTTATGCATCACTAGGGATGGAACGCAAGGCCTTGTGGATGGTAGGCAAGCACTCTACCAACTGAGCTGTGTCCTCAGCCCTTTTTTATTTTTATGTTGTTTTTGTTTTTAAAACACACACACACACACATATATATATCCCAGGCTAACTCAAATTCATGGCAATCCCTCTGCCTCCTGAGTGCTGAGGTTACAGACATGAGGCACCCTGCAGGACTCGTCTCTATGAGGACACTAGTCCTGTTAGATCACAATCCCTATAGCCTCAATTAACCTGAACTACTGCCCAAACAGGAATCATCTCCATACACAATTGCACCAGAGGGCTAGATTCAGCATGGGAAAGGGGGGCACAGTGCATCCCGGCAGTTGGTGACCTTAGAGGGACCCAGAGGTGACTAAGTGAGCTGGGAGAGGCGGGAAGCTGTGTTTACAAGCAGGTAGCTCCTTTGAACTTCTAGAGCAGAATTCCAGGTGGCTATAAGGAAACCGTACAAATGTAAAGAACATATCCGAGGAGACACAGGGCTGGATTGGTTTTTGATTGCTTGTTTTTTGAGAGAGAGTTTAGCTATCTACTCTGAGCTGGCCTTGAACTCACCATCCTCCATAATGCTGGAATTTCAGGCAAACTCCATCATGCCTAATTGGATTCTAATATACTAATTCTTGTAGGCCATGAGTTAAGGGTATCTTGCAGTATGTGTGCATGTGTATTTATGTGCTGGAGTTGTGTTAACACTCCGTCCCTTGGCAGCATGGCCTTCCCAGGGTACAGCAACACCATGACCCTGTTCTCTTGATGAAGCTATTGATAAAGTCGCTGTCACTGCTTTCTAGGAACTCAGACAAGTGTGAAGTGGAAGCTGTATAGGAACTTAGCTGCCTAGAAGCTGAAACTGGGCACTGTCCCTAAGTCCACTTGAAAATGTTGTCTTTCAAGGGGTCCTAGTTATTTCACTGTCCCTCAGCCAGCTCCTGCCATAGCAAGGACCTTGGAACCCAAGAACACTCCCTATAGCCAGGTAGAGCTGGCTGCCCCTCAGTCTCTCACATCAGGCTTGAGTCTGGGTGGGGAAGCAAAGATCCAGGTGGCCAAGATTCCCAGGGTGGCAACTATGCTTCCTATTTAGATGTCAGGCTCTCGTGAGACGGGAGAGGAGGGTCCAGGGCTGACCCCAAAGCCTGGACCTGAACAAAAGACTTCCAGCTAAGGAGCACCCTAACACCCTGGGAAAGAGCCATTTTGGATGCTAGCCTCCCCCTGAAGTCAGATGGTGCCTCTCCTCCAGGCCGGCTCAGAAAATGAAAGCATATTTGCCCTGGCCACAGAGTCTGCAGCACACGAAGGCCAAGTAAGGGTCAGAGAAAGGCTGGTTGGTGTGTGGGCCTTTGCAGGCAGCCTGCCCCCATTCCCGGCATTGCTGTAGCCTGCACATGAGAAGCCGGAACTCAGGACAGGTCTGAGCAGGGTCTAGCTGCTCAGGATGTCTGGAATCTAGCCATCGCATGCAGCTCCCCAGCCAAATATCCAGAACCATCTTCCCATACAGGGAAAACCAAAGAGGGCCTGACGGGGCCAGGCAGAATGGGCACCTGTGTAATATCCATCCTCCCCATGCAAGCCAGAGTGGCACACGGGAGCTCAGGGCCAGTTGCTACTCACGTGTAAATTCCAATAGGAATCTTCCCTGACGTTTGGCTAGATGGAATCTTCAGGAATCTCTAGTGAGACTGAAGATAAGTTGTAGAGGACAGTAAACATCTAACATCACATTAGGAAAACTTAACCAGAAAGAAAGTTGAGAACATACGGGTCCATCTGACAGTGGGGGAAGCTGTAGCTGCCGACATCGCTAAGTATCTGGATACATCCGTGTGTGAAACTGCTCAAGCTTCCTGTCTACATGAGCCACTGGCAGGGGATGGGCAGTGGATAGAAAGAGGAGAGATGGGAAGAGAGGAAGGGAGGGAGGGGTGGGGGAGGGAAGGAGGGAGAGAGAAAGGTGGGAACAGGGTGGGGAAAAAGGAGAGATGACAAGAGTCAAAGAAAAAAACAAGAAACTAAGAAGAGAGAGAGAGAAAGAAAGAATAAAAAGAAGAGAGAATCAAAGGAAAAGGGAGAGAAAAGAGAGATGGAGAACATGCTTCCAAAGGCCTCCAATTTTATAGCCACCCAACACCATGGCAACCAGCCCATCCCCGCCCCCCACATAGCAATGACACTGACCCATTAATGAGGGTGGAGCCCTCATGACCTAATCATTTAATTACCTCTCCAAACAACCCTAGTGGCAATTGGATTCCAGCGTCAGTCTTGGAGGGTCCATTCACTCTGTGACAGGTTCCCTCACAGCAATCTAGAAGAGGCCTCTCAGGCTCTGTCACAACTGCCCAAGCAGGCAGCTCCTCCTCGGTAGCTGTCCACAGGCTGGCATAATCTGTGAGGCAGCTAGAAGCAGGAGTCTTTTCTACCTTGGGGAGCGGATAAGGAAGCACTCCACAGGGGTAAAGGGGAAAGGGCGTATACCTCAGAGCCCTTGCACCCCTGGCCAGGGTCCTGATTGGCAAGCAGCCCTTGGCAGCTCTCCAGGGTCTTTGTGCTTTTTGTCTAGGCCCTGAGGGCACTCTTCTGCACCAGACAGGAGGCGAGCATTTCCAGGCCTGTATCCTTGGTGCTCTCGCCACTGAAGTCCCTGACTATTGATCGCTCCCAAGATATGCACATCGTGACCCTTGGAAGCTGGAGATGCAACTTGGAAAAAGAGTCTCAGATGCAATCGAGCTATAGATCTCAAAGATGAGGTCATCTTGGGTGGTCCCAGTGGATTCTGAATCTGGAGACAGGTGCTTTCTTTCAGAGACTGTCAAGGGATCCAGGACCTAGAGATGAGTCAGCAAGGGAGAAGAAGGCCGTGGGAAGACAGGGAGGGATCAGAGTGAGATGGCCAGAAGCAACATCAAAAGCCACCAGATGTGGAAGAAACAAAAAGGAGATGACCTCTTAGAACCTATGGTGGGGACGCAGCCCCCCCAAACACACTGCATTTCAGACCGAAGAAAGCATTGGTCGCTGCAGCCTCAGGATGCTAACCCACAGCATCCCATGAGCCCCCACTGCCTTTGCTGCGCTGCTGAGATGTGGTCAAGCATCCTTCAGTGCAGCAGCTGCAGAGTCCTAGCATTCTCATGGTGAGCAGAAACCCCACCTGGGCTCCATCTTCCATTGCTTGTGACTGGGGCTCAAAAGGAAGGATGGGACACCAGGTCCCTGGGGCAGCGGCTTCACCTCACTGCTGCTTCATAAACATCTGTTTCTCCAACTCCTTGGTCTCCTCTGAGAAGTGTTCTCTACTTACTCTCATGTGGCCTAGGGCCTCTATTTGTAGCATTCCTTAAATTCTGCACTAGGGTAGCATTCCGGAGTAGTTCTATGAGACTACTTTTGATATCTACAGGAAATATTAGAAATACTCGGAAATGGAAAAATCCACTTCCTTTCACTTTAGTCAGATGGGGGAGTTGATTCACTAGCACCTCTATTTCTGTTCATTTTTCCCCCAAAAGTATCCATTTTCAGTCTAGAATCCACTCTACCCTTACCAGTATGTTTCAGAGGAACCTGACTCCAATTGCAGTACCAGGGGACAGTTCCAACCACTGTTGTGGAACCCTGCCCACCATCGCAATTCAGTCTTACGCCTGAGACCCAGTGCAGCATGTACCGCTGGACACAGGAATAGGCCTGAGATCATAGCCAGTAGGCGAGGTAGGAGGGGAGCTTTGCTGGGAGCTTTGGGGAAAGCATTTTTTTTTCTTGGCGTGTAGCCTCATTATTAGGAGTTCAGAGGGAAGCCAGTTTAGGGATGAAGTCTCAAACAGTGGGACAGGGGCTGTTGTGTGTGTGCACATGCACACCTATAATTATAACCCTTGGCGGGCTGGAGGAAGAAGTTCTAGGTCAACCCAGGCTATACAGCAACTTCAAGGCCAGTGAGCATCAGATTACACACACAGACACACACACACACACACAGATACACACAGATACACACACACACACACAAGAGGGGAGGAGGGGCAGACAAGGGGACTATAAAGAGATGGGCACAGCAGCTGGATTAGTCTCGCTCTGAAGGCCACCCTATCCTCACAGGCTGGTTAAGCAGGTCCAGCTGTCACCAGGTTCTGTTGTTTTTGTCCACTTGTTTTTGGGGTGGGTACATTGTGTGCTATGGCACAAGTGTGGAGGTCAGAGGGCACCTTGCAGAAAGAGGTCCTGTCCTTCCACTATGTGGACCTAGGGAACTAGCTCAGGTTGTCAGAGTTGGTGGCAGGCACCTTTACTCACTGAACCATCCTGCCGACCCCTGTTATTTTGGGGCAGAATCTTGCTATGTTACCCTGACTGGCTTTGAATTATAGCGTCTTCCTGCTTCTGCTGCGCGGGCACACGCGCGCGCGCACGCACGCGCGCACACACACACACACACACACACACACACACACACACACACACGGCCTATAATCCCATGCTGGGATTACAGGTGTGAGACACCCCTGCAGGCTATTTCTGTTTAAGCCAGCGTGTGTTGGACTTACGTCTCCTCACCACAAAGATTCCTGCCCAATATGCTACTCAGCAAAGCCAGATTTCCAGACTGTTCTCTTGCTGTGGGGTTTGAGACCATTTAAAGCTCAGAATTCTTTTCCATTTCTATCTCTGACACTGTCCCACTTATCTGAATTCTCTCTGGGGCCAATGATGCACCCATGACCTGGAAGACAACCCCTTACAAGAACTGGGAGAGAGACAGGCGTTGCTATATTTCTGATAGTTGTTGGCGGTAGTTGACATCTGTACAGAAACCTGGAGAAAGCCCCCCAACACTGTAAGCTGGGGCTGTCTCCAGGATAAGGAGTTTGGGGGAAAGGGTCTCCTCTCTAGGTTATATATTATAATACCAATTGAATTTTTAGTATAAAGTGATTTGTTATTTAAATTTTTCTGGGTTAAAACATAATATAAGACAGAGTCCCCTGGGTGCTTACTCTAGGGGCAGTTTATCTACAGACAAGGAAATGGCCCAAAGCCAGGCATGGTGACAGATAACTATAATTTCAGCACTGGGGGAAGCTAAAACAGGAGAGTTGCTGTTCAAGACCAGCTGGGTCTACATGAGCTCCAGGCTGGCCAGTGCTACTTAGTGAGACCTTGTCTCAAAAAGAAAAGAAAAAGAGAAATGAAGCTGGGTGTGGTGGCGCACACCTGCGATACCAGCACCTGGGACACAACGGCAGGAGTTCAAGGCCATCCTAAGCTACAGAGCAAGTTTTAAGCCAAACTGGGTTACATGAGACCCTGATTAAACATCAATAACAACAAAAACCAAAGAAAATGGTGGTGATAAGAACAAAGAGACAGAGAGACAGACAAAGAATGAAACAGTAACAATTTCTTAAAATTTTGGGCATAGAGTTTTTCAAGAACTCCTTAACTGTCCTGATCTTTGCTGGTCCAAAAGAATGAATGTTTCTTGCCACAGGGAAGATTTGACTAAAACTTGAATGCAGCTCAGCGGTAGAGCATTTGTCTAGTAAGGCAAGGCCCTGGGCTCACAATCTGCACAATCTAGCACTTCAAAACACCAAAAACAGAACCACAGCAATAACAAAAATGTTAGCCAAAGCTTTGAGCAATGGCAGTTGCCACCCAAAACTGTGGCGACACCTGGGGGTCAAGAGAGGGGCTGCAGCTTGCCTTCCCAGGGCCTGCCTTCTTCCCTCAAATCCCCCTCTGGGCAGAAGACGCGACTGACTGCCAACATAGTCCTCCTTAGGGCCAGCGGCTGCTCACAGCCCTGCAGGGACTGGGATGCCCATTCTGGAGCCCTGCATCCTCCTAGACAGAGCTGAAGACCCTCAGTATCTCCAGAGAGGCTCACAGACTCTGGGGACCAGAGTCCAATGGCCCAAGACACCAGGGTTCTGAGTACCTGCTCAGCCCCAGTGCTAGCAGCATTCCTTCTGGCCTAGGGTTCAAGGTCCTTCTCAGCTTAGCCCAGGGTGGTGCATTCAGGCTCTTTCTGAAATTCCACAAGGGCAGTGGCAGAGCTTTGTACCCCACACACATCAACTGGGAGAGGCTCTCAGCTCAGAGCTGAAGGCAGGGGAGCAGAGCCTCAATTCTCACTGCTGCAACGCCTGGGCTGGGCTGGACTGGGTGGATGGGCCTGAGGGACCAGTTTACTGTCTCACCTGGTCCTCCATTCTTCTCCCCAACTGACAGACCTGTTCCCCATGAGCATCGAGAACCCCTGTACCCCCTCATCCCGCACACCAGCTTATGTGAGGAGATTGTGTGTGGGCACGGGGGGGGGGGGGGGGGGGCAGGGGACTTCCAGACGTCTATAGTACCATGGAGCTCCATTTGCTTCTGTGCCTCACCCTTGGCTGCAGGTACTGAGCACAGAAATGAAGAGGCTGTCCTAGGTCTAGATGCCAGGTGGCCTCACAGAGCAGACACACAGGCATTCGAGACAAGGGCAGAGCTGCTGTCCACCGTGGGCCGCACAGTAGCAAGTGTACAAGGCTTGACACTGGCTGAATTGCATCAGTCCTTGCCCCCAGCAAGTGACATTCCCAGGAGGAAACTGTTCGGACAATTTCATGAGCTATGACATTTCTCAGTGTTGTCTGCTGGAGGAATTCTAGCCTTCTAGAAGAAAGCTAGTCCACCCCTGCTCCCAGGCTAGGGCAAACACTTCTCACATTGCACCGACACTTGCATTCGCAGTTGCCTGTCAACCAAGCTCATGAGCTCTTTGGAGATCATGCCCTATGTTCTTAGGGCATCCCCAGCCACTAGGACACTGTAAGGCATAAAATAGACGTCTGGATTCAGTATCTCTTGATGGAAGGTGGCAGCTGATGGCAGTTCCTGCCCTGTCTTCTCCTCCCATCATCTAACCAGGCCACCTCCAAGTGGTAAAGACATTCCCTCTGTCCCAGTTCTGTCATCATTCTTTCTCTCTGTCCCCATGAAGCCCTCGACTGGTGTCTCCTAGTTGCTCATGCCTCGAGAGCCCCTTCCTCCGTGAGACCTGCCCAAATCTCTCTGTGGTCACGTGGCTTATTCCTCCAAAACAGCTCCAGCAACAGTTAAGTCTCACCCTCAGTGGGAACACCTGGGACTCAGGGAAAGTCTCTAAAGACTTTTCTTTAAGAGTCAGGGAGGGATGGGCTGGAGAGGGAGGTGGGAGTCACAGACATCAGCAAACAACTGCAGCTAAATTGTTGGGGCTTAAGATGATCAGAATGGACAGAAGAGACCAGGGGGCGAATGAACAAGTGAGTGTTATTGAATGGGGGGTAAGGTAGCACACAGATGTATGAATAAGCAAGAAGTTGCTGAGTGAATGAGTCAATGCCCAACAGAGGAGGAGCAAAGGAGGCTCCCCAGCCTTCTCCAGCAGCCCTGGCATCAGCAAGCCCGCCACCCGCAGCCCTAAGCCTGAAGCTGTGTGCCAACCAGCCTGTGATACGTTCTGCCTGAGCCAGCTTCCCATCACTGCTGCTCAGCACAAGCTCTCTGATGCTGGCCAGACCCTGAGCCGGGCAATGAATCAGACAGGCCCCTGCCCCGGGGCTCCCGGGATCGAGGGCAGACAGTCAACCTCATAAATAAACTGAATGCCATGCTGGGCAGACATGTGCTCTGGCAGGGTGGTGAGCTCAGGGTTGGTCCGGAGCCTGCAGCAGGGCAGATCTATGCTGGTGCAGAGAGCTTGGAACACTACATGATGGCAGGGAGAGTAGAAAAAGGTACTGGGGCAGCAGGGACCAAAGCCCAGCTGCTGCAGACAGGCAGCGTGCTCTGGGGCTCTTGTATGGGAGGCATGGGAGATGATGTGTCAGGAGATGGGAGATGGCACTAGATGCTGGATGCAGGAGCTGGAGATGGTTGTGACTTGGACAGGGACCATAGTGGTGAGCAGGACAGAATGGATACACAAGGGTAGTGCCTGTGGTCCTATGTATGGGAGGAAGAGGGAGGCTCCAAGGAAATGCTAGGATGCACAGGGCTGGGTCCTGTCCCACTTCTGTCCTTGAGGACGTCACCACCCTCCTTGTCCTGATGCCTACTGCTAGCTGCCCACGTTGCTTAGGGCTCCCAGACTGGAGGAGTTGTTTAAGGACACTCAGAGGTAGGATGCTTCTACCTTAGTCTGGTTGTGAAGAATCTAGGGGTCCTAGACCAAATCAGAGACTTCAGAGTTTGACAAGAAACCTCCAGATTAGAAAGGCTGGTGCCAGGAAGGCTGACAAACACGCTGCAAACACAGATGGTCTGCTTCTGCCCCAAGGGTCAGTAGCACTGTGCTGAGAAGCCCTGACCAGAGATGACCAGACTGGGGAAATTAGATTTTTAAAAACTCTCCCCCCGCCCCCGCCCGCCCCAACAATGCAGATGTGCTGCAGTGGGTTGGGAGCTGAGCCCAGTGCTTTCCACCCAGGCTTGTGGGATTTGTACCTGCTCTACAGAAGAGGAAAAAGAGGATGGTGGGAAAAGTTGCCCAGCATCACGCGGAGGTAGGGAGTTGTCCAACCCAGGCAGGCAGGCTTTTGGTTGTACCATCCGCAGCCTGCTACAGCACCGATAGTTCAAGCAGACCTGAACCGGGGCAGGACTCTGAAGGGCAAAGACTCTTTCTCCGTCTTGGCTCTGCATACTCCACCGATGTAGAGATTTTGGGCTCCTTGGCTGCAAAACAGGCACTTGGCAGCTAGGGAGCTCAGTTTGTAAGCGATGTGGTGGGCAGGCAGGAAGCAGATCCCAGGGACAGAGGGCCTTTGTCTGCCTGCAGATGGGCAGGCAGGCCTGGGCTGTGTGGCCAAGCCCAGGGGCCAGCCGGGTGCAAACTCATTAGCTAGCTACTGACGCTGCCAAGGAGACTGGAGCAATTAGAGGGCCCAGGCTGAGCCAGGAAGTAAAGCCACCCTGCAGGAGCTACTGGGCTACCCTGCCTCTGCTGCAGGGCGTTTGGGGGAGGGATAAGCAGCTCTCTCCTGGTTGACTGGCCCTACTGTGCATGCTGGAAGGCACAGCCCACATCTCATTTCATCTGCAGCACTCTTAGGAGGGGAATTATGAGCCCTGCACCATTTACATAATCACCCCGCCCTTCCATTAAGTACCAGCCTCCTCGTTGAGCACCAGGTTAGATGCCAGGGATACTGGAGAAAGAAGAACAGATAAAGTCCTGCCCAGGAAACCTTAGGGAGGAACCAGAAAGGAACAGGCACAAATAAGATCAGAGGGTGCTGGAGAAGAAAGGGAACAGGGAGTGAGCCTGGGGAGCTCACCAAGGAGGAACCAAGGTTCAGAGCAGGCAATTAACTTATCCAAGGTCACACAGCTGGTAACTGAAAGAGCCGGACTTCGATCTAGGATCTACTGGACTTCAGACATCACCCCGACTTGTCTCCTGGAGCCGCCTCTGTGCAGGGGCCCAATTGTGCCTGTTGTAACGTGGGGATGGTGTCGCTAACTCCTACTTGTAGGATCCTCAAGGTGTGGGTGGGGTTTGTCATGCCAAAAAGAAAAGCCATAAGAAGCCTATGGTCCAAGAAAGGAGGACTGGAGTAGATTTGAACCAGAGTTGGTTTGGGGTTGGTTTTTTGTTGGTGCCAGTGCTATTTTGTTTTTGTTTGTTTGTTTGTTTTGTTTTTCCATTCCCGGGTCTATTTCTTCTGCCACCCCAGCTTCCCAGCTCAGCACCTGGCTCATGAGGAAATCTTGGTAGACACTTATGAGAGGATCAATGATCAATCACGTTTCCTTGGGCAATGTTTTCCCCACTCCCTATTAGGGGAAGAAAAAAAAAGAGAGAGAGAGATAGCTGATAGGCCAGCTCTGAAATCCCCCAGGTTCCTTCTGTTTAATCAGTGTCTCCTACTGCATGCTGTGACCTCAGGAGACAGATGAAGGAGGCTCCAACGTCTCAGCCCAGGGAGTAAGAAGGTCATTAAATTCAAGGCAGATTGGTCAGCGAGATGATTACAGCACCACAGCAGAAGCAGAGGTGGAAAAGGGGAGGGGTGTGCTGGGCATCACTCGCGATGCAGTGGAGAGCCCCAGGGGACTTTCAGTCGCTTTGCGATAGGTTCTCATTGGGTTTTGTTTTAAAATGGGCTCTTGTGTAGGTAAGGTTGGCCTCACACCTCTAGATAGCCAAATGACTTTGGCTTCTGGTCCTTCTGCCTCTACCTACAAAAGCTGGGTTACAGACGTGTCACTACATCCATTTCTTTCTGTGTGTTTCTGTCTCTGTCTCTCTGTCTGCCTTTGTGTCTCTGTCTCTCTGTGTCTCTCTTTGTCTTTGTCTCTCTCTGTCTCTGTCTGTCTGTCTCTGTCTCTCTCTCTCTCTGTCTCTCTGTCTCTCTGTCTCTCTGTCTCTGTCTCTCTCTCGCTCTCTGTCTCTCTGTCTCTCGCTCTCTGTCTCTCTGTCTCTCTGTCTCTGTCTCTCTCTGTCTCTGTCTCTCTCTGTCTCTGTCTCTCTCTGTCTCTCGCTCTCTGGCTCTCTGTCTCTGTCTCTCTCTGTCTCTTGCTGTCTGTCTCTCTGTCTCTGTCTCTCTCTGTCTCTTGCTCTCTGTCTCTCTGTCTCTGTCTCTGTCTCTCTCTCTCTCTTATTATGTAATATAGGCTGGCTGGGGCTGGCTGGAACCAGGCTCACATATCTCCTGTTTCCTTGTCTAGGAGCTGAGACGACAGGTGCATGCCACAATGCACACCTGGGGATGTTCATCCCAGGATCGCTCATCCCTCCACTTACTTCCATCTTCTGCTAACTTCAGACCTTGCCCCACAGTAGCTTCTGTCCTTTCCAGATTCAGCCCCACCTGGGTTCTAGTTGGGCCTCCCAGAAAAGAGGCTGGAGCAGGCCCAACTCTCTCTGGGCCACCAATAAAGCCTGCTTGACCTTGGTATGCAGCTCCTCCCCTCACTCAGCCTGGATTTCCCTATTGATTAACTGGGAAGCAGGAGCACAGCAAGCCCCAGCCGTAATAAAAGGCAGCCTTTATGAGCACTTTCTTCAAGAGCAGCGACAATCCCTTGAGACAGGCAATGGCATTATCCTTGATGGACAGATAAGCACCATACGCTTACAGAGGTGGAGTCACAAACCCAAGGCCACACAACAGTATTGGCCCAGTAGAGGCCACACCCAGGACTGCTTGACTGTGCTCCAAAAGAAAAAAAAAAAAAGTTGCTGACTTGCATATACAGCTATGCCCTTTGACCTGCACAGCAATCACTGTGGGACTTTATCTGTAGGAAATAATCCAGATGTTCATAGCAGCCATATTTACAACATGATAGATAAGCATAGGTCCAGCCTAGGGGCCCTCTGTTTCCTTTAGAAGTTAGGCAGCTTCAGATAAACTGTTTTATTGAATACCAGCCTGGCCGGCATGCTTCTGTAAGCCCTAGCTAGCCGTATGAATCAAGAGCCATTTCCCCCATCCCTAGACCAAGCACAAGCCGTCAAGGTCCAGAGAGGTTGAGGGAGCTGCTGAGGGCACACAGCTTTCTGGCAGATAAGTCCATACCCTGCTCTCCCCAAGATAGAAATGGAAGCTCTGTTTCACTGAGGGCAAGAGATATGCATGTCCATTACCCCACCCTCAGGTTGCCGAGTGAGAGAACTGGGGCTTGACCTCAGGTCCCTATCCCCCAAACACTGCTTCTGACTGAGAACAGCTCCTAGCCTTGGTTTTGAATCTATGAAGTGGGGTTGCTATTGTCTGCTGTCCATGGTGGCTAAGGGTAGGGTTAAATGCATGGCTGGGAGCTGTGACTTCAGTGTTGGTCCCTGGTGTGGGTGGGTGGGTGCCAGCCAGGGCTCAGGGCCTGGGCAGAAGTCCTCTGAGTGGAGCAATGCTTCTTTCTCTGGCGTGAGTTTGTGATGGTAGAACCTTAGCCTTCTTTTCTCTCTTCTGTGCCCCTCCCATGTCCCTTTCTGTTTTCTATGATGATTGACACATGGCATGAAGCCTCTCCTGGAAAGCAAGGAAGCTGCCTGTGCCTTGAACTTGGACTTCCTAATCTCTGGAACTGTGGGCAAAAATAAGCCTCTTTCCTTTATAAATTTTCCAGCCCCAGGCATGCTGTTATAGCAATAGAAAAGAGAAAAAGACATTGGCCAGTTCCACCAAATAAGCAGAAATTATACAGCTACCCTAACGCATGAAAAGAGACTTGAGGGCTAGAGAGATGGCTCAGAGGTTAAGAGCACTGACTGCTCCTCCAGAGGTCCTGAGTTCAATTCCCAGAAACCACATGGTGGCTCACAACCATCTGTAACATAACCTGGTGCCCTCTTCTGGCCTATAGATGCTTATGTAGACCACTGTATAAGTAATTGATAAATAAAATCTTTTTTAAAAAAAGAAAGAAAGAAAAGAGACTTCAGACAAAATGGGTTGTGAAAGAGCCATGGAAGAGAGAGAATATGAGGAGGCTGTCAATCTCCAAGGCATAGATCAGCCAGCGAGGCCATTGGCTCTTTTGGTCTCCTGGGTGCTGTCTACCTGACTGTGTATGTTGACTGGACAATACCCTGACCCATGGACCAGCCCTTCATCTGGTGAAGCCAACCACAGTTCCTACACACACAC
The DNA here is from genome assembly GCF_903995435.1 of Acomys russatus. Taxonomy (NCBI): domain Eukaryota; kingdom Metazoa; phylum Chordata; class Mammalia; order Rodentia; family Muridae; genus Acomys; species Acomys russatus. Next base: position 15,901,422 of record NC_067165.1, read on the forward strand.
ACACACACACACACACACACACACATACACACACACACATTTACAGACTCCCAGGAAGCTGACTACCCAGGAAGGGCCAGGGGTAGTCAGAATCCATTTAGTCGGGCTGGAGAAATGGCTCAGTGGTTAAGAGCACGAACTGCTCTTCCAAAGGACCCGGGTTCAACCCCCAGCACCCACATGACAGCTCACAACTGTCTGTAACTCCAAGATCTGACACCCTCACTGAGACATACATGCAGGCAAAACACCAATGCACATTAAAAAAAAAAAAGAATACATTTAGTCTTTCAGAAGCTAAACTAAGGAGCTGTCACGATCATGCAGTCTCCTGTCCCCTATCAGGCTGACAGGGTCATGCAGAGAGTGATATCATGAACAAAGCTGGGACCTAGGTGTCCTGCCATCTCTGCGACACAAAACACAGTTGACAAGAAGGCCTGGGTTCAGGGCCTCATGACACCTGGCTGACCTCATGCATGAGGCCAACCTCACTAGGGTGAGGATCATTCATTTAATAGATGTAACCACGCTTCGGAGGAAACCATTGCGGGGCTAGAGAGATGGCGCAGGCACTAGGAGCATTGACTACTCTTGCAGAGCCCCTGAGTTCAGTTCCCAGCACCCATGCCAGGTGGCTCACAACCACTGACAAACTCCAAACTCCAGCTCCAGGGGATCTGAGGCCCTCTTCTGGATTCCTTGTACAACTGCATGCACGGGGTGTGTGTGTGTGTGTGTGTGTGTGTATGTGTGTGTGTGTGCACACGCATGTGTGTGTCTGTGTGTGTCCACTTCGTCACATACACCTACACAATTAAAAAAAACAATTTTAAGTAAATATTTAATTATAAACAGAAATAAAAAGAGAACCATTGTAAATGTGAGGTGATAGTAGAGCCTTGGGGAGCTGTGGGAAGTAATAGGCTCTGGGGAGGTGGAGGCCAGGGCAAACTTCCACTGGGCTCCAAGTAGACTTGCATTTGAAGAGCAAGTGTTAGGAAGACAAGTGGCTCCTTGGAGCAGTGGTAGGGGCAACCACTGACCTATCCTAGAAAAGAAAGATGGAATCGCAGGCCCAGAGAAGCCAAGACAGCTGCAGGCTGGGACTTTCGCAAGCTCCCCAGCTGCGGCCAAGACAGATCAGTTAGTGAACAGACAGCCAAATCACAGAGACAAACACCCCCCAGACATGTTCTGGCCCATCACTCTGATGGGTGCAGAGCTGAGCCTGCCAGATCTCCTGCCCCTTCCCAAGGATGGTGGCAACTTAACCTTGGACTTGGAGAGGCCAGCGGCCCCATCAGGCCAGTCTCTGTCCTTTCCACATGCAAACTGGCCAACAAACTTTCCCAGATTACATTGCTGGACTCTAGCCCTATCCCACATGTCTAGTATGGATCCTGATATCAGACTGCTAACCCTTCCTTTCAAATTTTCCATGCTTCCCCATGTCCACAGGGTCCAGGCCAGGACCCTTGACTTGGCATCAAGCACCTCCATGATATTTTCTTGGACAGCCCATTCTTTCTCCATCCACTGTGTCCCAGCGTTGACCCTCTGTCTCGGGACGCTCATCCCCCTAGCATCCTCACTTCAATCTGGATCCAGTTTGACCTTTGTCCATGCACAGTTCTGTGGTCTAAGTCAATGGACCCTCCTCCTCAAAGGCCAGGACACCTGTCTGTCCATCAGTGGAAGCTGGGTGGCCCTGCAATGCAAGTTTGGTGGGGTATGTGCTCCTTGCTTTTAAAAATGGTGGGGTGATGCCCTTTCCCAGACAACAGTGCTGGGGTATTTTACCTTCATACCCTCACCTATGCCTTTGTCTCTTTGCACAGCCATGCAGCAAGCATGCTTCCTAGGTACTGGCCACAGCCGGCAGTGTGGAGGCCAAGCCACAGCTTCCCAGGATAAGACAGAGTTGAAGTGATACCAGCCCAACTGACATGGTTAACAGATTCAGGCTCCAAAGTGTTTACCACCACCAAGCTAGCTGGCTCAGAGGTCAGGACTCCTGTCAGTTGTGCTTAATTCCCACCTCCAGGCTTATGAACCCACAGATGCCTGTGGACAGTACTTCTCTGTCCTTCCGGCCAGAGCTCTTCCCCAGCTCTCCCTCTCTGCCTCCATCCCCTCCATCCCTGAGAAGCCTTGTTCCGACCTGCCTGAGAGAGCCAAAGGGCAGTTGCTGCCTTGCCTTACCCTTGTTCAGCTAAAAAAAAGCCTGGTCCCTTTCCTTTAGGGGTGCTACAGGGTCTTATTCTTGGGCTCAAGAAGGCAAGGTGGACCCTCTCCTCAGTCAGCCTCTCTCTGACACCTCCATCTGACTGTCCTCCTATGCTGGCTGAGCCTTCTGCAGCCTCTCTCTCTCTCTCTCTCTCTCTCTCTCTCTCTCTCTCTCTCTCTCATCATTTTATTGTTGTTGGTTGGTTTGGATACGGAGCAATGGCTTTCAGTATGGCGTTTTTACAGACACATGTCAGTTTACTCCATCCTCACTCAGAGCCCTCCTGCATGGCCCCTTCTCTTTAACTAGACAACCAGGCCCCATCTCCCTCCATCAGCCTCATTTCCTGGTGGTGACCTCTCATTTTCAGGTACCCTTCCCAGACCTACGAGGCCATCCTTGTCCACCACACCCTATATACACACCCTCTGGCCAACCTGCTCTTGCTCAAGAACCCAGAACATTGCATTGACAGGACCACTCTGTGTCTTCAGTCTGCCTGACCTGCCCACACCACTGCCTCCACAGGCTACTGCTGTGGCTCCCACTGTTTTGCTTGCAGCTCCTCCAGTGTTGATTATGTCCCCCCCCCCCCGTGCCCCACTACACCCACCCCCTCCCCACCACCACTACCATGGCTTATAGTTCTAATTCCAGCCAGTGATTTCTAGACCCTTCTATCTACACAGACACACCTCTGATCCCTGAGGCTGGGAACTTGGAACCTGTAGGCTCCCACCTGGGTGGATGGTACTTATGCCTGGAAAGTCTAGAACTAAGTTTCTGCAAACTTGCTACCCATCCACCAGCTCAGCTCTGTAAATAGCTCCACCAAACATCCTGGCGTCACCAGAAAGGCCATTGTATTAGAATCTAAGAGACAAGCAGCAGGGCAGGCCAATTAAATCTTAGCAGCCACTGGGGAAAGGGAGAGCGTGACCGCCATGCTTTTTGAGTTGGAGATCAAGAAAGCAAGCAGGCAATGCAAAGCTTCCAGAAGCTATGAAGGAGGGGGTGTGGGGACAGGCGTTCAGAAAGAAAAGAGAGAGGAAGAACTGCCCAGAGTAGCAGGGCAGTGGCTGCACGCTTTAAATCCCAGCCCTCTCTGAGTTCAAGGTCAGCCTCATTTACAGAGCAAGTTCCAGGACAGCCAAGGCTACAGAGAGAAAGCCTGTCTCAGACAAACTAACCAACAACAAACAAAACTGCTCAGAGTGCAATGATGAGCAGGCTAAGGATTTGGGCAGGCATCCAAAAAAACAGAAGTAGAAAGGGAAAAGAAAAAGCTGTAGTCCTTACAGTATAGCTTCTTAAAACAAAAAGTATAACTCCCTAAAAAAAACAAAACAAGCTATACTTGTTTTCTGAGTTCTAACTCAGAAAGCATTTGGGCTTAGCAGTGAAGTCTGTAATCAACTGCGTTGAGGGAGGGACTTCCGGGTCGGTAAGAATGTGTCTCATTAATGAATAATTATTCCTCCCACTTTCTTAACCTGTCCTCGTGACAAGCCCATTGGCTTAGCTCTTAAGGGAGGGGATGATATTTTTTCTGTTCTCATTATCTTTGGAGCAGTTTAGGATATCATGTTTCTAGCCAGGGTTAGGGTTAGAACTCAGACTCCATGCTTTTCACTAAAAATTATGGAACAATGTAGATCAAAATGAATTAGCAAAAAGTGGGGGCTGGAGAGATGGGTCGGTGATGACAAGCATTTGCTGCCCAATCATGAGAGACAAGAGTTCAGTTCTCATCAACCGTGTGACAAGCAGGGTGTCCCACATAAGCCTGTAACTCCAGCTCCAAGAAATCCTGATAACCTCTTCTGGCCTCTGAGCCTCCACACGTGTGTGCTTGCACGCGCGCGCACACACACACACACACATGCTCATGAGTATGTAAGCAGGCTCAGCAATACATACACATACATACACAAATACAATCCTTCTAAAACAGAATTAAAGAAAAAAATTTAAAACTCTATAAAATTGCCACACCTTGCCAGGAAGCAAGCTGTCCCATAATGAGGCTCGGCAAAGCCCTGTGGTCCTGTAGCTCCCTCCTCCTCGCACAGGGTTTAAAGGCCTGTGAATGGACAGTTGTGAAGCTTTCCTGCCTTTCACATGGAGTTTCAAAATCTAATGAAGGCCGATAATGAGTCTTCCTGTCTTCAAAGTCAGTGTGTTGTGAGGGATGCAGGAGAGGGTTAAAACTGACTATGGCTTAATCACATGAGGGGCTCCATCCTCAGTAACCGATAAGTCCTCGGCTAATGTCTGTTTGACCAGTAACCCCCCCCCCAAACACTGGAAGCCCCTGTCCCCAGTATGTAGTCAGTCAGCAACTCCATCGTTTCTGCAGTTCTCTCAGGGCCCTTGATTCACAGACAGGGCCTCTCCCTCCCTCCCCCTCCCTCCCCCTCCCCTGCCCTCCCCTCCCCTCCCCTCCTCTCCCCTCCCCTTCCCTCCCCTCCCCTCCCTTCCCCACCTCACCCCACCTCATTCAATCCTTGCTTCATAACAGCGTCTCAACACATTTCTCTAGGACATGCTTATTTTCATTCCACGCTCCTTAAAATAGTCAGGGGGGGTGGTCTTTCTAGAACACAGAACTTTTTATATTTCCAGCCTGCCTTGAACTTCTCACCATTCAAAGCCCTCACATCTTGGGCGCACACACACACACACACACACACACACACTACTGGCTTTCCCCACACTGTGGTTGTCTGGGGTTGTCTTGACCTAGCGTCTGGCATTTGGCTCTGCTTTCTTGCTGCTTCAGGTGGTGCTCTACCTGGTCCCTTGATACGGAGAGTGTCTCCTTCACCCAGAAGCCATCCCCTCAGAGATCAGACCCAGGGAGGCATCCCATGTTTCCTACCTGCCCACAGTTCCCTGAAGAGCCTGTGTCTTCCCTTGCTGCCAGGCTGTGCGCAGTTCCCACGGGTGCCTGCGGTTACTTGATTCATGTCTCTTGGCTCCTGGACTGCAGATTCCAGAAAGGGCCGTGGCCGTGTCTGCCTTGTTCACTCTCTAGCAACACTCTGGCCCCAGGCACATGAGCTGTGCTTGGAACCCTGGACGCCGTGACTGGGCCACACCCACTTCCCCCACATTCTTTGGTGTTAACCTACTCCACGTACCTTTTCCCACCCAGCCTCAGGAAGCTCCCATGTGCTCCCTCTATACCCCTCCTCTTCCAATGGAAGCTATCTCATGTGACTGTCCTTCAAGATGCCTCCGGTCCCTAGCCTTACTGTGGCCACCCTCCACCTGGACAGGACACCTGCTGAGCATCCCTTCAGGCGCCATACTTAAAGCCACAATTTAGCCTAACTCTGCCCCCTGCAGCACCCTGCTGCTACCCACACAACCAACACCTCTCTGACGAGATATGCTAGTCCCCAAGCCCGTGACCCACTTCTGTCTCCAAACTTGCCCTGCATAGGCAGAGCTAGATTCCCTAGTCTTGAAGCAAGGACCACCCTGAATTTGTGATATCCTCAAGCCCCCCCCCCCACACACACACACTCAGCCTGACTGACGTCCACCCTGTCTGGAGTTTGCAGAGGAGATCTGTGTCCTGGCTCAGCCTCGTACAAGCTGCAGGATCCTCTGCAAGTCGGGGAACTCTGCAAGTCAGGAGCCTCAGTTTCCTCACACAAAGGACCAGAGCGGCAACAGCTGGCACTGCTAGGAGTTAGGGACAATTAAATAAGGAAACCCACAGCAGGCAGGGAGACCGGCAGTTGGTGCCTGATGTGTACCTCCCGATCTCTGAGCATCTGTTTCCTGGTGTGCCTGCCCCCTGACCTTGTGTTTAGAGAGAAGCTCATGCCCTGCATCTGTGTCCCTTCGCCTAGCCCAGTGTCTGGTTCCCAGAAGGCTTAATAAATGCTTATTAATGAGATAATAGACCACACACTTGGAGCCACCCATGCCACTGTTCCCTCACTTTCAGTGAAAACCTTATCTCTCCTAACAGGATCTGGGCTCCTGGGGCTGGGGGTGGGGCCGGGAAAGGAGAACAGAAGGTGTCTTCATGTCAGGGCATTTAGACCTGGAAGGAGCTCTGTACTGCCCGCCACTGTCACTCTACCCCCCACAGTGCCCAGCCCAAGAAGGAGTCAAGAGGACTTGCTGACAGATGGCCCCAGCATCTTCCCCCATGAAGGAGGTAAGTACCCCCCCTTGGCCCCCCCAAGCTACTGCCCTAATTACGTCTGTCCCTCCCTCCTCACACACATCTGCCTTCCCAGGCAAGAGCCTGCTTGACATTGGAACACAGAGTTCTCTTGGCTGGTAGTTCCCAGCCAGCTTCCACCAGTTTCTTCAGGAAACTGCAGCAGAAAGAGAAGACACGGTTTTTCTTAAAGCCGCAGAGACCAAACCCAGAACCGAGTACACCCATGCTCCTAGGCACACTTGCCCTGGAGGGGCAATGCCACAGGTAGACTCAGAAAATGGAGCAGTAGTGTCCAGTGGTGGGCTCTGCCCAAACAGTCCATGGTCTGTCACCAAATAGCAGAGATCTTGGGCAATTATCTTTTCTGAATTATATTCTCGGAAGGAACTCGCAGATGTGCTAGCTTTAGAGGAATGGGTTTGATGAATGCTCACAGGGAAAGCTGTTACTATGGTACCACACAGGATTGGAGCCCAAAAGAACCCCAAAGGAACCTTTAGAAGCAAGAATGATGCGGCCAGCAGATTCATTTCCCTAACACTTGTTGCTAATGTCATTATTCAGAGAGGGGAGGAGGGGGAGGCGTGTGCTATCTCAGCTCCTGGTCTCAGGGAGGGTCATTCCCCTCAACGGAAAGAGCTCAGATTTGAAAGACAACACGGGACATTATTATCCAGTGGCCACTTGCTCATGGGTGGGCCCTTACCATGCGTGGGTGGAACCACCCATTAAAGTGCTCTGACTGCAGCCTAGTCCACAGCCTCCGCCTGTGGAGGAGGAAGGCACGGATGGCATAGCTCACTATACTCAGAAATGGACTGTGCAGGGATAAAGACTTTGTGCCAGGAAGGCAGGATGTGACCTGGTGCCCTTTTCCAGCTGGGTTCGGCTCTCTGACTTCCCTTCTCCTGGCCCAGAGGCTCCGCCTGCCCACCTGGCTGCCAGATGGATGCCTGCTTCTCTCGCTTCCCTCTTTCCCACTCCAGGTGTTGCCTGTTGCCTTTCCTCTTCCCAGGACTGGTGAGTCCATCTGGAGAGCCCAGAGCCAGCACCGGAGACCGAGGGCTAAAGGGGAGGAGACTGGGCTTCTGACCCACAGCTCCGAGAGACAATAAGGAACCTGCTCAGCCCTCAGGCTGGGCAAAGAGCTGGGTTGAGTCAGGAAAAAACAGGGTACAGGCAATCTTTCAGCAAGGGGCCTGAGCGCTCTGTTCCTTGTAGGAGGAGACGCTGAGCTCCGCAGGAGTCTAATGAGCGTGGCAGCACCTGCGGTTCACCGAGCAGCCGGGTCTTCTGCATACAAGCCACACCCATTCCATCCCCTACCCCGCCCCCTCGAAGCAACTTCTCCTTCCAGGGGCAGCTTCTGAGGAAGGACTAGGAAGGCACACTTGTATCAGAGCACCTCCTGCGGAGGAGGACATCCACTCAGACCACAGGCATTGTCAAGGCTGCCAGGTATCTCTGCAGAACTGCCCGTGGAGAAACCGCTTGACAGAGACAAGTCTCAAAGAAGCCCCCATGTTAGTGCCATCCCCTTAATCAATCGGTCTTGCGTCCGTGTAATTAAATAACCAAGCAGTCACCTCTCAGAGAGAGGAGGGAGTGTTTTGGCTCACGACATGGAATATTCCAGTCCCTGGTTGGCTGGGTCTGTTGCTTTAGCTCTGTGGTAAGGAAGAGTATCATGGAGGCTAGAGTGGCCGCGGATGCCGCTCATCCCACAGCAATGGAGATGCGAAAAGAGAGGAAGGAACTAGAGTCCCTCAATCCTCTTTGAAAACATGTGCCCCCAACCCTCTACCAGTCCCCAACTCTTCAGTGTCCCCATCGCATTCTGTGTTAGTTACTGTTTTGTTGCTGTGACAAAACAAACACCCAACTGAAGCAACTTGAGGAAGGACCTGGTTGTGGCTCAGAGTCTGTGGCTCTGCATCGCGGTGGGAGAAGTCATGGAGACAGGGCAGCTGGTCCCATTGCATCTGCAATCAGAAGAGGGAGAGAGACGGATGCTGGTGTCAGAGAGCCTCAGTCCAGGACCCTCACCCACGGTCAGGGTGGGGCTTCCCACTTGAAGTAACTTAATCTAAAAGCTCCATCCCAGATATGCCGAGGCTTGTGTCCTGGGTGAAACTAGATCCTGTCCAGTTGATCTTGGATATTGGCCATCACACTATCCAATGGTGTCAAACTGGGGAATCAAGACGTTAGCACATGGGCTGAGGGTGAGGAGACAAGATCCAGACTGTGGCATCTTTTTTTAAACTGGAGTAGTGCATGGTCCAGAAGACACACTGAATACCTGCTTACCCCTCTGTTAGAATTCTGCTTCAGTCTGCCTGTGATGTCATTGTCTACCTGCCATGGGGGTGTGGCCCTGCCCAGTATGTAAAAGGACAGACCTACCTCACCCCTCCCTCTCTTACCCCCTTGCCTTCTTTCTCTCTTCCTCTGTCTCTGTCTCTGTCTCTCTCTCTCTCTGTCTCTCTCTCTCCCTCTCTCTCTCCCTCTCTGTCCCTCTCTCTCTCAGGTACCTCTCCTCCTTTCCATCATGCTGAGCTCATCCACCCAGTACTGGGAACTTAAAACAAAGTCCTTGGATGGACATGGAGAGGGTCACAGTGCGACTAGAAGATTCAGGAAAAACGCAGGCCCTATCCGAATCCTGAAGGCTGGCCCAGGGTCATAAAGAGCTCAAAGAAGAAACACATGTCAAAAGTGGGACTATGAAGCCACCAAAGAAAACGCTTCAGAAGTGATGGAGGTGCCAAAGAGTAGCTCCCCACTGCTCCTCATTAGTGGCTTTTGGCAGAGGTGCCAGAATGGAAGATGGAAGGGCTGGGTTCTATATAAGAGGCAGGCTGCTAAGAATTTGGCCATGCTCTAGAGAGCACATAGACAACACAGGTGGAATTTTTCTTTCTTTACTTTTTTTTTTGGGGGGGGGGCAGTCATAAGAGGGCAGTGGACACAGAAAGACTGGGAAGGGACTGGGTTTTGTTTGTTTGTTTGTTTGTTTGTATTTCAAGACAGGGCTTCTCTGTATAGCCCTGGCTGTCCTGGACTCACTCTGTAGACCAGGCTATCCTCTAACTCATGGAGATCCGCCTGCCTCTGCCTCCTGAGTGCTAGGATTAAAGGCGTGCACCACCACTGCCTGGCTTTGGGTAGGGACTGTGATCAGGGTGGATGATGTGAAACTCCCAGAGAACCAATTAAATGTTTATATGAACGGGGGGGGAGGGGGGAGTGGGACTATGGGTGGTTGAGAGGCCTGGCCTCCCGGAGGTGGCTGGGGTCCAGCCTTGTAGCCACCACAGGCCTGGACCATACTCAGTAGAGTCCTTCATTAGTGGATGGGGGAGCTGTCAGGCCTGGGTGGGGCTGCTAAGGAAATGTGAAGGTCAGGTGGAAGCTCCTTAGAGGGAGGAGGAAGAGAAAGGGGAAGAGGAGACGGCTGCTTGAGATAGCTGTGGATTTCCCTGGGGATTATCTGGAGAAGGGATCTTTAGGCAGAGACCTAGGACTGTCTGCCAAAACCTGCTCAGAACAGCTTCCTGGCTTCCAGGCTAGGTAATTGTAAACAAAATAGATGGGAGCCCAGGCAGAGCTCCCAACCCCTTTGTGGAGTGAGAGGCCCAGGATGGGGCACGCAGGAGCAGACACCACGGCCCTGATTCATGGAAGGTGCCAGGCTGGCTTAGTGGCTGAGACTGGGAGCTCCAGACCTTTCTAAGCCATTCCAGGCAAGGCCCTAGGCTTGCCCCATGTCTGCGGTCTGCCCCATGTCTGCATGTGCCGCGCTGGGAAAGTCCTGGAGAGAGCGGACTTTGGCTCTGGTTCTGTGTGACTGAGAAGGAGGGCACACTCTGCAGGGACAGGGCTGAGTGAGGAGCATTGCAGGGATCAAGGTTGGAAAGCAGATGAGGAGGTGGTAAAGAGCCCCTGGACCAAGACACTTCATGGGGGGCTGTGTCCTCCATGCGTACACACGCGTTTGCACTTGCATGCTTGTGTATGTGACCCAGACACTTACCTATGTGTGTTTCTGGTTAGGATTAAGGGCATGCCACCTGTCTGTGTGTGTACCTTGTATGATCTGTTTCTCTGAATATGAGATTCCTGTTTAAGGTCAGACTCAGTGGCCCCAGCTGAGTCCCAACTCCCTGCTCTGACAGTTCACTCAGTGGCAGGAGGAGTTGAAAGGACCAGCCAGGCCCTCTCTACTTCCAGTTCAAGATCAGTGACCTCCCATGCCCTAGCAGAAAAAGCCAAACATCCTTGAAAATTTACCTCTAAATCACAAGCCTTGGCCTTAGGATACTCTAGGTGACTCATGAGAGGACCGAGATGGGCCAGATCCTCACTGGCAACCACAGGGCAGTCCCCCTGTCTCTGTCCCCCTGTTTAGAGATCCGGGATTGTCCAGAGCTTTTGGGTGAGTGTGGTTTTGAGGGGTAGATAGGAGGATTACAACGCTAGGTCCACTCTCTTCATCCAATCACACGTCTCTTCCCTGCACATATGTGTGCATGGCCGTGTGCATAAGGGTATGCATGCATATGTTTACACATATGTGTGAAGGTCAAAGGGCAACCGCTAGTGTTTTTCCTCAGGCACTGTCTGCCTAATTATTTACTTTGAGATAAGGTCTCTCATTGGCCTGGCACTCACCACGTCAGCTGGGCTGGCTGGCTAGTGAGCCTCAGGGACTGCATGTCTTTGCCTACACAGTTCTGGGGTGACAAGCATGCCCCATCATGCCTGATTTTATTATTGTTGTTGTTGCTGTTGTTTTTGACATGGGTTCTGGAGATTACACTCAGTCTTTAGGCTTGCAAGGTATCTCAGTTAGGATCCCTATTGTTAGGGTGAAATGCCATGGCCAAAGCAGCTTGGGGAGACAGGGTTTCCTTTGGCTTACACTTCCACACCATAGTCCACTACTGAAGGAAGTCAGGACAGGAACTCAGGCAGGACTCCAGGCTAGAACCTGGAGGCAGGAGCTGACGCAGAGGCCATGGAGGGGAGCTGCTTACTGGCTTGCTCCACATGGCTTCCTCAGCCTGCTTTCTTATAGAACCCAGGGCCACCAGCCCAGGGATGGCACCACCCACAATGGGCTGGACCCTTCCCAATTGATCACTAAGTAATAAAATGTCTTATTGCTGGGTCTTATGGCAGCATTTTCTTAATTGAGATTCGCTCCTTTCTGATGACTCTAGCTTGGGCAAGTGTTTTACAAACTGAGCTATCTCCCCAGCCTCTCAGGTTCCTTTCCACCGGTCCTTCTATCTCATCTCCTCTGGTGCCTGACCAGCTGGCTGAATCAGTAGCCTTGAGCCACTCTGGACCTAGGTAATGACTGAGATGCATGGCTGGACCACAGCCCCAAGCAACGTCTCATCTGTTCCATGACTGCTTGGTGGCGCTGTGTGACCCGGCATCCCACTCCCAGCTGGGCCAACCTCCCAGTCTCCCAAAGTTTTCTGTCCAGCAAGTGGATTATGCAGAATTTTTACAAGAGCACATCACTGACTGGGGAAAGTAGAGAAAGCAAGTATGTGGGCACCTGATCCCCAGGTGCCCTACTGGGGCGATGCCCTTGTGCTCCTCCAACCTGCTGGGGGTCCGGGCTGATTTACATTGTCTGCCTGTGGTGAACAGGCTTTGCCAGGCATGTTCATGTGAAGGTGTCAGTAGGGCAGACAATATGGAGGTGTCTTAGATGAAATGATTGCCTCGTAGTACAAGGTCAGATGTTTAACCTCCAATAGTGCCAACGGGGCAAGCCAGGTACTGATTCCAAAAGGCAAATTAATCACCAAAGAAGGGTGTGGCCTTGCTCCCAGGTACAGAGCTTCTGCCACAATCCTCCCCCCTAGTCTCACCCAAGGCTCCAGGCATCACCGCAGTCTGCAGCCTGTCTCTCAAGCAAGCACTGTGGAGCCCAATGCTGAATAAGAACTTGCCTCAGAGCCCTAACCAATTCTGACCCCACTTGAAACCAGCAGCTTTTTGCTAACACAGAAATAGTGTGAGGGTTTGTACACAAGTGGGGCCTGTGTTAAAACTAAACAGCCCAAGGAATGAACCTCATTCTTAGTGCTAAGCTTAGCAACCTGTTTGCTGCTTGGTCTCTGGCTAAGTGTGATAGCCTGTTTGTTCTCAAAGGGCACTGAGTTGAGTTTCCTGGCAGCTAATCTTGGGTGTCAACTTGACTGGATCTGAAATCAACTAAGAAGCGTGCCTCTCAGCTGGTCTGTGAGAGTCTTTCTTAGAACATTTGACAGGGGGAAGGCGACCTGCTGCCAGAGTGGATGGCATCTTCTGGAGATGGCCCAGATATAAGGAGTCTGAGGGGAAAATAATGCTGCCTTTGCCTATCTGCTTTTACTCTTAGCTGGTGAAAGCATCTACTCTGCTGCTGCATCGTTTTCTGATGTTAGAACCCAGCTTCCACATTTTTTAATGTAGAAGTTTGCTTAGCCTGTAGTTTTGAGTCTTGAGATTGAGTTCCCAGGAGACCTAAAGCATGGTTATCTCATGGCAAATAACTGGGATTAAATCAGGTGTGCACTACCATACCAATGCCCAGATCATTTTGGTTTGGGGTTGGAGAACAGGGCCTCACTTATCCAAGTCTGGTCTTGAACTTAATATGTAGTTATGGATGGCCTTGAACTTCTGATCCTCCTGCCTCTAATTTCAAGCACTAGAAATGGTACATATGGTGTACTGCACCATGCCTGTCTCCTTTAAACTTAATCTTTCTTTTCTTTCTTCTTTTGAAATGGTCTCTTTGTATCCCTGGCTGTTCTGGAACTTGCTACGTAGACCAGGCTATCCTTGAACTCACAGAGATCTGCACCTGCGTGCTGGGGTTGAAGGCATGTGCCACCATACCTAGCCTCTTCTGAATTTCTTATACCAATAAATCTCTCTCAGCTCCTCAAACCAGAACATTGACTCCAAAGGTCAGAGGAGCCAGATCTAAAGAGCCGTTTCTCCCGAGACTCTATACCTTTGTGTAGACTTCAGATTTGCACCAAGTCATCTTGCAATCCATCAATGAGCTAGCTGTTCCTCTAAGGTTTGACTTCGTAATTGGTCCCCTGGTACATGCTAGGATCCGATCTTCCAGCAGCTCAGGGAGGCAGGGGAGAGACAGTTTCCCCAGAGAATACACATACCCCGAAGAAGCTATTCAAAAACCGCAGACTCCGGCCCCTGGTGTGGGGAACAGTCTGGCCAGTGGGAGGGGCTGCACAGGACATAAGAATCCGGGTCCATGAGCGTAACCATCCTCCTGCCTGGCCCTGCTCTGATTCTCAATTCTCCCCATTTCTTACATTTTTTATAGAAGGACCCTGCAAAGGCCATGAATTCAGTATTGATTAGATCAAGCCAGGTGCCTGGATCCTGGTCACTTTGTCCTGGCCTCCATCCAAGCTGACAGCCTTTCCTCCAAGTTATCAGAAGTCTCTAAGTCTTGGTCCATGCCTTGGCCTAGGGATGGAGAGATGTTTGCCTTTTTGTTTTCTCTCTGTAAGATGATACCAGGTGCCATCAAAAGCCGACATCCCCAGCCCTCGGTCCCAAGGCACTCAGGCTCTGCCCTCTGAAGTCGTCCTTGGATGGGAGCTGCCATTAGCTGAACACAAGGGACATATGAAGAAGTAACTGCTTCATCCCCCCGGGGGACTCTGAGCTGCTGGGTCACATTCCCAAACAAGCTATCACTTCCTGCCCTCAGCCCTCACTGGGGAGTGCCCAGCCCAGATCCACATCTGGCTGTGAGTCTTCACCAGCATCCTACCCATGCCTGCAGTTTCTGCCTTCGTCTTTGCAAACACTAGAGACAAGTGAGTTGTCTCATGCTGGAAGCAAACATATCATCTGAGTATCCGGGTGTCTATCGGAGTAGACAGTCTGTGCAAGCTGATTCAGGGAGGGCCAGGGAGACCCAGGCAGCACCTCAGTTTAGGAGCGATGGACTAGGGCCACATTCTCTCCATTGGCCTTACCTAATTACCAAGGAGAGTCCCTTCCTGGCCTGGGTCTTGGGGTTACTCTTTCTGTCGCGCAGGGTGTGTGTGTGTGTGTGTGTGTGTGTGTGTGTGTGTGTGTGAGAGAGAGAGAGACAGAGACAGAGACAGAGACAGAGAGACAAAGAGACAGAGAGACAGAGAGGGAAAGAGGGAAAGAAGGAGAGAGGGCATGCATGTGTGCATGTGCAGCTCACTACACATGTAGGTCTTTTAAACAAAACCCAGCTCTCACCACAAATCGAGTAAGAGCCACATAGGAGTGACCATGCCCTGGGAACCCGGATTCAGGTTGCCTCAAATACCATGCTCTGACATGGAGACAGTTTAGAACATTGTTAGAGCTACAGGACAAAAGAAAGCCATAAGTCAAGGTGTGTTTCAAACACCCTGGTGGGAACTCTGGGTAGTGGTATTGCTGCAACGCAGGGAACCCTCTGCTCCAGGCCTCCATGCTCCCTAGCAATATTCTTGGCCTTTAGGCTGTTGGAAGTTTGGAGTGTGTTAATTTACCTCAGGACTTATAAGATGATGACAAAGACGTTCTGTCAGACATAGGAATGGTGAATAGAAACTATGGGGATGGCTCAGTGGTTAGAGCACTGGTTACTCACTCTTCCCAGCACCTACATGATGGCTCACTGCCCTCTCCTGACCTCCATAGGCACCAGGCATAGTGCGCAGACATTCATACAGGTGAAAAACACTCATACACATCAGCATAAATAAAACTTTTTTAAAATGCAATTTAAATTTTTTTAAGAAGAGGGCACTCAGAGGCTATTAAATGCACTGAAGACAGTCCAAGATAATGTGGCTCTGGAGTTGTCACATTCCAGCCCTGCAAAACCACAAACTTCTACTTTACCCTAGAATCTAGCATAGACATGCTCTGTCCCCACCCTCATTGGGAGCTTCAGTTCACATGGGGAAAAGATCTAACAGTGAATAACCTAGCTGTGTGACCCAGCAATTAGTTGAGCACCTCCGGGACTCAGTTTCAACATCTGTAGAGTGGGGACAGGGTCTTTTCCAGCCCTACTGAAGGGCTGTCCCCACAACATCCTTTCCTTCATAGGCAGTGCTTAGCTCAGGTAATGAGCCCTGGCCTGGGTAGTATCTGTCCCTGTGGTAGACTGTGGCCTCTGCAAGGTCAGGGACTTATCAGTCTTATCCTCAGCTCCATCTCCCCAGAGCAGGAGGGTATGCTATGGGCTCAGTAAATACTTGTCCAATGTGGGACTTACTGAGGCCTGGGGGGAGGGGACCTGGGGGCTGGGGGGCTGGGAAGAGAAGGAGGCTAAGCTGTAAAGGGCTGTGCACACAGAAGCGCTGGGGCTTCAGAGTCAAGGGGGCCTTGGCTCCGGTTCTTCTCAGTGTACAAGGCTAGTCTGGGCCTTGTTCGTCTGTGAAACAGAGGCTACAGTTGGCTTCAGTGGGAGTTCATATGGGGGTCCAGCCCTGGGCGGGTAGAGGTAGGACTGCAGCAGTGGGAGGCCAGAGCTTGGCTCTGCCTTCTTCCTTTTGAAAATGACATAGGGGCCCCCCAAATTCAGACACTCAGGGTCTCTCAGATGCCACTGCTGAGAAGCCCCACAGACAGATGATCTTGCAAGAGTCTGGCCTTCTAGAAGACTGTGGCCCTGGAGAGGCCTGCCCTTCTTCGAGCAGACCATAGCTCTAACTTATGGACAAAACTTGGGTATGGCAGGAGACAGGATGTGGGGCCAAGAGTTAGTGGGTGCAGACTATGAGCTTAAGCTTGAGGAGACACTGCAAGCCTGAGGCACACAGTCCCTGCCCTCGGGATCAGGAGGCAGACTAGAAGGAGACAGGTGACAACAGGGGGTGTCCATGCTGTGTATGTGGGGGAACAAACAAGAAAACAATTGATCCAATGAGAGCTACTGGGGTTGCCCGGCGCAGACTCTAAGGAATGGATACACTAGTGGGGTCTGAGATGTGGAGATGGGGAGAAGAGGTGAACAGAAACACCCACTCTGCAAAGAGCCCAAGGCAGAATCAAATTCGAAACTATGGAAGAACAGAAAAGTGAGAGTGGCCCAGAGCATGGCCGGAGGGAGAAAGAGTGAGGGTGTGAGACTGCAGACGCCATAGCCCTTACTCCATAGCTCAGAGTACCCCTCTCTATGTTCAGGCTTGGGCTTGGCTGCTGTCACCGACTCTTCTCCTCTCTGCATGGATGCTGGGATCCTGAACAAGCTGGGGGCTAAAGCAGAGAACCTACTCCCTGTTTCCCAGGAGCCACCTTTTCAGGGGCCCTGGTTCCCTCTGGTTCCTGCCTGCCTCAATCCAAGCCTGTAGCACTGTGCATAGCACTGAGCCTCCAGCCATGGCTGCCATGATCCACCTCCACTCTAGTCTCCCCTAGAGAACAAGCTTCCAGCAGGACTCAGAGCAACTCAGGATAATCGATCCTTATAGCCTTCTAACCTCAAGCCAGCCTTCAGCCCTAAGCCACCCAGGAATCCAGCTATGGAGGACAGTGTATGGGGGCTGTGCGTAGCAGGGAGCAGCACAGGATAGGAGATGGCAGAGCCAGACACCAGATTGCAGACTAGGTATGCTGCTAGGGACTGGGGATGGGGAGGAGGCCTGGTGTGGTGCGTTCCTGGCTGGTGATGCTATCCCCTCCCCCACTAAGGGTGGCAAACAGGAGCCTCTGACTCCCCCACAGGGTGAGGGAGCTGTCAGCTGTGGGAAGGCGGGACTCTTGCAGACCACTCTGAGGAGCCGGATATTGGCCCACCACACCAGAGGCAGGAGGGGCTGGGCCTGAGGGTAACTAGAGGCTCTGTAATTAAGGCATTTTGGGATTGGTTCAACCATTCCCAGGGATAGGGTAGGCACAGAGGTCCTTGAGAGGAGTTTGGTCTCTGCTTTCCACCCATGCCTCTACTGGACTCACACCCACCTCGGCTCAATGGGTACCACATCTGACAATGCTTTCTTTCACTCTGCCTCACTCTACTCTATCCTGCCCCAAGACCCTTTGCAAGCCCTGTCTTATATACTAGGTTTTCTTGGGCTAACCTCACCTTCCCTTCATGCTATGTAAGCACATGGACGGGAGGACTAGCAATCTGCTGAGCACAAAAGCAGAATCAGAACCAGGACCAGGATCCAAGACTTCTGACTTTTACCCGCTAGAGCCCGTTCCCCAACCCTGAAGGCCACAAACCATGAGTTCGTGAAGGGCAGGCGCTCACTTAGCCAGCACCTCTTTCATTCCAGATTCTGAAGCAGGGACTGGGGTGTGGCAATGGCCGCAGGTGAGCACACACCCTGTCTGCGGGACAGAGGACTCAGAGATGGCCTTCCCGGCCATGGTCCCACCTCCACTCTAGCCGCCTCTCAGGAGTGGGCGTCTGCAATGATTCACGTTCCAAGGCGTATGTAATGGCGAACCAAGAAAAACCAAAAGAAGAGCTCCTAGGCTGGCACTGTGCGCGCCAGTCATATTTCAAGTCACTATGACAAAGCACCTGAGACATCAAGTTAAAAGGAAGAAAGGTTGGTTTGGGCCCATGGTTTCAGTCATGTAACCTAACTTACCTTCACTTGGCCTTCCCTCCCTCCCTCCCTTCCTCCCTCCCTCCCTCCCTCCTTCCCTTTCTGCCTATATACCTCCTTCCTTCCACTCCCTCTTTTCTTTTCTCTTCCCATCTTTACAGGGAGGTAGTTTTTGGGCAGGGTCTCACTGTGAATGCCAGGCTGGTCTTGAATTCATGGCAATCCTCCTGCCTCAGCCTCTCAGAGTGCTTGGATTTCAAGTGAGTCCCCCCCTCCCCACCACCACAGGTAGGCCTCACTCTTAAAGTTCTTCCTCCTTCCCTGCAACACCAAGGTTAATGACCAGGCCTTTCAGGGACACGTCCAAACCATGGCTCTGTAGAGTGGGCAGGCAGCAACAGGTGATGTGGTGGGTGGAGAAAGCATTGCAGACAGTACAGCCAGCCAAGTAAGCCTGGGAGTTGGGGTTGTGGGGGGGGGGCAGACTTCATTTAGACAAGGGGTTGGGTGGGGTGGTCCCAGAGCCCAGAGGGTGCAGCCTCTAGCACAAGCAGTAGCTCTTAGCCTGAAAGCCTGGGCAAAGCGCTCTAAGATTTTAGGGTGGGGAATTGTTTGGGTATGTGTGTGCACATGTATGTGCCTGGCGAAGCTCTGTGGCTGCCATTCCAGGAGAGGGCTGGAAGAGAGGCAGATGTCTCTGTGACCCGCCTAGAGGCTCTCCTCTCTCACAGCCCACCCCCCTCAGTCCACCAGGCAGTCAAGGAAGGAGAGGGAAATGGCTCAGATGTGTAGATTCTATAGGGTCTTTGGGGGCTGGGTCAGAGCTTTGAAAGGGTCAGTTCCTGTGCTGTGTAGACTGGATGCATCTTCTCGGGTGGGGTGTGGGTGGGGTGTGGTAGGTGTGGTGGGTGGGTGAAGTAAGTGGGTGGCTGCTGAGCTGGGCTGGGGAGGTTGGAAGGATGAGAGTGGCTAGGACCCAGAACCCTCACTCCCCTCTCCAGAGCTGCAGGGTGCTGGGGACAGAAGCGGCTGCAGGGTGCTGGGGACAGTGTGCGCTACAGTGTGATGGTGACAGTGAGGGCTTCAGGGTGCTGGTGACAGTGTGGGCTACAGTGTCATGGTGACAGTGAGGGCTTCAGGGTGCTGGTGACAGTGTGGGCTACAGTGTCATGGTGACAGTGAGGGCTGCAGGGTGCTGGTGACAGTGTGGGCTACAGTGTCATGGTGACAGTGAGGGCTGCAGGGTGCTGGTGACAGTGTGGGCTACAGTGTCATGGTGACAGTGAGGGCTGTAGGGTGCTGGTGACAGTGTGGGCTACAGTGTGATGGTGACAGTGAGGGCTGCAGGGTGCTGGTGACAGTGTGGGCTACAGTGTCATGGTGACAGTGAGGGCTGTAGGGTGCTGGTGACAGTATGGGCTACAGTGTCATGGTGACAGTGAGGGCTTCAGGGTGCTGGTGACAGTGTGGGCTACAGTGTCATGGTGACAGTGAGGGCTGTAGGGTGTTGGGGACAGTGAGGGCTGTAGGGTGCTGGTGACAGTGTGGGCTACAGTGTGATGGTGACAGTGAGGGCTGTAGGGTGTTGGGGACAGTGAGGGCTGTAGGGTGCTGGTGACAGTGTGGGCTGCAGGGTGCTGGTGACAGTGTGGGCTACAGTGTGATGGTGACAGTGAGGGCTGTAGGGTGTTGGGGACAGTGAGGGCTGCAGGGTGCTGGTGACAGTGTGGGCTGCAGGGTGCTGGTGACAGTGTGGGCTACAGTGTGATGGTGACAGTGAGGGCTGTAGGGTGTTGGGGACAGTGAGGGCTGCAGGGTGCTGGTGACAGTGTGGGCTACAGTGTGATGGTGACAGTGAGGGCTGTAGGGTGCTAGGGACAGTGAGGGCTGCAGGGTGCTGGTGACAGTGTGGACTACAGTGTGATGGTGACAGTGAGGGCTGTAGAGTGTTGGGGACAGTGAGGGTTGCAGGGTGCTGGCTGAGAAAAAAGAGGAAGGACAAGGGAGGAGGGCCAGAAGGTTCTGAGAGATTTCACTGCCACCTGGAGGGGTCTCTGTCTGTGATTCCTCACCTTTTCTATTTGCCTGGTGCCCAAGACAACACCCTGTACCCAAAAGCCTCCATTTTGCTTAGATGGTTGAGCGCAGTTCTGTTGATCTTCATGTGAGGTGCTCCAGCCAGTGCTGGGCCCAGCAGGTAGGTAGTGAGAACTGGACTTGGAAGGTCTGTGAAATGGGTGAGAGGCCAAGGTGGGGATAAGATGGACCCAGACCTGTTTTCTCTTGATTCTCGGGGAGCAATGGCATGGTCACATCGGGGCGCAGAAGCAGCTAGGGACCTGCAGACTCTGAAGGATTGGGCCAGCAGAGCGTGAAAAGCCACATGTGGGGAAAGGGAGCCTACCCGGTACAAGAACGGTGCAGATGTCTCAGCCAGCAGGGGGCACTGGTGCTGCAGAAATCAAGCCCAGTGCCTATCTGGAGTCTCTGGACCTGGAGCATGGATGAGCCTGGTAGTACTGGGGATACGTAAGCTGGGCACGCCACAAGGCACCCTTGGGCTTGGATGCTAGCTGCTGCTTCCTGGGACTTTGGATAAGTCATTGTTTGCCAGTGTATACGGTGTATGGTCGCAGAAGTGGCTTGAGGTTGGGCTAGCAGAGTGGTTGTAGACTAGTTACTAGTCACAGTGGCAGTCAGGAAGAAGAGACCTCAGACAGGAAGTAGCTTGATATACCATCTAGCCCCACCCTCTCCAGCTCTACATCTGCCAAGTAGTCCCCCAAAGCCAAAACATCTCACAACCACCCACAACAATGCTAACAGCTGGAGGCCACAGATTTGAACATACGAGCCTGTGGCGGGGGAGGGGGGGATATTTCTTACTCAGATCACAACACGAATTTGCCTTCCGAAGAGCCCGTCCCCACTTGTAGTCCTAATTATATATGCTGGCACATTGAGCCTATGCGTTTCCTGGGGAGGGGTGCAATTGGCTCACACAGAACAAGTCCGTCACCTCAGTTTCCAGTTACCATCTCTCTAAAAGGAAGCTGTTCACAGCACCGCCCCCATGAGGTGTGATGAGGCACTGCGCCCATTGCGTAGTGAGCAGCCATGAGAAGTGGGTGCTGTCTTTCACCAGAACAAAACGTAAGGCAGGACATAGGGACTAGTTCAGTGGACATCCACCCCCGAGCCACCGGCCCAGCGTCCTACCTTCCCATCCAGTCCAGGGCAGGTGCACTGCTCAGGGTAGAGCCCCGCCTTCAGTGCAGGATGAGGCTGCCCACTGTGGGAAGATGGGACTGGAACCTCAGCCACCTGCTTTCAGTCTCAGTCCGTCCGCATCACAGAGAAGATTGTGTGACCCTCTTGTCTAGAAGCCAGCGGGGATGCCTCTTGCAGGCCACACAGACAGGTGGGATGAGTGTCCCCTGTTTCCAGTTACTGTTTGTTAAAGGAACTCCTAGGTCCAGTGCTTGACCTCACAGGGTCCCCAAGTCACCATCTGGAAGGTCATCAGACCAGGCTCAGCAGGGTGAAGGCCACGGTCATAGAATGGGCAGGTGGCCAGGCCTAGACTGGCTCCCACTGCTCTGCCCGCTGCCTTACAAAGCCCACTGCTCTCTCTGTGGGACTCTAGCATGCTCCTGAGACTTTGCTGTTCAGTGCCTGGTGGTCTTGGGCAAGACCCTCCTTCTTAGCCTTAAGCTCCTCTGTTAGCCAACAGTAGTGGTGCACACCTTTAATCCTAACACACAGGAGGCAGAGGCAGGCTGATCTCTGAGTTCAAGGCCAGCCTGGTCTACAGAGAGTTCCAGGACAGCCAGGTATACACAGAGAAACCTGTCTCAAAAAAAAATCACACACACTTTATTTTATTTTTCTTATATATTTTTAAAAATTATTTTTATTTTATTTTATATGTGTGGGTGGTTGGCCTGCATGTGTGTCTGTGCATCACATTCTTGCCTGGTGCTCACTGAGGCCAGAAGAGGGCATCAGAATCCCTGAAACTGGAGTTACAAACAGTTGTGTGACACCATGTGGATGCTGGGAATAGAACCCAATTCTTCTAGAAGAGCAGCAGGAATGCTGAGCTATCTCCAGCCCCTTTGTTTTTATTTTTAATTTTTCTCTTTATTACATTTGTATTTATTTCATGAATATGTGCATGTGCATTTATGTATGCACATGTGTGTATTTACGTGTGTGTGTGTGTGTGTGTGTGTGTGTGTGTGTGTGTGTGTGTGTGTGTGTGTGTTTGAAGGAGCATACTGGAGTGCCATGACACAAATCTGGAGGTCAGAGGACAACTCTGGAAAGTCAATTCTCTTCTTCCGCCATGTGGATCCTGGGGATAGAACTCAGGTCATTAAGTTTGATGACAAGCGCTGTGAACCTGGTGAGTCATTTTGCCTGCCCAACTTAAAAAAAAAAACTTAACGTATTTATTTATTATGATGGTGGAAGGTGCCACACACACACATGTGAGGTCCGAGGATAACCATGACTTCAGGTCTCTCCTTCCACCTTTACGTGGGTTCTGGGAATCGAATTCAGGTCGTCAAGTTTGTGCCAGTGTTTTATTGGCTGAGCCTGCTCACTGGCCCACAGGGCGCCTCATCTTAGATGTCCATGGTGACAGATCAATTTACAAAATATCACAAGCGCAGCCTGGATTTTTCCTCTGTGGGTGTGTAACGGAGTGTCAAGGTTCCGCTGGCTATAATCCTTTCAAGGCGGCTCTCCACTCTCTCAAAGTGCTCACCCAGGTTTCTACAGACAGATGACAGTCCTTGGAAGCTAACGCCTTGTGTTTTCACCCATGTTTATGTACATTTCATCTCCACTCTGAGACACTTAATATTTCTCTAGTGGTTCGTTTTAATCAACATATTACATAAAGAAGAATCTTGATTTTTAAAAAAAAAAAACATGAATCCCGGTGTGTTTAATTTAACTGTTTATGGATAACAGTATAGCTATACAGTGCTGTAAAACTAATACATCAGGAAAATATTTGACTTTTAGGATACATCCGAGATGGAGCTGCAGTTATGAACAGTGAAACCGGGAGAGGGAGGGAACGCCCAAGCAGTGGTCATCAGCGGGCATTCGGAATTTTGAGTTAGAAGCCTGGAATCAATCGTTGGCTTTGAGTTCACAGGTTCTGATCAACTTGATCTTTTAAAACCTTTTTCATTATTCCTTTTCAGCCTCTTCAGCATCACCTTGGATGGCTGACGTACGTGACTGTAGGGCATCTAAACTGTTTTCTGGCCTGAAGAGGAAAACAGTGCTCGTGGTGCCAATTTCCAAGTCTTCTTTAAAGCCATGCACCATAAAGAATTCCTGTGGGCTTTTTCATACCCTTAAAAAAAAAAAAGAAGAAGAAGATGATGATGGCCTTTATTCTTCTTCTCTGTGTGTGAACGTGGCCCTGTGCAATGCATGACACACATATGGAGGTCAGAGGACAATTTGATAGAGTTGGGTCTCTTCCTCCACCCTTATGTAGGTCCTAAGGATCAGATTCATGTTGTCAGTGCTTCTACCTGCTGAACCATCTTGCCAGCCCAAGTTTTTCATGCTCTTGAGGTAAGGGTCCCATGCTATGTTCACCACCAGCTTGTGGACATTTGGCATTAAGCCAACTGTGATGTGCCAGGGGGACACATCAGCTGGACAACTGTCTAGTGATTACTCAGGGAAAATCATTTTGAGGCCCAGCTGCCAAAGCCTTATGCCACTTCTTCCCTGGAAAAGGATGACTGAACACAAGCTGCAGCTGGCCAATGCCTCCAGCAGAGCCATTCCAGGGGCCGTGTTCGGACCCCAAACCGGCTAAGAGACACAGGCAAAAGTTCTGCCAGCCAGCATGGATGACACTCCACAGTGAGTCTCTCATGCAGCTGACCTGACAGGCTGTCACATGACTCAAGACGTGTCTCCACAACCAACAATTTAGTGAACTAGCATGCAGTATCTATTTTCCTCCTTCTGGTTTTTTCTTTTCTTTTCTTTTCTTTTTTTCTGCCCTGTGACTTTGGTATTGGTGCCAGGCTACAGAAATGGCTCATATGGGTCGAGAGAGCATCCCAAATCACCCAGCAGAAATTAGGTCCATCTTACTAATGGCCTCATACTGCACCAGGGGCCGGAGGACTTCCCTTCTCCATAGGGAGGACTCCTTATGCTGAATCCTTGCCTGCGCTGAAAGCATAACATTGGGATGGGTCAGACTAGGTGAGATGAGTGAGTCTATTAAGCATTTAGGCAGAGACTCATCCAGAAAGAGAATAGTACACACCCCCAAGGATGTGAGTTTGGGCTTCTCCAGAGTGGTACTTACATGTCTTTATGATGGGTGTGTATGTGCTCCTGTGGGCTTCTGGGTCACGTTTCTCAAGGTATGTAATTAAACAAGGCTTAAAATTTAAGTTTGTAAAAATTAAAAAGAAATCCTTTTTCTTATTTAAAGTTTAAAAGTTACAAATATATGGATGACAGCCAGGTGAGATGGGACTCACTGATTGCCCCAGGATATGAGTTGATCTTCAACATTCCCAGGAACTTTTATCAGCAATAAAAGCTCCGATCCAGGGGCTAGAGAGATGACTCAGTGGTTAAGAGCACTGTTTGTTCTTCCAAAGGTTCAATTCCTAGCAACCACATGGTGGCTCACAACCATCTATACTGGGATCTGATGCCCGCTTCTGGCACGCAGGCATACATGCAGATAGATCACTCATTACATAAATTTTTTAAAAATAAAATCTTTTTTTTTTTAAAGCTCCAATATAGAGTTCCAGGTCACCCAGGTGAGCTCCCCACCCTACGAACTGGGAGTCACAGGGAAACTCTGGGTACAATGCAAGCTGGCAGGTGTGCAAGAAGGCATAACACCCCAAGAGCAAGCAAGTTTGCTGGGCTACAACACCCGTGGGGTCCCTCCTGGCAGTAATATATCCCCAACTTCACCAGAAGCTTCCAGCATAAGAGTGATTACCCATTTACAGCAAGGGAAACTGAGGCCAAAGGTAGGAGGTGACAGACCCAGGCTTCCAACTCCCTGACGGCTTTCCCTCCTGTCCACTGATATGAGCTCAACACGGAAAGCTTAATGGTGTTGTGGCCATGGGCTGGCCAGCAGGGGTGGTGTAAAGAGGGATTCCAGGGCCCTCTGCTGTGTGTCTCTGGCTTCTAGGCTCCTCATCTGTTTAATGGTAGCACACCCCAGATTTTCACTCATCTGAGAGTGCAGTCGGTTTCAGGAAACACTGGCTCAGAGCTCTTACCACCTCACCCCTCCACTCTCCATCCCCCCCCCCCCCCCGTGCCCAGGAGAGCTGTGGAGTAGGCCCTAGGATGTGACGATACAGTGAGCGCCCAGTGTGCAGCAGATGTCCAGTCCAGGAGGCCCGTATTCAGTGGCATTTCCGGAGCTGCTGGGAGCCAGGGTGGGGGCTGGGGGCTGGCATCGGTCATGACTTCGCAGCCAAGTGTTCACTAATCCACCCTCTGCATCTGCTTGAAAATAACTTAATTAGCCTGGAAGAGCAGCTGGCAGCCTGCCAACGAGGGGCCCTGAAGGAAGGACCCACAGAGCCTCTGATAGGAGACCCCACACCACAGGTAAACCTTGAGAGGAGAGAGAAGAACTTTGCCCTCAGAGGAGCATACCCATTGGCCACCACAGGGACCAGCCCATCCCGGATCTGCCATGTGGTGGCCATCCAGCCCCACTGGACCTGTGAGGAAACTGGACCTCCAAGAGATAGGTCCCGTCGCCGTGAGACAGGAAGTGCCTGGGAAGGCTGGTGATGTGGGGGTCTCTTCACAGACTTAGAAGACAAGGTACCAGCTGGGACCTGGAGACCTCAGTTCTCTAAAAGGCTAATGGGGGCCACTTGTCTTTCTCCCCAGCAATGGGGAAGGGCCTAGGAGAGAAATGCCAGGCCATGAGCAGGGGCTCCAAGCCCAATGTTAGAAGGAGAAAGGACAGATTTGGGGGGTGAGAGTATCATGCCTGGTATTCCCCAGGGACCCTGGACAGAGAGGGGGTGTCTCCAATGGGATGGGACCCAGGCACTATGAGAGGCACTATGAACCTAGGCCTGAAGGTGGCCAAGGGCTTCTGACTTGGGGGGTCTGGGTGGGGCTTGGGTGGGGTAGTATAAAGCCACTGCCTGCCAGGCCTTTACTGAGCCTTTTCTGTCAGCTGCTAAGCTGGGTGCTAGCCAGGAACCCTGGGGGAAGTTGGGCGTGTATGCTTATGCGTGTGTGCGTCACTTAGAGTGAGCACCAGGGAACACACATGAGTAGCTACCCTGCCTGAGCCATCGGGTCCCAGGCTGAACTCCTGGTCTCCCTGGCAGCTCTTTTCTCTCCCACCTTAGAGACCGTGTCCCAAGCCAGGTCCGCCACTTGGTTTCCATGCCAGAGACAGGCTACCTCCCACTCACCCTACACCCACTCTGCACCTCCAGCCCATGCCCTGGCTGAGTTCTGAATCCATTATGTCACAACTGACAGCCCCCTGAGGCCAGACCACCACCACCATACCTCAGGGCCACTGCTAAGTCTTTGTTGCCAGGCTCCCTGACTCGGATAGTCTTCTGCCTCGACCAGCAACACCACAAACACACAAATAGATGCATGCAGATATATATGCACACATACACACTGAAAGTTCACATACGTAGGTACATACAAATGCATATGCCCACAAGTACATGAAATGATACTTGCACATACACATCGTATGCTGCACACACAGATACACATATGAGCACACATACAGACATAAACACGTGCCTTACCAATGCTCAAGGGACACTTTCCAGAACACCACACTGGCCAGATTGAACCCCTTCTTGCCTCTGCAAGTTGGCCTCAAAGCTATAGGTCTTTGACCTACTCATGTTGCTGAGTCCAAGGAACAGAGCCAATTAAAATGAGGGCATCCAGGCCTGGGTCTAAACGGCCCATGAGGGTCACTTCGTTACTGTGTAGCCATGGCTGAGTTGCACACCTCTGAGGTCTTCCTTCTTTGGGACACAGTGTGGCCAGAAGCACTCAGGAAGCTGATGGGCAGGCAGCTCAGGGTCTACACCACTTGCTACTTGCTTGGCCCGACAGCTTCAGCATACCAGTCAACTGTCATTTGGATGCCACAAGCTTCTGGTGACCTACTGCTGGCTCTTACGGGATCCAGTGATGCCCTCAGTACCCACTCTACATCTTTCTATGTTCTGGTGTCTTCTGGCGATGATCTCATTAACAGGAAGGATGCTAATTATGTCTGATGAATGGAATGGATGAAGTGTGAGCCCCAGCAGAAGAGCAATTGAGGATGTGATCAAATGAAGTGCACATGTGTGTGTGTGTGTGCACGTGCGCGCGCGCATGTGTGTGTGTGTGTGTGTGTGTGCACGTGTGTGTGTGCGTGCACTCCAGCACGCGCGCACGCACATACACCATGCACACAGTCCTCTGTGGCCACACAGACTGAAGAAGAATGGATTCCCAGCAATGCCACCTTCACAGAAGCCCCTTTGACAAAACAGTCTTTGCTTGAATCTAAGAAGAAAAAGCAGGACCCAGGGTCCCCAGGAGGGAGGGTGTGTGGCTCCCAGAAGCCCAGGTATGGGCTTGAAGCAGGCAACCTCTAAGCTTGACATGGCCACCTGGGTGGCAGAGTTGCCAGTTGCCAGCTGGCAGCTAGCAGCCCAACAGAATCTGAGCCTGGCAGTGCCGCCAAACGCCTACACGCACCAGCCGTTCCTTTCCAGGGCCTACCCACGAGCCAGTGGGCAAGCTGGGTCCAAGGCAGCCCTGAGGTGGAGCTTGCCCTGAGGAGAGAGGAGAGAATCTTCACTGCTCATCCCCCCAGGTGTGACCTGAAATAATAAGTCAAAGGCCTGTCTTCCTCTTAGGTGTCTCTTCTGCCCTATTAAGGGGTCAGGAGTGAGCAAGAGGTCAATGTTCCCTCTGCACCAGAGGACTGTGGCCACAAGAGGGCGACCAAGCTTCACCCCATGAGGAACAAAGCTACCAAGCCTACCCCTGGTACTGGTGGGCACAGATTACCCATGCCTGTCCCTAGCCAGAGCCCTTACCCACACTGTCTCTCTTCAGAAGGTGGCAGCGCTGTCTGCCTTCAGCAATGGAAGCATCTGAACCAAGAAACTATTCCTCTTAGGTACTTTACAAGTAAAGAAAGTAACTCAGAGAGGCTGAGCAGTTTGCCCTGGTCACAGCTGATAGGAATTCAGTAGATTGGCCCTCCATCCTGGCATTGGTGAGGAAACCAAGCCCAGGGCCTTATCAGCACTCAGAAGCCCAGAGAGGGGACAGAAAGTGTGATTCCGGCTCTTTCGGGCCCCTGTCCGGAATAATCCTGCGAAACGGCCACAGACCCTTTGCATGTTCGGCCTGTGTGGGCTCCTTCCATGCCCATCCTCCACAGACCCCTCCTCACCCTTCCATACATAACACCTCAGCCCCCATCCTACCTCACCCAGAGCAGTGGTTCTCAACCTTCCTGACGCTGCCATGCCACCCCTTTTTTTTTTTTTTTTTTTTTTTACCACGGCTCCTCGTGTCATGGCAACTCCAACCATAAAAGTATTTCCTTTGCTACTTCATAATTGTAACTTTGCTATGTATGAATAGTAATGTAAACGTCTAAGTTTCCAGAGGGTTTTGGGTGACCCCCTATGAAAGGGTCGTTCGACTCTTCCTCAAAGGGGTTGCGACCCTTAGGTTGAGAACCTCTGTCCCAGAAGCTTCCACAGCCTCTACCGTCCCTCAGCCTCAGCACTCTGCCCAGCCATACTTTCTCAGCACCCATCCTACCTTGCCCTTTGACTGGTGACTGACTTCCATTCTTCCCTTTGAGAGCTGGACCTTCAACTTTGACCCGTGTCAGGGCACTTCCTTCCTGTCCAGCCAGGAGCTTCTCTCTAGCCAGAGTTGTGAGCACACCCACCCTGGCTCCCCAAAATTTCCCCACCCATTTCAAAGACCCAAGCACGGGACAGACCAGCCAGCCCACTTCTGTGGAACCCACATGCCCACCTCCAGAGATCCATGCTATCTTCCTCCTCTTCCTCCCTTTGTCTCCTCACTCAGTGAATGTGCTCCTCTCTGGCGATAACCTCAGCTACCCCAGCTCCAGCCACTCCATCCTCTGCCCTTTCAGACTCTTTCCCATCTACCCTCTTGTGCCTGCATGCTCTACCTTGAACTCAAACTCGCTGTGACCAAATTGGGCTTCCCAGCTCTGCCCAAACTTCTCCCAGAGTGCCCAAGACACACCAAATGGAAGTTCAGGGTTCAGTGACTCCCTGTCATCCTCTACAGGTCTCTAAGGTGGGAGGGCTAAGGAGCCTTTTTGTATGTCACCAGAGAAATGCTGATTGCCACCCCGAGTGTTTGGCATAGAAACACTTCCAGGAGCTGGCGCCACAGGCGTCTGGAAGATGCCTGCAGGTCATCTGTGGTAAATTAGTGCCACCCAGACACACTGGCAACCACTGATGGCTCCTCCTCCCAAGGCTGAGGAAGACCTCAGCTGGGAGTGAGGACAGTCTTCTCCCCAGCCACCCCTACTGTGTTTTTCAAGCTAGCCCAGCCCCAGGCCTGCTCTGAATGCCTCTCTCTCTCTCTCTCTCTCTCTCTCTCTCTCTCTCTCTCTCTCTCTCTCTCTCTCTCTCTCTCTCTCTCTGGTGTGAGGTTACTGTGCCTTATTCAAGCAGGTAAACTCAGGTCTCCATGTGGAGACTTAAGATTGTGGGCTGTCCTTGCCAACTTGTCATCCCTTGGCATAGAGCCCAGGGTGGGTATGAGCCACTGCAGGAAGGACTGGGGGACAGACACAGACTGTGTGGACCATCTCTGTAAGTCCTTCACGTTCCACCCTAACCATACAGCCTTTCATCTTCGTGTGTGTGTGTGTGTGTGTGTGTGTGTGTGTGTGTGTGTGTGTGTGAGAGAGAGAGAGAGAGAGAGAGAGAGAGAGAGAGAGAGAGAGAGAGAGAGAGAGAGAGAGAGAGAGACTGGATGCCCTATCTGCCACTGTGCCTTTAACAAATCCCTGCCTTTCACCTGCTTGACTGATGGCAAGATCTGAGGCCATCACTTCTGTCCACACATGTGCCCCACCAGGCCTTGGTCCCCTCCCTGCTCTAGGAAGGTACCCTCCTGACTCTGCCCTGTCTCCTTCCTCAGTTCCCCAGACGTGGCAGAGAACAATCCCAACTCTGCTTTTTCTCAGCCTCAGTTTCCCAACCTGTACTGAAGGATCAGGTGGTTGTTGGCCCCCCACTGCTAACACAATACCTTAAAGAAGACATAGGTAAAGCAGGGCTTCGTCGGGTTTGGATCATTCTGAAGGTGTGTTCTACTGGCCCTATTTTGCAGTAAGTCAATTGACACTCAGATATCCAGTAACTAAGGTCCAAGAGGTCTCAGGTCACAGAGCTAGGGAGCAGATTGAAAAAAACACAGGATGTGGGGGTGTGGCTCAGACTAGCTCTGCAGACCCCAAAGGATCCAGATAGAATGAGATATGTCAGATTAGAGCTCTGGGCCATGAAAGGAAGAGGGGGAGAGAAGGGAAAAAAGAAAGAGACAGAAAGGAGGGAAGGAGAAAGGGAGGAAAGGAGGGAGGGAGGAAAAGAAGAAAGAGAGAAAGGAAGAAAGGAAGGAGGGAGGAGGGAGGGAGGGAAGAAAGAAGGAAGAAAGAAAGAGAAGGGGCAGAGCTGCAGGCAGCAAAGGTCAGGGCAGAAATGAGGACCAGCAGAGGAAAGGGCCAGTGGTCCTGGGGTCAGTAGGAGCGGCATGGGCTGCTGGCCAGTGTGGGTGCCCTGACTTTCCTGCTGCTCTTGGTGACTTTGCCAGCAGCCTGCACAGCCACTGGCATCCTAATGAGACACTTCAGGCAAGGGTTTGGGTGGTGCTGAGCAGAGCCTCTGGCTAATAGGGCCAGAGCCAGGTTCTGTTCCTTCCCCTGCAGGTCAATAGGGCCCTGCAAGGACTCATTCTGGAGTCACAGAGGCAGAAGATGGCATCCTACCATCTTAGATGGTCTCCAAACAAGCCCTGGACACCAGCATAGTGGGTGGGGCCCACCCACGACCAGGCTTCCTGCAGTGCCTACAGGCCTTGCCCACCACTCCCAGGGCCCAGCAGCTGGGAATTCCTTGGGTGTGACAATGTCATCCAGTAAGGGGCTGGAAAGCTGACTCTGTGCTTCTGTTCACAGCCCTGGCTGCAAGCTAAGCTGTGAGACCATCGTATACCATTTCCCTTCTCTGTGACTCAGTTCCCCACTCCACCCCCACCCCCCCAAGATAGGCAAGGCAAACTGTGAAGACTTTCAAGCCCAGAGACTCTGTTTTAGAAGAACTTTGGGATGTGGCTTTTTTTTTTTTTCCGAGACAGGGTCTCTCTGTGTAGCCTTGGCTGTCCTGGACTCGCTTTGTAGACCAGGCTGGCCTCGAACTCACAGAGATCTGCCTGCCTCTGCCTCCCGAGTGCTGGGATTAAAGGTGTGCACCACCACGGCCGGCTTGGTTGGGTTTTTTGAGACAGGGTTTCTCTGTGTAGCCTTGGCTGTCCTGGACTCACTTTGTAGACCAGGCTGGCCTCGAACTCACAGAGATCTGCCTGTCTCTGCCTCCCTGAGTGCTGGGATTACAGGTGTGTGCCACCACGCTTGGCTTGGGCTATGGCTTTCTAAGACGTCTGCAGCAAACTGGCCAGTATCACAGAGAATACAAAGTGACAAAGGCAGATCTTGGGCTTCTAGTGTCATCCTGGGGACCTGGGCACCAGCATATTGAATGAGTGCATGCAGCTTCAAGGGCTTCCTGCCACTGCTCATGTCCATGAGAGATGCTCGGGGCTCACAAGCCATCCAGATCCCTGCTCCATTCATTCTGATTCTTCTCAGGCCTCTGGTCCTAACTTTGGTTCCCATCAGCAAACTCCATAGAGCTCTCTGCGGGTCACGTTAAGTCTGCCCAACTCTTGGACATTGCATGTTTGCTCCCTCCTTGCCTCTGCCCTAGACAGGAGCCTGGCTTAGTTGCCATCTATTAAATGAAGGTGAACATTTTTTGTTGTTTTTTTATTTGTTTGTTTTGAGACATGGTTTCTCTATGTATCCTTGGCTGTCCTGGACCCACTTTGTAGACCAGGCTGGCCTCGAACTCACAGCAATCCACCTGCCTCTGTCTCCATGAAGGTGAAATTTGCACGCAGTGAAACGCAGGCGCCTGACGTGAACCGCTCCCTGTGAACCTACCTGGATATCCCGTATCATCTCCCACCCAAAACAAGCTCTAGAATGTTCCCTTCGCCACGGAGTGTTGCCAGGGGACACTGCAGGCCTCTTCTCTCTACCGTTCTGATCTCTGTCATCCTACAACATGAGAGGCTAATTTCCAGGGTGAGCTTCTATGTTTTGCAGCCTCCATGGGGATGGCAGGTTGGCTGTCCTGTCTCCTGGCATGGCCTGGCACACACTGGTACTGGAAAGCCTGTGGAAGATACAAGGCTAGAGGGTGTGCCTCTGAGTCATAAGCCCCACTCCAACAAGGCCCAGGGTCCAGATACTCCCTCCCACTTCTCCATCAACCTTGACCTACAGACAACACGCTGCCTGTTTTAATCACTGTGCCAGGCAGAGCCAGGATCATGACACCTCCTGCCATGACTCTGCACACTGTGCACTTCCACAGGTGGTTGCTGCTGACTCCTGGAAATCTGGGCCCCCATAGATGAGCTCAAAAAGCACCAAGTGGCCTCCCTGGTCCTAGAATGTGACACTGACTCTGCGTTCTCTCGCAACTCTGACTGGATAGTGTCTCCCAGGTGCCAGACGCTTCAACGGTCCACAGAATGACTGGGTCACCTCACTGTGCTAAGCAGTGAGCCAAGAGGATCAACTGTGCCTCACACCCACACAATGACATGGGGTGGCCTTGACTGCCCCTCCTCTCCCGGCCTTTGCTTCCACACCTGTAAAACAACAGCCAAGCTCTCCTCGCTCTGAGGTTGCCTGCAGGAGTCGATACATACTTGTTATGCAAGTAGCCCTATGAAGAGAGGCCATTTGTGGTGGGGTCAGACACATCTGCTGGTGTGTAGGGACAGGGATTGCCCAGTGTAGCTCCTTCCTGGTGCCAACTGTGCCTCCACAAGGCCGAGCCACAGGAGCTGAGAGTGGCAGCTGTATCTACTGCATGCCACTAGAGGGCGCCAGGCTGCAGCTGAAGCTAGTCAGGTGTGCTTACTGGCTCCTTGACCCAGACTAATGACACAATCTTGAAAGAAGGGCTGTGGCAGGTGGGAGGCCAGCCAGGGTAAGTGAGGATGGAGATCCAGCTACCTGAAAAGGGCTGCCACCTTGGCCCGCCATTCTGAGCGGTCTACCACAGTAGACCAACACCCAGCTCTTCCCACTAGAGAGCTCTTAGACGCACTTTTAACAGACAGGGAAACCGAAGCTGAGAAGGAGACGCTGGCTGTGGCTTTTGGACTCCCAAGGCCAACGGATGACCTTGAACATGGCACAAAACCTCTACGTGACATCCAAGGACGGCTGGGGCACCAGTCCCTGAAGCCCCTGGACGAAAAAAAAAAAAGCAGCAGCCCAATGGTGGAAGCTCAGGTTGGAGGGCTGGCGGAGGCACTGGGCACATAGAGAGACAAAGAAACACAGGGAACATCCACAGAGGTGCAGAAGAGGGTTTAAGAGACATAAAAGAAGCAACTAAGGTAGAGTGCATGAAGCCAGGCCTAAGAGAGGAGAAAAAGCAGGCTCAAGAAGCAGAGGAGGAAGAGTTGAGATGGAGAAGAGGAAAGGACAGAGCCATGAGAGAAGAGGTGGAGACAAGGAGCCAGGGCCAGAAGACTGAGAGATCACCTCCAGCTTTGCCCTCAACCACCCTTGCCCCTCTGCTACTCCACTCCAAAGGCTGGGGTGGGAGGCAGACACTGCCTCACGGGGATGGCGCTTGAGCAAGGCTCCCTGGGGGCACTGAAGGCAGACAGGCAGGGTCCCCAGGGTCATGTTGCCAGGAGATGAGGGCCTCAAAGCCCCAATCTGTCTCCGGAGCCTCATCTAAGATGGGGCTTAAAGTTCAGCTGCTCACCCCCCCCCCCCCCGCCCCGTTGCTGTATAGCTCCCACCTTCTCACCCTCTTGCCCGGCACCCTGTACGGAGAGGAGGCCTTGGAGATGGAGGAAATTCATATTTAGCAAGCACCTGCTGTACCCCCTAGCTCCCGCCATTCCTGCTCTGTTACAGGTCATAGACACTCAGATACATTTTTGACAGACGCTGAAGTCCTAGGGTTGGGTTCAGGTGCAGAGAGAGCCCTACTTGCCCATTACCAGCTATGTGGCCTCTTTCCAGCGTCGCTCCCACCCTCTGTCTCACAGCAGCCTCCTCTTTAAACAGCAGAGTTTTATAGACTGGTCCAGGGAGAGGAAAGCTAGAGCGGGTGGGGGAGGGGCAGGGAGACTGGTTTTAAACCTGCAGAGGCTAAAAGCAGGTATCCTCAGGTGGCCGATCAGCCCTGTCCTGCCCCCCTTTGGGGACACTGACCCTACAGCCACCTCCAGGGGCAAGGTCTGTTCTCCCCTAGGCATTTGAATAGATATAATAAGACAGAATACCCATGTTGTCTTGTCCCTGTGTGATGCTTTGGGGTCATTTGTTGGAGCAATTTGCCCTGGGCCCTGTTTTTAAATCCTTCAGCAAACCTATGAAACCCTCCCCTACAAGGCTCAGGTCACCAAAGAAATAGACTCACCACTATGCTTTTAGCTCAGTTCACATGCCAGTAAAGGGAGAGAGCCTGGGCATGGGTCCGGCCAAACCAAGAGAGGTGCAGAATAGTCAGGGATTCTGCCTTGAGGCCCCCTACCAGAGGGTGGCCTGGCCTGGCGCAGGGCAGTAAGAAACCTTGAAGGCAGCAGAGGCTAGATCTGAGGCCAGGCCACAGCTTGATTTATGTTCCACGTCGCCTGTGGTCTGGGCGATCTCCACAAACTATAAATCTCTGTGGCAGGCTGGCCAGGTCCCTTGGCAGGTGGCAGGAGCCAGCTTCAGGAAGCTGCAGGGTGTGTTACCCAGAGCAGAGCCTCCCCTTTGCTTGGCCACCTCCATCGAGGTCTGGCATCCTCCATGATCCAGCTTAATGCACCTATGCCCACCTTCTTGTCCTTCAGGCCTTGGGAGGAGACAACAAAGACAGTGTGTAGGGTTCAGGTTGCTACGGACAGCTGTGCTAGACCACTCCAATCTGAGCTGTCCAAGTAAGACACACAGCTACATGGACACAGATACCCCAGGGATCCTCCCTCTGGGCCTTTGACTTAACACACACTGGGATGACACTGGCAAACATGAGATGGAACACCCAGAAGTGGCCCCTTCTTAGAGGCACACCCAGTGAAATGTGCCCTATTCTGCCACAGACCCTTTCTAACCTTGTTCACGACACTGTGCAAGTCACAGGGCTGTGTGACTGCGACTGTGGGAGAGACAGGCAGAGCGGGACTGGACCAGTTGTGTGTGCACACATGCATGCATCTGTTGTCCCTGTGTACGCTCAATGCTCATGGGGCATGTGTGTGTGTGCTTAGGCTCACATGTGCATGAGGCACACATCTGTACCTGTGTTCATTTGTACACAAGCGTGTGTGTGTGTGTGTGTGTGTGTGTGTGTGTGTGTGTGCGTTCTTCTGCATAGCTGAGCATGCCTGTGCACAGCCATTTAAGAGTACATGAGCACACACATGAGGGATACAGATCTCCTCTGGCTTCTCCAAGCCCTTTCTCTCCTGACTCATTTCCTTTTCCCTCTACCTCTGCTCTTCAGCCTTTTAGAGCACTTATTCTCTGCTTCCTTCCTGGGCTAGTCAGAGAGGTAAATGGGACCTGGTCACCCCCAAAGACACTGCTAATCCAATTAGCACCCACCTAAGCGAGACCCTGCTCTTACTGCATCTAGGAGCCACAGCCATGACAGGCAAGTGCCCACTCCAGCCTCCATCAGGGTCCATTCAACAAACCCCAAATCCTCAAGGGCCTGGAGGGATGCCGCACAGTCACTAAGGGCCTGTCCTGTCCATTAGCCCTTTGGACCTGAGCCTCTGTGACTCGGGGTGCTAATGCGTATTTGACAGTTAAGGACACTGAGGCTTAGAGAACACCCGGCCTCCTGGAGGCCACAGGGCAGGTCCAGGGCACAGCCAGTTTAGTGGTGGCCTCCCTCAGCCCTGAAGTCACAGGCAAAAGAAGTCCACTAGCACACTCTTTCCACCCATGGAGTCACGTGCATTCCTCCCTCAGGGCCCAGCTCAGCCAGGAGGGGTTCCCCTGGTGCATTCCCATAACTCCAGCTCCCACTGGCTGGCCCCTCTGCTTGGAACACCTTCACCCAGTTCATCACTCTCAACACTGTCTGACCGCTGGCGTCCGAGGCCTAAGTTCCACTGTGTTGGAGAATCTTCCTCATTGTCTGACAAGCAAAGTGTCCCTGTCAGTCTCCAGGCCCTGTCTTGCCATCCATGGGGCTCCTTCTGCATCTTTGCCTCATATTGCTCTGGCCAAGGAGAGGCTACATCTCAGGCAAGAAGTCAAGGGACATAGAGGTCCAGATATTGTCCAAATAGACAGCGGAGATGCCAGACACATAGAAGGGGTTTGCTAAAATCTTGACTGAGAGGATGAATGAAGCAAGCAGGTTCCTCCTGCAGTACAGTCCTGCTTGAGTGATAAGCTGGGAAGAGAAGGGTCAGGAAGCCCCACCCACAGACGGCAGCTGCAGCCAGGGAAGTTCTCCTGTGTGGGAAGGCAGTCCACTCCTCAGCCAGCTTGCAGAAGGCTGGATACCAGTACCTTAAGCCTGTGGTGGGCATCACTGCGCAGCCTTGGTTCAAATTTGCTGTGCAGACTGAAGAAAACCCCTGCCCATCTCTGAGTCTTCCTTATCTAAGAACAAGAGACTCAAAGGGGATTCTTGCCAGCTTCCTCGGTGCTTGGCGCCTTCTGGGAGTCATGCCCCAGCCAAGTCCTAGATTAGAGATGACCAGTGCAAACAGTGTAAAGTGACAGGGTGTGGCTTCAGAGAAGAAATCACAGAAGCGCAGGGAGCTTCTGCGATGCCAGTTATTTCTCTGAGGGAAGCCAGCTGCCATGTTGTAAAGACGCTCAGGAAACAATGGAGAACGAAAAGACACGAGGCTTCCTGTCACCAGTGGTCAGCACCAGTGGCTGGGCATGCACCAAGTCACCTCAGAAGCACGTCCCTCCTCCTCAGACAAACCCAGAGCCACTCGGCCCCGAGAAGCAGCCAAGAGAGGTGCTTCACTTAACTTACCCACCACTCTGACAGAAGGAGATGGCTTTTCTAAACCATGGGTTTGATTGTACCGTTCCTGCTCCATGACTTTCCACAGCTCCCTAATGCCTACAGGATACGGTCCCAGTTCCTTAGGCCGATAGCTAAAGCTGTTTACGTTCATTCCCAAGTTACTTGTCCAGTCTCCTCTGCAGCTTGTGTTTGTTTCAGATCTGATGTTCCCCTGAGATGGAATCGCGGCCCTCCTCCCCCAACCCTCTGAACGCTAGCCTTTGCATCTTCACACCTTCCTCACTCTGTTCTTCCTGAACTCCCCTCCCACTTCTTTGCCTGGAAAACTCCTACTGATTTGTCAAAACCCAGCCATTCTGATCTACCACGAAAAGCTGGTCTCTCTTAGACCCTTGTATCTCGATGGATTGCCGTGATCAGCTCCCATGTCTTGTTCCTGAAAGAGATGAGGTCAGGGGGCTGGAGAGGTGGCTCAGAGGTTAAGAGCACTGACTGCTCTTCCTGAGGTCCTGAGTTCAATTCCCAGCAACCACATGGTGGCTCACAACCATCTTATAATGTGATTTAATGCCCTCTTCTGGTGTACAGGCACACAAGCAGGCAGAACACTGTATATATAATAAATAAATAAATAAATAAATAAATAAATCTGAGAGAGAGAGAGAGAGAGAGAGAGAGAGAGAGAGAGAGAGAGAGAGATGAGTTGAGTTCAGAGGCAGCCAGGAGGTGATGGCGCACGCCTTTAATCCTAGCACCCAGGAGGCAAAGGCAGGCGGATCTCTGAGTTCCAGGCTAGCCTGGTCTACAGAATGAGTTCCATGACAGCCAGGGCTACAGGGAGAAACTTGTCTAGAAAAAACAAAGTGTGGCAGGGGGGTGGGGGTTAGAAACACGATGTATTTTCTCTTCACTATGATCCCAACACTGTGCTCAGTAGAAAAGTGCAGAGTCCACCTGGGAACAAATGGACCAGGGCAGGAAGAGAGAAGAGATTCTGGACACAGGGATTCCAGACCCAGCCTCAGTAGGAGCCAGCCGCTTAGCAAGAAGCAGCCAACAGATTCCTTCAGGGTCCATCCTAGAACCTGTGAAGTGCAGGCTGCAGTGAAGATCGGTGTACTGTCACCGCAGCCAAAGGTCTGGTGGCCGCTCTCCACGGAGATCAAACGGACACAGCAGGGTCAGCTGGCAGAAGGCAAGCGGGGAGGGTAGAGTGAAGCGCCTCAGCTGCCTTTCGGGTCTGACGTGAGCTTTTAGGCAGAGGTGGGAGGAGGGTTGGGATGGAGGCAGAGGCAGGCGCTGTAAAGTAAGCATGGCTAGACTATGGCCTGACCGTTACCTCGCCCTGGTTCTGCAAGGGGACTCACCTGAGGGGACAGTGCATTTCCAGGAGGCAACTGCTCCTGTATACTGTGCAGCCTCAGCTCCCACCACAGGGCAGTCGCCCCTACTTGGAGGGTGGCTGCCGTTTTAGGACAACGACTAGAGACCTTTTCAGAGACCTGAAACAGGACACTGTAAAGGCCGCCAGTCCCTCAACTCAGATATCTTATCTTTGTGCCTTCAGCCTCGAAGAGGGGTGGGAGAGGGTCCTCTCACCAGCTCTTAGACAGCAGCTCGGTGAGTGATTTACAAGCTTAGGCACAGAGGTCAGCAGGAAGCCTGGAGTAAAGAAGGCGGATACAAGATGAAGGCGCTCTGCCAAGCTTCACCCAGCTCCATACCTTTCTGGCATCTGTGGCCTGACTGAGGCTGCTTTTTTAGGGAAATAACTTGTGATCATTCTCTGTGAGAGGGTCTCATGCGGCCCAGGCTGGCCTCAAGCTCACTATACGGTCAACAATGACCTTGAATCTCTAATCCTCCTGTGTACACTTTCCAAGTCCTGGGACCACAGACATCATGTACCCACCACACGCAGCTTAGGAAAGAACTTCGTAGGTGTCTGATACACGGCTATACACAGTATCCCCCAAAGTCCCACAGTAGGGAACATGCTCTCCATTTACTCTGTTGATCGTCTCCAAGGGCCAGGCAGGCAGACAGGACAGTGGGCACGCAGCCCTCCTGTCCTAGCGAGCCATGTTCTAAAGAGAGAGACACGCAGTAAGAGGGATGGATTAGGGAGTGTGTGAAACCGCAAAGAATTATTTCTCAAACATTTCTTTCAGAGGATTCCCGAGGGGTACTCTGCTGCCCGTTGCCCTCACTTGGGGACTCACACTTAAAGGGACTCCATGGCCAGCTTCCATAATGAGGCGTGTGGGGTGACATTGCACAGAAGCAGTACCAACTCCCAGTAACAGCTCTGGAAATGACAGGTGGCACTTGGACCTTCTTCACCCGCCCCCCTACACACACACACACACACACACACACACACACACACACACGTCTCCTGGTCTCAAAACTCACCTCCTTCCAAGGGCAGAGAACAGTAGTAGCCTACATTAGACAGATCCGTGGATAAGACCTAGGGAGAAAAATGGTGTGTAAGAAGAAGCAGAGGGTAGCATTTACTTAGGTGGTAGAGTAAGCCCGCTAAGAAGGTGGCGTTGAAGAAACCATGTAGGGATGGTAAAAAAAAAAAAAAAAAAAAAAAAAAAGAGTAAAGATCTTGAGGCAGGCGGTAGACCAGGAGCCCAGTGACTGGGAACAGAAACCAGAGAGCAAGAAGCCATTTTGCTTTTGGGTTTTTTTGTTTGGTTGGTTGGTTGGTTTTTGGTTTTTTGAGACAGGGTTTCTCTGTATAGCTCTGGCTGTGCTGGGACTTGCTCTTAAGGCCAAGTTGGCCTCAAAATTATAGAGATCCACCTGCCTCAGTCTCCCAGGTGCTGAGACTAAAGGCGTGCGCTGCCGCCACCACCTGGCTTGTTTTGTTTTTTGAATTTGTCTTTATTATTTGTTTGTTTTTGTTTATTTGCATTTTGTGTGACTGTGTCATAGCAGGTGTGTGGAGGTCCGAGAACAACACTGTGGAATCAGTTCTCTTTTCACCTTTACATGGGCTCCAGGAATTAACCTCAGGCCATCACGCTTGTGTGCCATGTGCCTTTGCCCCCTGAGCTATCTCACTGGCCCCTGTTTTTGTTTTTTGAGACAAGGTCTTGATATTCAAGCCAGGCTAGCCTGGAATTCACATTCTCCCTACCTCAGCCTCCTGAGTGTTGGGATTATAGGCATGTGCCACCATGGTCAGCTAGAGTTGGATGTCAATTGGGGTGAGATGGGATGCATTCGTTGTCCCAGGATGGCCCTTGGAGAACAGCGTAGTCCATGGTATTGTGTGAGGCCAAGGCCTAGTTCTGCCTGCTCCCAACCCCCAGTAGCTTCTGACTTTGAACAAGGTGCTTGGCCCCTCTGACCTTAGCCTCCTTCTCTGTAAATGGGAGTGACGTGGATATTATCTCCTAGGGTTACCAAGATCTCTGTAAATGCTCTGAAATCCCAGCCTTGTCAAGGCTAGAGAACCATTTGCTCGTTTTCCAGTCACTCTTGCTTCTGCCTAGGAAACTCTGCCCCCTTTCCTCTTACCCCTTCCTGGTTACTATCAAGATGTCATTCTGGGTCTTTTCTACCCTCTGTGAGCCCTAGACCCTGAGACTCCAGGGTCTCCACCTCTGGATCCGCATCTGCATCTGCTGAGTGGGACCAAGCCTGGCCAGCTGTGTAGGTTGAGGCCAGAGCTTGAGAGAGCACCAGCTCTGATCAGGACCAGCAGCAGGTGGCACTCCCTGAACACCACCAGGTGGACTCCCAGCTGCCCGTGGGCTCCTCTCCCCAGGGGGCTGGGAAACATGGGGGTCCCACCCTGAACTCCTCAGCCCAGCCTAGCTCTGGCAGCCTAGTTCTTGGGTTGGCATGAGCTGGTGGCTCGCCCAGGAGGGGAGAGCAGCTGCAGAGAGGGGGGAGAGAATTCCTCCCGCTGCTGGATTTGTAAAACAATTGATTAAAGACAATGCAATTAATTATTCTTTGATGAAATAGTGGAAATTACCAAGAAAATGAAGATTTCAGCAGCCGAACATTAAACCCCTCTAATTATGTCATTTCTGAAAAGGGGGGAGGGAGGAAAAGATGGAGGGAAGAAAAGAAGTTTAAAAATAGATGGGGTGACCCTGAGGCTTCGTGCAGGCTGAGCAAAAGAACCATGGGTGAGGCTACCAGCACATGGTTCCACAGTAGGGAAATGGAGATCCCAGACTATCTTTGGGGTCTGGAAGCAGCCTTAAGGCCCGGGCGGACATTGGAAGACAGGCCTTGAGTCCTTAAAATGCATGCCCAGTCTTCTCTCTTTATAAACAGATCAAAGGCTCAGAGAGGTATTGACACTCAGGGATGCATAGCTACCACCAGATGTAAAACCCGAACTCAGGTCTTACCCCAGAACCTGACCTTTTTCAGGCCTGCTTGGCTGGAGTCTACTGGAGTGGACACTGCAGATAGCTTTAGCACATGCCACTCTGACAGCTGCCCCCCAAAGTCTTCATCTCTGGGTCGGTTTGTGGGCTGGCCGCCAACCTCGGCTGAGCTGATTTGGACCAGGCATCCAGTGATACCTGGTGCAATGGGATCTTCCTACCTTCCTATATCCTCTGTGATCCCACCGGACATGTTTCTGTAAGCAAGGGTGAGGTACAGGCTACACCAGGCTCTACTACTTCTCCCAAGAAACCAAGACTAGAATGCTAAAGGCTTAGGTGCTGCCAGCCTGGCTCTGCTGAGGGCTCCTGGGTGGCCTGGTTTCCCAGCCCTAATTCTCCTGTCTGCCACAGAGGAGACATCTGCCCATCCCTGAGAGGCTGCTGGGCACAGTCTGTTTCAGTTCAAATAGGAAACCCAGTCCCAAGAAGCCCCAGTCAGCTCTGGGATGGCAGAGTAGAAGAGAGATGAGGGAATTCAGAACCGAGAACGAGGTTTTTGTGGTCTAGAGTAGAGGACTGAGGAACAGAGAGGGGCCTATAGGTCAGGGCGGGGGTAGGGCAAGGAGGAGATGGAAAGAAGTGAGCCCCGGTATGGGTGTAACCCCTCCACCTGTGGCCCTTCAGCAGAGGTTCAGCCTGCTGGAATGGTTGGCCCTGACTGGTGGTTCTCTCTCTGCTTGGCAGGGATTCCTTGTCACAGCTTGTTCTGCTGTTTCTTCTCCTGGACCTTATCTTAGGCAGACCGCATAATTTTTCTGAACACCCTCGGTCACTATCAGCCTCATTTTTTAAAAAATCAGTTAATATTTCCAATCAGATCTGGCATCGAAACTCCAATTTCTCATTCAATTTTAGCCTTTCCCTTCTGCAGCCTGGCGGGCTCAGGCCGAGACACCTGAGGCCAGCAGGTAAGGCCCGGTTTGGGGGAAGAATAGGGACCCAGAAGTTGCCTCCCTCCCAGGGAATGTTGTGGTGGGACCTAGTGGTGGGGGGTGGGGGGGAGCTTCCTCACTGGAACCCTTTAGCTGGCATCTCCCGGGTAGGGCAATGGTGTGTGCAGCTGCGGTGGCTCATCTCCTGCTTCCAGGCTTAGAGAGCTTCCTTTACGCCTCAGGTACTCCTTCATACAGTGTGCCTGCATGAGATACTCTGATCACAGAAACCTGGGCTTGCAGCACCACCCCAGAATAGCATCGAGGCAACACTCCTTCTAGACTCATCTCCAAACAGGGTCTGGCTCTAGGGGACACGGTCAGCTTTTCTGAGGATTTCCCCTGAAGTAACCCTACACCTTGATTAAGGGGAGTTCCTTCCACTGTTCCCAAACAAAGCACATCTGTCAGAGGGATCCTTGCTGCCACCAACCTCCGTGCTCCACCCTCTTAGTATGGCACTGAGGGCTTTTGTTCCTCTCTCTCTTACCTCTTTCTCCTCTCTTACTGTCCCTACTTTTCTCTTCCTCTGTCTCTCTGTGTCTGTGTCTGTCTGTCTGTCTGTCTCTGGGGTGCCCCCTTCCTTCTCGCCCCATGCTCATATAATAAATAAATATATACATACATACATATGTGTGCGTGTGTGTGTGTGTGTGTGTGTGTGTGTGTGTGTGTGTGTGTCACAGAGGAAGGAGACAAGCATCACAGAACCAACTTGGGGTTGCCATCTCACAAGGCCTGAAGAGCTGTCTATCTTTGTTTGGAATATGAAGGTTAATTCCAAGGGAGTAACGTACTCTTTGGAGACCCACCCAGGTGCAACAGTAACCCCCATCAACTCAGAAGTCCTTGACCACCAGCCCTGTCACCTGGCCCAGACCCCCTCCATTGGACAAGACACAAAGCCCTCATTGCAGCTTACCCCAAAGTCTCTAGCCAAAGCATTTGGAGCCTGAGGCAGGCGTAGCACCGAGGGTCTCCCAGCTGGCCTCATCACAGATCACACCCTCATCACAGCCCCCAGCATTGCTCTCTCTGACCAGCCTGCTGCAAGGTGGTGGAGGTGGTGGTCAAGAAAATCCCCGCCTTCAGAGGCAGCAGCAAGAACGAGGCTGAGAACTAGCCCAGCCTGTGTTCGAATACTGCTGCTCTCTTTTTGGCTGTCATTTCTGAAGCTAGTTTCTCTCTGTGTGAAATGGGTCTGCTAACACAACCCATGCCGTCGCTAGGAAGACTGAGTGAGAGGAGTCCTAGCCAGGTGCTAGCATAAAACAGGCCAGCCTCCTCAGGACCCTTCCCTTGAAGTATCTCTTCCTCCTGGGCTTGACTCAAGCCCTGCAACCAAGTCTCTGGGTGAACGGGGTCCTGAACTTGTCATTTTTGCCAAGTAGAAGATGGCTGTGATGTGCCCAGAGTTCTGAAAGGGTCCTTGGAACCAGGAGTGGGGCACAGTCGAGCGAGCGATCGGGAGGGCTGTTCTTCCACCCATCTGCTCCCAAACCCCTCCCACCAGGGATGGCGCTCGGCCCCTCCCCCAGCTCCCAGCACAGATGGCAGGAAGGAAATGCCAAAGCAGGGACAGGGAGGGGCCACTCAGCCCCCAGCGGCAGCAGCCCCTGCCAAGCTTCCCACAGGAACAAGAAAGGAGCCCCTCCCTTACCCATGGCATTGCCCCTCTGAGAGCCACAGCCCACTGATGCCCTGGTGCCTTGCATCCTGTTGTCATGGTAACCAGGACGGGGCTGACGTGCCGACAGGCAGTCCAGGAGCCGCTGCCACATGCATCACTTGAACTTGATGTGACAGACACTGGCAGGCAGCCTGTACAGGGGTGGAGGGAGGTGGTGCCCCGTGGGCAAAGGGATCCAGACCAGACAGGGAAGCTCACGTGGAAGCCCGCCAACCAGGACATGTTTAGGGTCCTCTGAAACCTGCAAGGCCCTAGAGTCCCCACCCATAGCGCGTTCTGGGTCCTCTCTGGATTCCACCCTTCGTTTTTGTTTTGTTTTTGTTTTTGTTTTTGTTTTTTTGTTTTCCCCTTTTGTAAATTGGAAGAATAGGTTAGGGGGGAAACAAGAAATTAAATAGTACAGGCTTCTTTTGTGATCGAAATATGACACAGATATGGCTACTGTGGAAAGCCAGGCTCTGTCCTGGCTTCCTGC
Source organism: Acomys russatus (assembly GCF_903995435.1). Classification (NCBI taxonomy): domain Eukaryota; kingdom Metazoa; phylum Chordata; class Mammalia; order Rodentia; family Muridae; genus Acomys; species Acomys russatus. The sequence goes on from NC_067165.1 coordinate 15,946,344, forward strand.
TATCTGCCAGCCCTCACTTTCTGTCCTGCAGAATGGGGCTATAATGTTGCCTTCTCTGTTGGTTTTGACTGTCTGCTCACTTGTGTTGTGAAAATTTCTCAGGCTGGTGGTGTGGCTCAGTTAATAGAGTGAGTACTTACAAATGCACAAAGCTCCGGTTTCAATCCCCTGTACCACAATGCCAGGCACTGTGATGAATGATTCTAGTTGCAGAACTCCTGAGATGGAGGCAGGAGATCAGGACTTCAAGGCTATCCTTGACTATGTAATGAGTTAGAGGACCAGCCTGGGTCACTTGAGATATTGTCTCAAAAATTTAAAAAAAAAAAAAAATTCTTGTTGCTGTTGTTATCTGAGCCCGTTTTCACACCAAGCATTGTGTTAGGTGCTAGGGGCACCTGGGTCCCATCTCTCTTGAGCTGATAGTCTAATGGGAGGGGCAGACTCAAAACAAAGATGACAGGACTGCGGTGACACTGGAACAATGGAGAGGAAAGAGCAGGAGCGGTAGACTATCTGGGCAGAGGTTGATTTTAGGAAAGATACTGAGATGGTGGCATCTCAGTTTGAACTCACTGGAGACCTGCACTCTCGTCCCCCTCCCAGGCTCCCAGGTAGAAGATAACTGTGCTGAGGGGGAAAGAAGCAAGGACGGAGAGCACTGTGGCTAGGGCTGGCCGCACCGGGATGGGCTGGTTTCTTCCCAATAGGACAGGAAGCTAAGAACAGAGGCATTGTGGCCTGACTTTCACTGGCATGCTGTTTGCAAGGGCCAGCAGCCAGAGACTATCCTTACGGGGCTGGCCGAGGAGAAGAAGCCAGATGCCAAGCAAGGATGAGTGTGGTGTGAGGCTGGGCTAAGTGAAAGAGGTGGCGGGAAGGGATCAGATTCAAGATGATTTGTAGCGCTAGAATCACTAGGTCCACAAACCATTCATGGTCTAGATGTGGAAGGTGGGGGAAAGGTGACTGACACTCAGGTCTCTGGTTTTAGTATGACTCAAGGTATTGGGGGTGCCTATCTCTAAGACCAGGAAACCCAGGTAATCTGTGAACCATCTGTAAAGATGAGATCGAAGGTGGGAACGGCAGTGCACACCTGCCAGAAGCCCAAGGCCAGAGGATCTTGAACTGAAGGTCAGGCTTGGCTACATAGGGAGAGACTAATCACACTGTCTGGGGGGGGGGGTGGGAGATAGGGTAGGAGGGGTGGAAGTGGGGGAGTGGAGCTCAGTGGTAGAGTGCTTGCCTAGCATGGACAAAGCCCTGGGCTCAGTCCCCAGCCTCAGCACTGCATGAGTTGGGCACAGCAGGGGAACCCCTGGAACCCCAGCACTTAGAAAGTGAAAGTAGGAGGGTCAGGAGGTCAGGAGCATCCTCAGCAATACAGTGGATAGAGGCTAGCCTGTGAGACACACACACACAGAGAGAGAGAGAGAGAGAGACAGAGACAGAGACAGACAGACAGACAGAGAAAGAGATAAGAGAGAAAAGAGAAGAGAGACACTTAAGTTATCTTTAACCTCCCGTCTCCTGACTGGCCCAGGGTCTTCCCAGGCTACTTTAGAAGATATGCCTGGCAAGGCTTCATGATGGGAGACCTCAGACAGAACTCTGGCTTGTAAATTACAGAGACACAACTGGGGCATCCACAGGCACAGAGAAGGAAAGCCTCCTCACAGAACCCACAGAAATGGCCAGAGAGAAGTGTCCACTAGCACACCTGCTCTCCCTGATCCTGAGTCCTCTAGTCTTTTTAAGATTGGAATCAAATCTCATTTTTAATTCATTTCCCACTGAAGAGTGGACTGTCTTGGTCACCTCGGGTGTAAAAGTATGAAAAATGAAGAAGATGGCAGACCCACTGTAATCTCACAGTTGGGAGGGTGAGGTGGGAAAGATGTCAAGTTTGAAGCTAACCTGGGCTACATAGTGAAACTCTGGCTTAAAAACCCAAAACAAAACCAAAAAACACCTACAGGAGGAGATTCGATGATGGATATTTTGTGAAGTAAAGAAAGATTATCCCAGAAGAGCACGTGCACGCACGCATGTGCGCGCACGCGCGCGCGCGCACACACACACACACACACACACACACACACACACACACACGTTTTTAAATTTCACTATTCTGAAAACTAGTTACCTACAAAAGCAGTGAAAGTCATTTAAAACAAAACAAAACAAAAAAACAAAAAACAAAAAAAAAAGGAGATTTGACTTTGCTGCAACAGACTCCTACATTTCCATCCCCAAAACTGTAGAGAATGTTAACTGGCTAGGCTCGAACCACACACCGACCGGTGCTTGCTCAGCTATGGACAGGGCCCAAGAGGAACATGGCAGCCCATACCCTGGACACAGAGACTGTCTCCATTCCCAACAGAAGGGAAGGGTGCGGAGCACACAATGCCCCTTGCATGAGTGTCAGCTAAATTCCTCACCACAGAGGAGTGAAGGAGACAAGGAAAAGCTACCCGCCTCCAAAAAAAATCAGGAAACTTCACTGCTGTGACTCAAGATTTGTAGAAGGAAGAGGCTGAAGGGAGAGGGAAGAAAACATTGTCCTTGGTGAAGGGGAGAATCCAAGCTCAGAATGTGTCTGTGTGCGGCGAGAAACCAGAAGAGCATCCGCCAAGCTTGAGTGGACCTAGCATTACTAACAACGAAGTCTGTGTCCCTGGTGCCTAGGGTTACCAAGGCAAGGGCCTAGAGACAAACCGGGCTGCACTATGGAAGCAGCCTGGGTGAAGAGAGCCCATCACTTTCTGTGGAGCTGGCCAGTCTGTCTTTTCTTTTCCTGACAGGGTCTCGCTGTGTAACCTAGACTGGCCCTGAGCTCACAGAGATCTGCCTGCCTTCCAACACGCCAGGCTCAAAGTCCACCACGCCCAGGCAAGTTGGCAAGTCTTCTTGCTCACCAGCTGCGAAAGGTCAGATACCTTAGGGTTCTTAATCTCCATGCCTGAGTTTGCTCGCCTTGAAAATGGTGAGTGTGGCCTAGGCGCAGCGATACACACCCCTCATCCTGACACTTGGGAGGCTGAGGCAGAAGGTTCACAAGCCCAAAGCCAGCCTGGTCTGAATAATGACGCCTTGTCTCCAAAGGCCTAAGTGAGAGTGTGCCTCTGTCACCCACCTGAGTGAAAATGCAGAGACAGTGGCCATGTAAAATAAAATACCTGCCCCAGGGTAGCTCATAAGACGCACCTAATCATGCCATCTTTCGTTTTTATCACCTTTACAGAGGTGGGGTGTGGATGGGCAAGGGCAGGGAAAGTGCGCTGAACTTTTGAGCTCTGATGAGAGAACACTCTGGAATGCAGGAGGCTTTCCTCTGACATCCAGGACTCCACCCTGAGCAAGTGATGGAGGCCCTACTTCCTGAACTTCCGTTCCGTATCAGGCACTCTGGTTTTCTTACACTGCAATAATTGGAAATAGTGCATCAGTTAGCTTTTGCTGGATAATAAGCCATCCCAACATTTCTGGCTTAAACCCACTGCTGCTTACTTGGTAAGCTTGTGCTTCTGTGGCTTGGAAATACAGCCGGGATATATTCTGCCATTGGCTGGGCTCACCCATGCATCCATCAGGAGTCAGCTAAGTGGCTTTGCTTCTGGGGGTTGGCTGGCTGTCATCAGAGCGATGGGCGGGGTCTGGCCATGTGTCTCTCTTCATCCAGCAGGACAGCCCTGGCTTGTTCACACCACAGCCAGGCAGGGTGCCAAGAGGACTGGCGGAGAACATGTAAGACCTCTTGAGACTTGGGTTCAGAACTGGCCCTGCCACATTTTGTCACAGGATGGAGTAAGTCACAAGGCTAGCCTAGATCCAAGGAGAGCAGAGAAACCACAAAGTTGTGATGGCGTGAGTGAGACTCACTCGGTGCAGAGCCTGTGGTGGTGGCGGCGGCGCACGCCTTTAATCCCAGCACTCGGGCGGGAGGCAGAGGCGGGTCAAGGTCAGTTGAGGTTACATGGGGAAACTCAGTCTTGAAAAAAAAAAAAAAAAAGACATGCTCAGCCCAGGTGACAGTTGTAGCCCCTTGCAGCCACACAGACAGGTCTCACTACCACCGCCATCTTGTATGACAAGCCCCACCCATAGGCTCTAGTGGATTCTAGAAGCAGGGAGCCTTAAGGAAACAAAATGTGCTCACTCCATAGGGTGTGGGAAGTGAGTGAGAGCTGTGACCCAGCCAGTAAGACTCAAAGAAGTACCCTGGTGTCTTGCCCAAGCTATATAGCCACCAAGTGACAGAGCCAGGGTTCAAACACTATAGTCCTACATTTGGTGCTATTCAAACGCCATTCTCCCAGGGCACAGTGATGGGGCCCTGTGTGACACAGTCTCAAATAGCCCACGCTAACAAGCATCAGCTGAAATGAGGATGGGGCAGGAGAGAGGTCTGCGGTGGGGTTTGAGGGGCCGGGGAGGATGGCTAGTGAGTGAACTGTTTGCCGTACATGCATGAGGACGTGAGCTAAAGCCAGGTTCCACAACACGCACTGTGACCTCAGTGCTGGAAGGTAGAGATGGAGAGATCCTAGGGCTGGCTGGCCAGCCATCCTAGTCACTCTGTGAGTCCCTGTTCAATGAGTGACCTTGTTTCCAAAAAGCAAGTAGAGAGTAACAGAGAGACACTTGACATCCACCACTGGTTTCCACACTCATGGGTGTGCAGCCACACACCCACGTGCACACTTACAAACATCACATGGGAAACAAACAGCAGCAGCAGCAACCACAACAAAAATCTTGAATTAGAGGCGGAGGTGGCGGGAGGGGGGGGGGTGGGGGGGGGGGGTGGGTAATCAGGGGATTGGGCAAAGCCTGTGGCCCTGGCAGAGACAATAGCTTTATGCTAAGGATTCCAGCCTGCAGCACAGGAGCATAGGACCCTGCCGGCCAGACCAACATTGACCCTTTTCTAGTCTGAATCTCTGTCTGAGCCTTAGGTTGGCAGGGTCCCATCAGGAGCTGGGTGGTGAGGGAGCTGCCTCTGGTGTCTTCCTGAGCTCCCAGCCCCAGTGGTGACAGGCAGGGCCAAGAGATCAAAGAGAGGCCACCAAGCTGAATAAAGGATCTGCCTCTCAGAAGTGTTCTCATGACATCTCTGCCAGGCTGAGGGTGGGTAGAGGGCACTGGCCTGCCAGAGGACTGCCCCACCTCCTCACCTCTACTGCCACTGCCCCTCCTCCACAGACACCAGAGCCAGGAGCACAGCTGTGCCCAGCCAAGCTGCCGGGTGCCAAGCGGGGCCTGGCGGGCTCCCTCTCATCTGTCTCTCTTTAGCAGGAACAAATGGAAATGAGGGAATCAATTAACAAGGCTCCTTAGCCAAATGACGGCAGCTCCCACCTCCCCAGCCTGTTAACCCTTTTCATCCAGGGCTGGGTAAGGCTGTTGGGCTTGCTGCTGCAAGCCCCAGCCCTGTGGTGCAACAGAACGCCATGCTCCTGTCTGTGCCAGATGCAGGTGGCAGCTGCCAAGCTGGAGAGCAAGAGCCAAAATATGAGACCCAAATTTCACCTCAACAGAATCTGGGGTCAGGGTCGGCACATTCGGAGCTACCTGCTGCTACGGACAGGCCTGGCCCTTACCTCCTTCTTCAGGGACCCCACCCCCCACCCCACCCCACCCCCAGTGGAGAAAAATAAACAGAAGAGACAGATCTAACCCAGGATGGTGAGTCACAGTCAATTTCCTTCTGAGACCCACACAAAGTCTAGGCCCAGGGGACAGAATGGGAGGTATCAAGACACTTTGCATAAACTCTGAGCACTTTTTCCCCCTCTGAAAGAAATGACCAACTCTATCTTAGTGATTCAAGAAGGTAAGAAGAAGATTCTGGAAGTCCTGGGTTGTCAGGAAGCCCGGGTTCCAGCACCAGTTCAACAGCTGACACATCACTTGATGACATTTTGAGTTATTATCGAATAGACCATTTCTCATCAAACACCATTACTTTTTGCCCAGGAAGTTCCCCAAGACTTGGGTTGGTTTTAGCCTTGAGCTAGCTATGTCCTACAACTTAAGCAGTACCATTCACAGCCTGCTCCACCATAGGCAGGGACACCAAGGTCATTCTTGTATCACACAAGAGAAACAAAGGCATATATATACTCTTGGCCTTCTATGTCCGGAAAGACTTACCAAAGTTAAGTTTTTGTTTTGTTTTGTTTTTTTAATGAGGCTGGAGAGATGCCTTAGTCAGCAAAGGGCTTGCTGTGCAATTATGAGGATCTGAGTGTGGATCCCAGCCTCTGCATAAAAAGCCAGGCATGGTGACATGCACCTGTAATCCCAGCACTGGAGAGGTAGAGACAGGAGGATCTCTGAGGCTCACTGGCAGCCAGTCTAGCCAATCTGTGAGCTCCAAGTTTAGTGGGAGAGCCTTGAAAAAATGTGGAGAGCAATGGAGGAAGATATCAGAAGGTGACCCCTGGCCTCCGCACCACACACACACACACACACACAGGCACACTTATTACATTTTTTTTTTTTTTTGAGACAGGGTTTCTCTGTGTAGCCTTGGCCATCCTGGACTTACATTGTAGACCAGGCTGGCCTCGAACTCACAGCGATCCGCCTGCCTCTGCCTCCCGAGTGCTGGGATTAAAGGCGTGTGCACTTATTACATATTTTTAAGACTATACACATATTTTTAAAAACTAAATGGCTGGGTGGTGGTGGTACATGCCTTTAATCCCAGCACTTGGGACACAGAGGCAGGTGGATCCCTGTAAGTTCAAGGCCAGCCTGGTCTACAAAGTGAGTCCAGGACAGCCAAGGATACACAGAGAAACCCTGTCAAAAAAAAAAAAAAAAAACCCAAAACAAAAAACAATAAAAACTATATGCAACTTGCATTGAAAAAATCTACCATTTCCTCACCCCAATCTTAGACTAAGGAAAAGACCTCAAAGGGAGGAAGAAGCAAGAAAGATAATCTAGCCTGTCAAAGTGGGGGACTCCTGTAGACCCAGCACTCAGGGAAGCAGAGGCAGGAGGACCTCTGTGAGTTTGAGATCAGCCTGGTCTACACAGGCTGTCCAGGACAGCCAGGACTGCACAGAGAAACCCAGTTTCAAAAAACCATAAAAAGAGGGAGGGAGGGAGGGACAGAGGGACGGAGGGAGGGAAGGAGAGAGAGAGAGAGAGAGAGAGAGAGAGAGAGAGAGAGAGAGAGAGAGAGAGAGAGAGAGAGAACAGGGCAATGGCACCATCCATCTGCCATGCCCCACCCTGACACTCCAGTGGTTTCCTGAGGCAAGGAGCCATATAAAAACCAAGACAATGCTCACTTTATATGGAGGTGGAACATGAGTGATACTGTGTTGGAGGCAGGGTCTCAGAGATGCTTTGGTTAATCCACCCACTTATGATTCCCTGTTAGAAATAGGTAGCGAGCTTCTGAGGTCAGCCATTCACCAGTTAGGTTGCCAAGTGGTAAGGTTGGCACAGGCCATAGAGATGGTTTTTGAAGACAAAACCACAGATACTCACCATACCAGCTCCGGTGAGATGCAGATACACCAAGCCTCACTTTTCTGACCTGTAAAATGGAGCAGGCCACAATGTCAACCTCAGTGAGCCTCATCTCACTCAGGCAAGTGAGACAACACAATGCCTAGGATTAACGAAGCATCCAGGCTAATCCCCCCACCCCACCCCCAGCTCTGGTTCCATAGGGCCCCAGAGCCCAGAGCTCCATAACAGATGGTGAGTGAGCAGAGAGCTGTCTCTCAAAGCCTGGGGAATTCCTCCTGCTCTTCCTCCTTGCCCAGGGCTACCCCATCCTCCAAGGCTTTTTGCTCACTGTCCTCCTGGGATGAGCACTCACAAAGATACCCAGAGCAGGCAGCCAGGGTTCAGACTCCTTTCTGGCTGGGCGATCATACTTAGACCCTCTAGCCGCCTTGTGCCTCAGTTTCCTCGCCCCCAACAACGAGACTGAGAGAAGCAGCCAACCTCACAAGGCTGTTTGGTATGTGGCCCATCACATAACAAATGTCATGCAAGTATTAGCCATTCACGTTATTAACACGGCTGGCTCCCACTCCATCCTGTTGCGGAAATGGCATGGCCCTCTGCAGGAGAGAGCTGAGTGCTAGGACAGAGCCGTAAACAAGACTGATTGACGCCGCCCGTCTGTCCTCGCTCCCATCCTAGTGGAGGCAGACACATCAACAGGCAATTGCAATGCAGCGTGACCAGGGCCACTCCCCAGGGAAGTCCAGGCTGAGGGCTGTGTGGGAGGGGGAGTGTTGTGGCCAGAAGAGAGGCTAACCCCTCAGAGAGAGCCAGGGCAGGGTCTCTGGTGGAGGTGAAGTCTGTCAGACAATACAAGGTGTCTGGATGAGAAACAAACAGGCCTAGGCCAGCAAGATGGCTCAGCAGGTAGAGGTGCTTGCTGTCAAGCCCAAAGCCCTGAGTCCCATCCCTGGAAGGAGATAACTGACTCCCTCAAATTGTCCTCTGACCTCTGTACCCATGCTACGGCACACATGTGCATGCACATATACATATGCACACACACACACACACACACACACACACTAAATCAATAAATGCTTCTTTTTTTTTTTTACAAAAGGATAGAGGCCAAGTGGAGGGGACTAAGCAGTACTTGAGAGTGGGGATGGGAAAACACATGTCACCTAGGTTTGGTGACAGGAACCTGGGAGAGAACAAGCCTGGAGGGCATCTCAGAGGTGGTGACATTGATGCTGCTCCCCTCACTGACCTGCCTGTGGTGAGTGCATCACTGAGGGGGTTGCCCAGAGACCACACGTTGGTAAGTTTGTACTTTAGTAACATTGAGTGTGAGAGCATGAGGCGTGAGGGGCATTGTTTGGAAGGGTGGCAGGTTTGCCAGGGCTCACTACGCCTGTGTAAGTCAGTGGAGAGCATGAGCAACCATGAGCGAAGTTCAGTTCAGTGTATATATCTGTGGGTGTCCCTAAGCCTATAGTTTGGGTGTTCAATGAATGGCTGTATGTGCATTTTGTGTGAGAGAATGTTTTTTGCAGGTAAAGTTGCCTGAGTGTGTGTGTGAGGGGGAGGGCAGTGAGCTGTGCCCCTGTGTTCCAGCCCTGCTGCAGAAAACACACACACACACACAAAAACCCACACACACACACACACACACACACACACACTCCTGGGCTGAGAGGGAGGGGAGGCTGCCCAGCGCTGCCACAGCCAGTCAGAACTTGCTCATTTGCATGTTAATGAAGCCCTGGGAGCTCTCCAGCTCCAGACTGACAGGAGCCCCTGGCCCAGTCTTCCCTTGACAAGCCTGGGAGGGAAAGGGAGGCTGAGATCTAGCCGAGGGAAGAGGAGGCGGCAGAGCAGGAGGGGCAGGGAGGAAGTGCCCCTTGTCCCCACCCCTACCCCAGGTTCCAACTCTTCACTGTCCAGCATCTAGCTGTGTAGCCCATGGCCTCCTGCCACTTTTCCTTCTAGGCAGGAGAGTTGGGGCAAAGCCTTCACCAGACTGGTGTGAAGTGTGGAGTCTGCTTGAGGACCCAGATCAAATGGGGGAACCCTTCAAACCACCCACGCTCTGAGAAATGTACCTGGGAGCAGGGTGTGTGTATGTGGGAAACCTCCCCCACGCCCCACCCACCCACCGGCTGCCACCCATCCAGGCATCAGACACACTACTGGAACCACTATATACTCTGCCCAGCAGGAAGAGCTACGTTCATCTGGGACCAAATCTCTCAAGTGCTTGCCACTTCCAGAGTTCGGGGGTGGGGTGGGGTGGAGTGGGGTGGGATGGGGTGGGGACGGTCAAGTCAGGTCAGGGAGGCAGCACAAATCTAGAATGGGGCCTCTGGTAACAGTGGGAGGCCCCCTGTGTCTGTGGTAGTCAGAAAGTGAAATCCCCGCACCCCCTCACCCCCTCCAGCTCTGATCTATATTCTGGGTTCAGCTCCTGGGGCTCCTACTATTTCATCCCTGAGCTCTTTGAAATCAGATTCCTACCCAGCCCCTGATTCTGTCACCGTCCCCATCTCCAGCCAGCTTCCCTTTAGGCGTCACCCCTCCCTCTCCATGCCTTTTTTTTTTTTTTTTCTTCCTTAGCCAGCTACTTCCCACAGGAGGCCATTACTCTCTGGGGAGCCCACAGCAGCTGGCTACCAAACAGACTGTCTGGTTTTGTCTCAGAAATGTGTCCCCTGCCTTGGCACAGGGACTCTTGGGTTGGGGCCCTGGCTCCTCCCTCCCAAGTCTGGGCTCACAAGGCACTTTCTTCTCTTTTTTGCTTTCCTGTCCTCCCACCTCTCTGTGCTCTGTCCTGGTCTTGGCTGAGGCTGATCTGTCTCTCCCTTAGCCTCTGGCTCCATCTCTCCCTCCTTCCCAAATGCTCAAATATTCATATCCCCCCCCCTCTCAGCATACACCTCTGCCCATTCTCCCCTTGCCCAGGCCCAGATATGTCCTTACTATATAGAAGTGGAGGCCTGGAGGTGTGGGCACCTCCAGGTCCTGGGTCTCTGCAGGTGAGGGGAGAGCCAGGCTGTTGCTGGTGTTAATTGCAGGGAGGATGGCTGGCAGAAATAAGGTGGTTTTTCTGCTTCAGTGACGACTGTTACAATCAAATTGTCCACAGACAATTAGTGGAGTGGGAGAAATAAGAATTAGATTTCTAATTATTTTCCCAGTAAAAGCCACCCTGGACCCGTGGGTGAGGGGGAAGGGCTGCTCGGTGGAGTTCACAAGTGCTTTGGGGCCTGGCATCCTTGGAGCTGGGGGAGGGGACTCAGGTTGGAGCTTGGTGGAGCCAAAGTGGGGTGGCCTAGTCCAGCCCTTAGCATCCCCACAGGGAAGCAGAGAAAGAAAGGCCTGCCTTTGCCTCATGAGCCTTCTTCTAGAAAGAGCTGGCAAACCAGAGGCTGGGGCCCTAGCATCAGCCTCGCTACTACTTCCTACCGAGTCCCATTGTTGACCCTCGCTTTGCTCATTCCAAAATATTCCAGGTGGAGTTGGGAGGTGTCAGTGGGGATAATGAGCTCTTCAGACTGAGGCAGGTGTCCTGACACCCCCACTCAGTGGTACACACATTCACACCTGTACCCTCCGTTCATATCCCTCTGCCTCCGTGGATGCCCAGACTGTCTCCGTGGCAGAAAGAAAGGACTCAGGGGATGGTGGGGACAGAGCCTCACTGACCCACAGGAGTTTCAGTTTCCACCCCAATGTCGACATCTATTGACGGGGGTGGGGGGAAGGAGTGCAAGTTCTATAACACCCGTGTGTCACTTTGATTTGTTTTTGTTTTTTGTTTTTTTGTTTTTTCGAGACAGGGTCTCTCTGTGTTGCCTTGGCTGTCCTGGACTCACTTTCTTTGTAGACCAGGCTGGCCTCGAACTCACAGTGATCCACCTGCCTCTGCCTCCCAAGTGCTGGGATCAAAGGCGTGCGCCACCACGCCCGGCCTGGCCCGTGTGTCACTTTGAAAGGAAGCAAAGGGCTGTCTGGCTTGGCGAATGTCCTGCGGTGCCAAGGGTGTGGCTCCCCCATGGCCGTGTTCTCTAATGCATTGCTGTAGTGGTTGGTGACGCTGCTGGCTTTTGAGGACTGAGGAGGCAGCAAAGGGGTGTTTCTAAGGAGCAACGTTAGGAAGCCGAAGGGAGCGAGGGAGCAAACCTTTATGAGAGCCCTCTTCGTCCAAAGGCTCTACACTGGCTGCCCAGGTCCACCAGGCCCAAGCTCTACACGGCTGCCCAGGTCCACCAGGCCCAAGCTCTACACGGCTGCCCAGGTCCACCAGACCCAAGCTCTACACGGCTGCCCAGGTCCACCAGGCCCAAGCTCTACACGGCTGCCCAGGTCCACCAGACCCAAGCTCTACACGGCTGCCCAGGTCCACCAGGCCCAAGCTCTACACGGCTGCCCAGGTCCACCAGGCCCAAGCTCTACACAGCTGCCCAGGTCCACCAGGCCCAAACTCTACACGGCTGCCCAGGTCCACCAGGCCCAAGCTCTACACTGGCTGCCCAGGTCCACCAGACCCAAGCTCTACACGGCTGCCCAGGTCCACCAGGCCCAAGCTCTACACAGCTGCCCAGGTCCACCAGGCCCAAACTCTACACGGCTGCCCAGGTCCACCAGGCCCAAGCTCTACACAGCTGCCCAGGTCCACCAGGCCCAAGCTCTACACTGGCTGCCCAGGTCCACCAGACCCAAGCTCTACACGGCTGCCCAGGTCCACCAGACCCAAGCTCTACACTGGCTGCCCAGGTCCACCAGACCCAAGCTCTACACGGCTGCCCAGGTCCACCAGACCCAAGCTCTACACTGGCTGCCCAGGTCCACCAGGCCCAAGCTCTACACGGCTGCCCAGGTCCACCAGGCCCAAACTCTACACTGGCTGCCCAGGTCCACCAGACCCAAGCTTCATCAGGACGGCTCTCCCGTTGAGACAGACAAGTTAGCAGAAAGACCGGAGGCCTTGAATAGGACAGGCTTGGGTTTGGGTCCTGACTGTGCCTTTCCACACCAGTTAGACCACTTCTTCCCCTCACCCCACCAAACCTCAGCTTTCCTCTCTGAGGAAAGCACCAGCGGCAGCCTTCTGGGATTGCTTTGCAGCCACGCGTTGCACCTTGCTTTTGAGAGTCAGAGCTATTGCCCCAACCCCTTTGACACGGACACCAGCCCCACCCTCCACCCCTTGTCCTGATCCTAATTTGGAGTCTATAGGCAGGAGTGCCCAGCCAGCTCCACATCCTCAGGCCTGACTCCACCTTGACAGGGAGTGTAGGCCTAGCTAGCTAATGTCCTTCCAGTGCCTAGTGGCCGTCCACACTTGCACACAGGTCTCATTCAAAGTGACTCCTATGATCACCCACAGACACATTCACACTTACACACCTATATACACACTCTCTCACACACTCACTCACACACTCACACTCACATCCTTCCTGGGCTAGCCCTCTCCTATACCCAGGAAGGGATGATCAGGCTGCTGTCCCTGCGGAAAATGACAGAAGCTTGAATCCTACCCACCAGGGCTGTGCCAGCCAGCTGTGGGTCTGGATTGGTTGAGGTACATACTTACAGCCATAGCTCTACTGAGTCTCCCAGCCTCCTACCTTTGGGGTCAACTGTGTGGGGTCAGCAGGGAGGAAGTCACCTGCCTGAGGACGACAAAACCCTCTACCTGTATTGATTTACCTGCTAGTTGGCCTTCTTTGACAGAGAGAGGGACCTCTCTGTCACCACCCATCTCTCTTTCTCTCCCACACCGACTCAGTAGCTTTTCCTCTGTCTGCCTGGGATCCCAGGTCTCCACAGCTCTGGGCCTGGGTCTCCCGCACCCTGCCTGGGCTATGTAAATGTGGTATTTCCCTCTCATCACCCTGGCTGCCTGGCTGGCTCACATTTAATTTGATCCACAGAGGCGCCTCTACAGAGTCGCTCATCAAAGCTAGAAGACAATTAGGTGAATGTCAGGGTGGCCTGGGTTCCACCGGGGCAGCCAGAGCCTGGAGCTGGGCTGTGAAAGGTGAAGATCAGAGGCCAAGTTAGAATTCTGGCCACCCACGGGGGGGCAGGGGGAGCTTGCCTGTGCTCAGTGGTCCGGTTCCTGCTGTGGGACCAGAGGTCTGAACTCCCCAGTGTTAGCAGGCCTATCCTGCCTGGACTCCTACTTTGAAGAGAGTGTGCACTGCTCTGCAGTAGAGGACCCCTCCTCCTGTCCCCGCCCACGGCACAGAATGCAAGAACTAAGGTTTGGAGGATCTGAGTTGTACATTGGGTCAGGATCCCCTGAGGAAAACCATACATTCTTTTCCCAGCCGCTCCCCGGCCCTGCCCATGTCTGTTCCCAAAGGGTCTGTCTGCTGAACTTCAGTCCAACCTTTTAACCATCCTTCTGGCCTCACTGCCTCTCCTGTGTTTTTTCATAGCTCTGATCATTTTGTGCTGTTTCTCTTCACTCTCCTTCTTTCACCCTCAAGCCTCGTTCTTTGCCCCTCTCCTCCGTCCCGAGACTCCTGTGGCTTAAGCCGCTTGACTATAATTTGCCATCTCAACCTCTGGGGCTGACTCTGCTCTAATGGTGCATCCTCCTGGATCCACCTACTTGGTCCTACCTCTCTCATCAGCCTGTCTGGTTATTTCCCTCCTGGCTGGTTCCTACCAGTGGGCTGTCAACACATTCGGTCCCTACCCCCCCCCCCCGGGGGGACACGTGTGTCCATATGCGTGTGTAGAACTCAGAGGACACTGGGTACCCTTCCCTATCTGCTTTATTCTCTTGAGATAGAGTCTCTTGCCAAATCAGGAGCTCACTGTTTTTGTTTTTGTTTTTTTCAAGCTAAGCCGGCAGCCAGCAAGCCCCAGCAACCCTCCTCCTCCCCAGACCTGGGGTTCAAGTATGTGCACTCACGCCTAGCTCTTTACATAGCTACTGGGGATTTGAACTCAGGTCCTCATGCTTGAGCAGCAAGCACTCCTATCCACTGAGCCATTTCCCCACCCCACCAAATAATTTGCTTTTGTTTTTTGCCCTGGCTGTCCTGGGACTTGTTTTGTAGACCAAGGTAGCCTCAGATTCAGAGATCTGCCTCTGTGCTGGGATTAAAGACATGCACCACCACTGCCTGGCTTGAAATATTTTTTTAAACTACTTTTTAAAAGCCCAATGTCTATCCTATTCCTCCTTCCATAGAGGAGTTTATAGAGAGATGTCTATACTAGATGTTTATTTTGCTGCCTCCCCAGTGCTCCTCAGCCCACTCCACATCCTTGCCAAGGTCACTGGCAACCTTCATCACTATCCCTGGCGATGCCTCAACTGGATGCAGAGACATCACTGGACATTGTTGATCTTGCCTCTCCTGTTAGCCTTTGCTGGTCTCGTGACACCTACCACTTTCCCCCACCCCATCCTCTGCAGGGATGCTTTCAATGCCTCCTCTGCCCTTGCCTCCCAGGCTTCCCTCCCAGACTACTTTCCCTGTGCTCACCCTTCACAGGACTCCTGTCATATAATTCCAGCCCAAGGCTTCAGGAACTTTCTACCAGCCCATGACCTGTGGTCCTCAGTTCCAGTCCAGGGCTGTCTCATGAGCTGAGGACCTGATTCCCCCTACACACACACCTGTATTCCGTGGCATTGCCAGTGTCTTCATAACTCACCGAACTGTCGTATTCAACCTCTTCTCCCAGCTCCAGCCACTTGATGACTCAGTCTCTCAGGCAGAGCCTCCTTCTCCTACCCTTCCACACAGGATGCTGAGGGGTTGTTTCTGAGACTGCTCTTTCTGTCTGCACAAGCCTAAGAGTTGTTACGGTCCCTCGAGGCATCATAAATTGCCTACCTTCAGGTGTTTATCACTCCCCTCCCCCTTTGCCCCCGCCCCACCCCATGGAATGACCTCTTCTTCCCTGCTTGTCTAAATACATGAACCCACCCTTCCCCCATCTTCCAAATCTAATCTCTAGCCCTTCCCCCCAGGAAACCCCTGATTTGGGCCCCAGCTGGCGTGACCGACTCCCACCCAAGTTAGGCACTCAGTCACCTCCACTCTCCTCCATGCTCAGACCCCCATGTGATTTCCCAGGCTATCAGTTGGCAAGCAGACCGTGCGACTACCCCTAGCCAATGAGCTGTGGACAGATGTAAAGGATTCCTTCCTACCTGGCCAACCCACAGAGGAGCAGGTAGCTTGGCCTTCTTGCTGTGATAAGTCTTTAAGACCATGGCAACAGAAAGCAGCAAGTTCCCTGCCTGCATCCCCCCCCCACCAAAGGACAGCAGCCCTGCTGTTGCAGCGTAGTCTCCCCTGCCCTGACTAACAAATAGTCCTATCTGCGCTACTTTCCCTGTAGGTAGCCAGAGGGTGGATAGTCTCCAGCTCCTCACTGGGTGGCTGTGAAAGTCTTGTACCCTGTGAGTGCCTGCTCATTGTGAGTCACCCAATTAGGAGATCTTCTAACAAAGCTGGGGTCCAGCTGCCAGGGTTCTGGGCACCACCAGCGAAGTCTGTAGTGAGAGCCGCTTTCCTGGCGTCGTGAGTTGTAGTAGCCCTATCCTGCCCAATTCTAAATGTTGAGACTTTCGTTCGCTCCCTAGAGGAGGAAGAATTGGGGATCTGGAAAGGGCACAGGAGAAACGGGGACAATGAATGTAATATCCTAGTGTTGAGATCATAACTGTGACATGAGTGACATTCATGTGTGAGTCCAGTTACATCCCCCATTTGTTTCGCTCAACAGTAGCCTATGCGGTAGACACGGTCACTGCCATGCTACGGGCGAGGTGTGGAGGTAGGCCTGAGGTACAGATGCTGTTAAGGACAGCAAAGCCAGGACTTGAAACCAGGATTTGGCTTCAGCACTGTTCCTCACCCCTCCCTATGTGTGTAGTGTAGGGTTCCTCCCCAGGCAAGAACCTGGCTGGATTTCAGCTTTCAGGGCTAAGGCGAGGGCAGAAGCTGAGGAAACTGATTTTCTGAGGGTCTCTGAGAGATGCCACATACACACAGGCATGAAGCTCAAGCATCGACACAGCCTCCCTCCCCTTCTGTTATAACCCATGCCTTGATGCAGGCCCTAGACTGTCCTGCTACCCAAATAGCACGGGGATTGGAAGATAACCAGAGGTTCTTGTCCTTTCTTACGACACAGTCCAGGCATACTGGGGGGAGTTGCGGTGTCGGGACTTCAGAAAGCATGCTCGAGGATAGCAGTGTGTAAGCAGGACTTAGGAGGAAAAGGACAGAGAATGGGTGAAGAGACACGTTTCTATGCCGTGAGATACTCACCCACCATGTCCAGGAGCCTGCAGTGGATGTTCCCAGTGAGGAGGATCCAAGGCTGTGCTGTGGGTATGTGCCTGCTGAGGTTACTCAGCTCGGTGACACCTCATCTCAAAGACAGAGCTCAATTAATCTCATGTCATCCTGCTTCATAAAGGAGGAGACTAAGGGTCAGAGAAGCCGACTGCCCAAGGTCACTCCACCAATGAACAGCGGAGTCTGGCCGAGTAAGGTTCAGGCACAGCGGCTGCTCACAGCTCCAGCTGTTCCCAGCAGTGCCAGCCTTGGTGAGAGAATTCCCTTGGCCCCCAAGGATATCTCCTACTTGGGGGATCAGGTTACCTGGATCTCCTGCAGCCAGGGTGAGCCCTTGCCTCACACGCCCACCCGTGTGCTAGGGACAGAAGGGGACTTTATGTGCAATCTGCCAGACTCTCCAGAAAGCACTTAGGTTTACGATGTGCATGAAATTGATCGCCAGTTGGCGCGGCCCCCGCTCACTCAGTGCCAGCCTCTCACTGGCAGGAGGCTATCCCCACCCCCACTTTCAAGGAGCATCAAAGCCGCCTGCCAAGGCCCCTTGTGAGGGTCCTTCTCCAGGAACAAGTGCATAAGGGAGGGAGGAATTCTGCCCAAAGGCCTTTCCACAGTGTACACCCGCCTTACCCGCCCCGTGAGAGTTAAATAGCTACGTGTTTTATGCCAATTTCAGCCTCTTCGGCTTCCTCTCTAACGAGCCGATGCTTTCAAAGGCCCCACTAATTGGTGTTTGTGCCTCACACGCCACGACACTTTGATAGTCACTTAGGACGTTGGTCCATCTATCACAGGCCTGGTACAAGGAATCTGTTCACCTTGCTGCACCAGGGTTCCTAGCTTGTGCATTCGGGGTGCAAACATACATGTGTGGGCGTGTGTCTGTGTGCAACATGAAGACACCCAGTTGTCCTCTCTCCTGTCAATGGGCTATCTTTATCCAGGCACACCCCTGTGCACATGTGCATAAATGCTCCTTAGAGGGTAGCTCTTGGGTACCTCTGTGTTTGTATGTCAGTGTGAGTGTGCAAGGGGATGTGAGCTTGCATGATGTGTACAACTTTCCTGGGCAGCCGTGTATGTGTGTCCATGCATGTACATGATTGGGGGGTGTGTCTACCCATGGGCACGTCCATGAGAATCCTTGCAATACAGCTGCATGTGTGGCTATGCAGGCTCCTGTTGCCAAAGCACAGGGGCGAATGCAGATGCACAAGGAGGGTATGCAGGCACGGTGGTGAGCAAGCCTGGCTCCCTGTGTGTCCTAACGCCTCTGTGTGCCTGGGTGAGTGTGTATGTAGTATCTGTGGGTGGCATGCAGGGGCAGGTGGAACACCGGGCCAGAGCCAAGGCTTTGGACTTAAGGCTTTGCTCTGCCACTTGCTAGCTCCATAACTTTGGCTCACTGCAAAGCCTCTCATCTTTGGGTTCCTCATTTGGAAAATGGAGGTAATAGAAATACGTATCCGACCCTGTCATGCAGACCAACTGGGAAGAGCTGGTGACTGAGTGAGAAACGGGACACAACAGGTGTCTGTGTATAGGATAGCTGAGGCAGGCTCTCCCTCTTCGGTTTGTGTCCCCCGCCCCCTGGGCAGACACCTTCCTTGGGGCCTTGCCGTGCAGCCAAGGGAGCTGCCTGGACACCTGGGGAGAGCTAGAAGAGTGACTGATGGTAAAGGCTGGCCAGGTCTGGAGCCAGAGCTGGGACCTCTGCGATCTTAGTCACTTTCAAAGCGAGTTTAGGCTTCTAGCAGTCACCTGTTGGGTTAACTGAGATACATACGTAGAGAGGAATTAGAGTGCAGGACGTGTTGTCAAAGGCCACAGCCTAGCAATGGCTGAGCTTCTGGTTGTCACACACGCCACACACATACCTGGAGGCCTAGATCAAGCGGCTATTTGCTGTGCTTTGGCCTGGGATGCCTGCCATGGGCTGTGAGGACAACCTGTCCAGGGGTCCAGCCCCATTCCCCTCTACAAGAACAGTGCAAACAGCTCTCCTGTCGCCCCATCACGTACTCACAGAGAAACCTACCCAGCAAGCAGGCACGAATGGCTGCTCAAGGTCACAGGACAGGAGGAAAGCTCATGGCAGAGGTCCCTGGAGGCCTCTAATATGATTCTCACCTTCTTGTTCCCTTTGCTTGCTACACTACCCCTTGGCTGACTGGGCCTGGCAGGTGGGTCATGGCAAAGGTGGGATCCTACCCTTGCGCAGGTCACAGGGCCTTTATATCTACCAGGTGACCCTTTGTGTCATCATCTGAAAGAATGACCTCCTAGATCTGGACCACACTGCCTGAGATTGTAGCCAATACATGTCCCTGCTTTTGTTTTTGTTTTGTTGTTCTTGTTTCTTTGTTTATATTTTGTTTATATGTATTTTTAAAAAATACATTTTAAATGTTAAAATTAAGGATTTAAAGTCACACCCATCCACAGCAGCACTTCAGCCCTGTCAACCGGCATTCTTATCATTAATACCACTAACTCCAAAGTCTTCACCTCCTCCAGCATTAGATGTGACTGTGTGCCACTCCCACCAATCCCTACCCTTTAAAAACCTATTGCTATACACCCGCCCCATGCTTTTCTCCAAATGTTTCTGACATGGCTCTAAAAGAAAGCAAAAATGATTCTTCTGTGTTTGTTTGTTTGTTTGTTGAGACAGGGTTTCTCTGTGTAACCTAGGCTGTCCTGGACTCACTCTGTAGACCAGGCTGGCCTTGAACTCACAGCGATCCGCCAGCCTCTGCCTCCCGAGAGATGGGATAAAAGGCGTGCACCACCACGCCCGGTGCAAAAATGATTCTTTACTGTGTATCCTCCACTCATGTCTCCGTGCCTCATGCTGTTCCAGACTCATTCTGGCATCATAAAACACAAGCCCTCCCTAGATTAGGACCCTTCCAGTATTCCCAACAGCCCTGCCCTAAAGGACCCCTGTCCTGGGCTTGGGCCCTGAAGTCTTCCCTGGGGCTGGCAGCCAACAAGGGGAGCAGAAGGGACCCAAGGGGATAGAGGCCCCCTCCTCCGGCCTGTCGCCCCACCCACCCAGCCGGTGGCCTGTCTGCCTTCCTGAGCTCATTAACTGCAGGTCACTGTTCAGCAGGAAAGACAAGGCGTGGGTTCTGCGGGCGTTCATTAGTCGTGAGAGGAACAGTGTGTGTGAAATTAGCAGTCACCTGAGGACCTCGATAATTTCATAATTAGGAGGCCTAATGGCTCCAGCTCTGGATGCCAAATGACTTAACCCCTCGCCTGCTGGGCCCCCAGGCCGCAGACCAAGGCTGTAGGGGAGGGCCTTCAGGAGCCCCTCTACTTCAGTTCCCTTCCTTAGTGCCAATCCGATCCATTTGTGTCACCCAACATCCAGCACAAAGGGCTGGCACAGACACAGGGGTGGCAAGAGCAAGGCTTATGAAGTGAATGAATGAATGCATGCATGCATGAATGAATGAACAGGTGTCTGGATGGGGGAAGGTGCTGGAGCCCCTGCTGCTGCAGGTGCTCAGAGAGGAACGCTCCAGAGAGGGGAAAGGAAGGGTGCTCCATCTGTGTAGAAAGTGGGTGGTTGAGTACACGCCTGGTGTGTGTGTGTGTGTATATGTGTGTGTGTGTGTGTGTGTGTGTGTGCGTGCACGTGCAGGCACGTGCAAGCATGAGGGCACAACACATGTGGATCTAGGTTGTTGGCTTCTAAGAACCGTGTGTGTGGTCATGTCCAGGCTGCCATCTGGGAGCATGTTCCACTGCCTCCTGTCTCTGCAGCAGGACCCAGGTGCCTCTCTGCATGCCAGCCTTTCTTGGCACCACCCGAAAGACCATGCCCAGAATGTCTATAAGGGAACTTGGGAGCATTCTTGGCAAACAAACAAGAAAAAGAAAGAAAGAAAGAAAGAAAGAAAAAGAAAAAAAGAAAAAAGAAAAAAAAAGAGTCCTAGGGGGCTTGCTTTCAATCTGCATTTGCATTCCAAGTGCAATGTTTTCACTTAGAGTGAATATTTATTCGGAATTCTGAGAAGGCTATGCTAATACTAGGGGACTGGTCACACTCCTTGGTTCACAGGGAGTAAGTTAGGATGATCTCCCGCGACCCTTCACATTTCTCAACCTGTCTCCATCCCTTCTAACCTTCCCGTGGCCCTGAAGAGACAAGCACTGGTGGAGGGATGGTGTCCTGCCTTACTCCCTGAGTGGTAGAAAGGAAGCTGTAGCCTGGAGCTGAGCGGGGCCAGAAGGAAGGAGAAAGGCTTCCGGAAAGGAGAGGAGAACAATGATGGAATAGAGAAGAAAGGGTGATCAGGAAGAAAGGGGAGGAGGAGAGGCTAGGCAGCCTGAAGGAGGTGAGAGAGGAGAAGGAGGGGAAGGAGCGAGAGAGGGCTGAGAGCATTATCAGCACTTAAAAAGCGAGCAGCTCAGTTCTTCTTTGGCACAAATAATGGCTTTTTATGAATAAATCATGTGTCAGACGCCTCCCAGGGAGTGGGCATGGAGAAGGGCGCGTCTGCTGGGCTCCAAGGCTGGTGGGGAGGGCCTGTGACAGACCCCCAGCTGTAGGAGTGTTGCTCGCTCTCCTCATGGGGCCCAGGAGGACAGAAGCTGTCTCTGAACTATCACTAGTGAGCTGGGCAGTCACTGAGCTGAGCAGCTCAGTCATTACTCTGAGGTGGTCTCCTGGCTCCGTGCTCATGATCTGGGCTGGATCCCAGGGGCTGGAGTGGCCCCTCTGCTCCCACAGACGGCAGAACAACCCAGAAGATGTTTCTGGCAGGGGAACGCCAGCCTGGTGCTCCCGAGAGAGGAGGATGTGCCAAGTCAGGCAGGCACACCCAAAGAGCAAAGCATGCGATGCACATGTGGAGACTGAGAAAGCAGTTCACACACGCATGTGGGCACATTCCGAGAGGGATACACTGTAATTCACACACTTGCATACACATAGACACTCTCAACAATATGCACTCAATAAAGACCTCAACCCCCCAACTTGCTTGCCAACACACCACAACACACACACACACACACACACACACACACACACACTCACACACACACACACGGCCACACAGACAGATGCATATGGAGCTACATGGACACACACAGACCTGCACATGCACACCAGCGGCCCACCCCTCAGCAGCCTAGGGTGAGGGCAGCCCATCTGGAATCCAGACACACTTGGGCTGTCTCTAAGTCTCACTGTCGGGTGGAGCTGGGGCATTATCCAGTCTCTATGTGATCCCCAGTGGGCAAAGACACCATAGCACAACAGCGAGGTCTCAGCTCCCCAACTCTGAGCCTGAACCTGTGTAGATACTGCTAGCTTGGAGCTCCTTCATTCCCCTGCCAGCAGCCATATCCTTGAGGCAGCAGCACCACAGGGGAATGTGGGCATTAGAGGCATGAAATCAGGGCAGGGAAGCCTGGCTGTACCCTTTGCTGGTAGTGTGACCTCAATGTCATTGCCCCTCAAACAAACCTGTAAGACATGTACTATCGGGCTGGAGAGATGGCTCAGAGGTTAGGAACCTGGCTGTTCTTCCAAAGGTCCTGAGTTCAATTCCCAGCAACCACATGGCAGCTCACAAGGACCTATAATGAGATCTTCTGGTGTGCAGGTGTACATGCAGGCAAAACACTATATACATCTTTTAGCCGGGCGTGGTGGCACACGCCTTTAATCCCAGCACTTGGGAGGTAGAGGCAGGCTGTGAGTTCAAGGCCAGCCTGGCTTACAAAGGGAGTCCAGGATAGCCAAGGCTACACAGAGAAACCCTGTCTCAAAAAACAAAAAACAATAAATAAGGGCTAGAGAGATGGCTCAGTGGTTAAGAGCACTGTCTGCTCTTCCAGAGGTCCTGAGTTCATTTCCCAGCAACCACATGGTGGCTCACAACCATCTATAGTGTAATCCTATGCCCTCTTCTGGACTGTAGTTGTGCATGCAGGCAGAGCACTGTATACATAATAAATAAATAAATAAATGAATATTAGAAACAATAAATAAATATATAAATCTTTTTTAAAAAGACATGTACTATTGCCTAGCCTTCCAGACCCCCCAAAAAAGGCAGGGGATGAGGGACTCCTGGTGACCTTATTAGGATCTGCCAGTCTTTCACAAACTGCAGGGACCTTGCTTCTCCCGGCTCTGCCACTTCTTAGCTGGTGGTCTTCTGGTGCCAATGGAGTTCTAACCCTAGCGCATCAGATTAGAGCGAGACAGCAGAGAGTCTTTGCTTGCCCCACTCTGCAAAGCCCCCGAAGCCTTCCCAACACCCCATGATAACATCTTTGCTTCTGATTCTTTGAACTCCCTCTCCAGTTCAGAGAGATGTCTTCCAGGGCTCTGACCTCCCCCTATCCGGGGAGACATCTTGAGCTTGCAGTGATGCCCAAAGCCCGAGAACTCCATTCATTTGATGGAAGTGCTCCTGCACCTCCCTCCTGTAGATCGCTGCAGGCTGTAACAGAAACAGTTATTTTCCCAGGGCTTTTTCTGCCTCTGTGTTCACCATCTCGGCGGGGAACAACTGTCTGTCCAGGTACCCAACAGCACTGACTCAGCCCCTTACTCCACAGCCAAGTCACAGGCATTCCACATACAAAAACATGCTAAATCCTTTCAGCTCCACTGCCCTCCCCCATGCCCTGGTAGTCACTCACCATCAGCACCTGTGTTCTTGTCCTGTCTCTTTTCCTTGACTACCTGTTGGTGACTTTGTCACCGGCAGCCTTTCCAATTCTGAGCTTTTAAGCCCACTCAACTTTTGGTTCTAGAATCCATGAGCGTCTTGACACTGGCTGTGCCATTTCCTGTCTAAATCTCTTCCTTTCCTAGTGCCAGCCATCCTTCAAGGCCCAACAGTGAAAGCACCCCTACAGCACCCCCTGGCCCCTCCATTCCTTACAGCCTTGATCCCATCCCATCCCAATGTCCAGAAGCCTCCAAATGTCCCCAAAGAAAACAATGTGCTACTCTCAGCTGGCTCTGAACAGGTGTTCACTGTCTTCCTTGCAGACACATGCGCCAGGGCAGGATCTGACTATTTCACATCTCTCATTTACCTGAGATGGAACCTAGATGCTGTAATACTGACTAGGGAAACAAGGCTACAGAGGATGAGCCATGTTTGTGACAGTTAATCGTCAGCAACTTGATTAGAATTAAATTCACCAAGGAGACACACCCAAAGGCTTGTCTATGAGGCTATTTCCAAAGAGGTTTGACTGAGGGAAAGTGCACTTCAAACGTGGGGAGCAACTGTCCTCATGAGCTGGAGGTCCCAGATTGAATAAAAAGGAGGAAGCCCTTAAGATGGCTCAGTTGGTAGAGAAGCTTGCTACCAACCCTGATGACTGGAGTTTGATCCCTGAGACCTACAGGATGGAAGGAGAGCCATCTCCAGAAACCTGGTTCTCTCCACATGTGCTTTGTGGTATGTGTGTGCTCTTGTAAAAAAGGAATATTTGATTTGGGCACCAGCGTTTCCCCTCTCCCCATCCCCCCATGCAATGTGACCAGCTGTCTCATATTCCTGCTGCCATGCTTTCCCCACTGTCATGGACTTTACCTTCAAAGTGTGAGGCAAAATAAGCCCTTCCTTCCTGCTGTTCCTTTTGTTGGGTACTTTGTTGCAACAATGAAAACAGTAACTAACAGGGTGCTCAGGGTGATAAAGGTGGTAAAGAAAAGGAACTGGATGGATTCCTACAGAAGTCTGTGCTTCCAAGGCTTCTTTTTAACCAAGTCTTACCTTTCAAAATCATTTTCCCTCTCTGACTTTGTGTTCTCGTCTGTAGAATGGGAGTAAAACTTGTGCTAACACAAGGCCTCCTAGTAACTGAGTCTCAGTAAACACCTACAGCCCTCTCCCAACCCCTAAGGCTTGAATCAGGAATTTCCCCATGCAGGAAACTTTCGGCTTGCACGTGTTTAAAAACCAAAAACACCCAAAAGAACAGGTGCAGAACTCCACAAAGACTTTTCCCAGCATCAGGAACTCAGTAAACGCTTAATCAATGTGCAGCTGAGTAGACCTCTGGCCATGAACCCAGACAAAAAGCTGCAGCCAAAAGGACCCTGGCATCACCCCCCCCCCCCGCCTACTATCCCTTTCACCCCCTCCCTCTAACCCAAGGCGCGAGAAATATTTAAAACAATTTTATTCATGAAAATATGCTGTACAATGCACTCTACACGGCCTCGACACGGCACACACGCACACGCACACGCTGACGGCACGGCCACAGTACACTGCCTACGATATGCGCCGGGGACGCCGCACCCACCGCCCTCCCCGACGGGACACTTATAAATATGGGAGAGAAGAGCCAGGACTGGCACGGAGAAAGGGATGTCGAATTGGGGGATGGATCTGGAACTGAGGCCCGCTGGAGAGGCGGTGACCATTACTGCAGGAGTGTGGGGTTGACTGACAGGAAAAAGGAGATGCCGGGACTGGTTAAAGTATGGGAGAGACTGACCCAGAGGGTAGCTGAGGACCAGAAGACTGAGCGGAATGGATGATCAAGATAGGTGTGAACGAGAGGGTTGCTGGCTTTGTGTGGTGGGGCTATGGCCAGTGAGGGAACGTGTCATTTGAGAATGAGATTGGAGTTGGGTGACCTAAGCGTCACAAAGGGCCCAGCAATAGGAACTGAAGAATCAGAAACGCCCCTGCCCCACCTCCTAGGTGGCTTCCAGGGTCAGCATCCACAGTGGGCCATCCGCCTTGCCTCGCTGGACCTCAATCACCCCTCCCAGGCTTCCAGCCCCAGCGGGGGATCTTAGGAGTTCAGGCAGGAATGGCAAGGTGTCCCAGGCGCTCCCTCCCATCTCCCTCTGCGCTCAGCTCCAGGGGATGTCTCCAGCTGGGCTGGGGTTACCTCCTGGATCCTCCAGTGGAGCTGGGTAGGGGGAGTGGGGACCCGGGGATCAGGATGGGAAGACAGAGGCCCCTTGGGGACAAGACCGGGGCACCCAGACTGCGTAGGGTGGCCCTCAGCCCGGCACCCAGCTCTGGTTAGGGGGCGGCGCACCAGCCAGGCCTGGGGGCGGTGGAGGCAGGGCTGAGTCAAAGTTGAAGTCCATTTCATCGCTGTCCATGAAATCGTTGAGGATGATGGACTCGACGTCACACTCCAGGCTCCCGCTGAACATGTCGAGGTCCAGGTCGGCCGGGAAGCGATCGGGCCCGGCACCCAGCGGCCCGGCTGCTGCTGCCGCATAGGGCCCGGGCAGCGCGTCCAGCAGGAGGCCGCCGGGCGGACCCCCGAAGGCTGCGGCGTGGGCCGGCGGGGCCAGGCCGGCGGCGCCCGCCTCTCCGGGCAGCGTCATAAGGCTGATGGGGTGGGCTAAGGCACTGCGCGAGGGCGCCGGCGGCGCGTACGGGGCCGCTCCCTTGCCGGGATAAGCAGCGGTCGCGCCAGCTAGCGCCAGCTCCCCGGGCGAGCCTAGCAGCGGGCCGGGCCTCGGCGCGGGAGGCGGCGGTGGTAGCAGCGCGGGCAGAGCCCCGGGGCGGAAGGGCGCGGCGGCCGGCGCGAAGCTGGCCTGCTTGTTCTCCTGGATGGTCTGCATGGGCAGGCGACGCAGAGAACCCAGAGCGGGCGGCCCGAAGCCCCCGCCCCCACCGTAGGCGCCCGCCTTGCAGCCTCCGAAGTAGGATGGAGTCCCGGCGCGTGCCCGCGGCCCGTACGCGTCCTGCGCGCCGTCCAGCAAGGCGTCCGGTAGCCCGGCGACACCGCCACCGTGCAGGCCCAGCGGACCTCCCAGCTCGGCTAAACGCGGTAGATCGCCGGGGCAGCGCGCGCCCAGGGCAGGCGACAGCGCGCTCGCGGGGCTTGGGTACATGAGTGGCGAGGACGGTGCTAGGGCCTCCAGGGCCTCGTCGTCCTCCAACTCGGCC
This sequence comes from Acomys russatus, assembly GCF_903995435.1. NCBI lineage: Eukaryota > Metazoa > Chordata > Mammalia > Rodentia > Muridae > Acomys > Acomys russatus. Next base: position 15,973,084 of record NC_067165.1, read on the forward strand.
GCCTCCCCGAGCAGGGGTCTCCCACTGCCGCGGAAGTCAGCCCACGCCTCGTAGTCGTCGCTGGCATGTGAGGCTGGGCTGGCGGCCCACTTGGCGGAGGCGGACAGGGGCCCTGGAGCCGGTGCGCCTGGAGGGCTATCGTCAGGGCTCCGCTCTGGCAGGTGCAGCTGCTTCTTCTTGCTGGCCTTGCCCTTGATGCGCAGGAACTTGGCCCCGTTGTCCATGGACACAGCCCGGCGCCTCGGGGTCTTGCCTGTCTTTCCGCCCTCAGGGTTCAGCATCCACCATGAACTCTTGCCAGTGCCCTCGTTCTGCACGCGGATGAACCGGGTGTGCAGCGACAGGTTGTGCCGGATGGAGTTCTGTGGCCGGAGATGGGGGCATGGGTCACGGGAAGAGGAAAGTGAGGAAGTCAAGGGAATCGAGGGAAAGTGATGGGTAGATTGGGACAAAAAGAGGCGGGGGGGGGGGGGGGGGGGGGGGTGGAGTCGGAGGAGAGCAGGAGGAAATAGAAGGATCAATTGGGGTAAAAGGAGATAAAAGAAGAGAGAGTGCAGGTGTGAGTATCACATTGGACAAATCCAGAATAACTATCGTTTACCCCAAACATGCCCTTGCCCTCTCCAGTCCTGCCCCACCTCCCATGTAGATCCTGCCAGAGGGCGGGGCTTGAGGCTTAAGGGATGTGGACCACTTTGAGCTCTACTCTGAACCTGTGCCACCCCTCAGCAGGGGAGCAGGAACCCATCTCCCAAACTCAGTCAAGCCTCTGGAGGGGCTGGCTAGACTATGAGGCCCCCCCAGCAGATTATGTAAGGGCTCATGGCACCGCCGCGGCTCATTTGTCCGCCCCCCTCCCTCCCCAGCCTGGCATGGAGCCAGGAGCCCGAAAACCCAGGGCTCCAGAAATCAATCTCGCGGTGACTGATTAAGCCCTGTTTAGAACTAATTGCTCTTTCGTGTGTGGGGAGAATAAATTACCTGCTTTAATTTCGTGTCTTTAAAATGCAACTGCAGGTAGAGAGGACTGTTAACCCTTTGTGGGAAGGCCTGGCCAGAGAAAGCAGAACACGCTTGGGTGGGGAGAGCCGGACAGGCATAAGCCTATAAGCTTGAGACTGTTTGGAGATTGACCCCCCCCCCCAACTTTTCTAAGCTCCTGTAAACTCCAGAGGCCCAGGACTGACGAAAGAGACCTCAGAGTTACCCCTGTAGTTGTTCAGAGGCTGTCTGTCCCTCTGACCCACCTGGCTCACCTCTGCCCCCAAACTTCTTCCTTGTGAGACTTTTAATCACCCACACATTTCCCATTTACAGTCAGGAAGATAGCTTCAAACAGGCAAAGAAGCTTGCTTAAATAAGGCTCCATAGGTCTGTCTGCTCTCCCTCAGTGCCTCCTGTCCTTTCCTCTGCCACGCTGCCTATATCTTTATCTTAATTTCTCCTGCGCCAATCAGAAGTGCCCTGCCTTGAGGACAGAGGAAGACACTGTGGGTTTACAGCTCCACCAGCCTAAGTTCCACAAAAACGTGGTGTAGAATTTCTGCTGGGCTCCCTCTGGCAGCCTTGACCTTCCTGATCAGGCACCGTTGCACAGACAGCATGGGCCTGGCTAGCGGAGGACTGGGCAGGATGCCTGGCTATTTGGTCACTTGGCTCTTTATCAGTCTCCTAAGGCTGTTGGCTCATTACATGAGCTGATGGGTGTGGTTCGGTGTTTGTGAACACCCCGGGTGCTCCCACATCTCTTTGTCTGGTCAGACCTTACCTTACTCAGCAGACCATCTTCTGAACACCGAGACTTAAGCTGAGCTGAGCACCAGCCACCTAGGGAGACCAGCACTACCCTATCTCATCCACCACATGGCAGAGGCATGACGTAATTTGCCCACAGCCCTGCAGCTAGGTAGTGATGCCAGGCACCACTCCAGCTCTGCCCAGGTTCCTGGACCTGCTCTTAACTTGCTAATCCACCTAGGCACACCCTAACCGCTAATTTGCCAGGGTTCTCCCTCCTGCCTCCTGTCCCCAACCAGTCTCCAGAGACTCTTTCTCCTACCCATCACCTCTCCATCATTGTAGCTTTCCACCAGGCTGACTGTCTATGGCACTTTATGGATTTGGGAGGCAACAGCTGGAGCTTGCCAGCCTTGCCCTGCCTGCGGCCCTGTTGGAGGGGAGCTAGACCCCCAGGGAGTGATGTTCCCTCAGGTGGATACTGCCTTCCCTGGCCCGCCCATGCACCTGGCTCCCTTGCCCCTCCTCCACACCTGTGTTCAGTTCCTAGGAGGCTTCATGTCTCTTCCCCTAGGACTATCTGCTTTGCCAGAAGCTCCACCTTCCCACCTCCCCAGTCCTGCTGGAATGGAAGTCCGTCAGGCGACACTGCTTTATGTCCTTATGTGCCAGCCTGGCTCTGAGTGCTAAGGGGAGAGAAAGGACACTGCCAGGTAACTAACTGCACCTAGACAGTACCAGTCCATTTGGCCCCAAGTACTTATCTCCCATGTACTCATCATGCCAAACCACTCAGGGTCAGGGATTGGGTTCCTTAGTTCCAAATGAGGAGGGTGTGGCTCGGAGATTGGGTTGCCAAGGTCACAAAGCTTGTTTGGCACAGAGCCAAACAGAATTTCAGGTTGATCTTTGTGGAGGACATTCCATCCTGCCATAGGCCAGAGAAGGTCAGGGAGTTTGCAGTGACTCTTAGAAAGCCAGCACTCCCATGTTCCTCAAACCTTCCGTGCGGAACACACACAGGAGACGCCCACGTGGAAGGCCGGGTGTGCGTGTGTGTGCCACACGGTCAATACTACCTACAAGTTCTGGGCTTCCTTTTTAGAACTTTGCATGTGGTTCAAACATACCCCCATTCAACCTGGTAAAGGTCCATGAAAGCTTGCAGTTTTCTCCCCTTGCCCCCACCCTGGACACAGCCAGGAGGCTGGGAGTTCAAGCCCCAGCTTCTTGCCATGGCTCTCACAGGCCAGGGAAAAGAAAGAATTCTTTCCCCAGGACTTGGTGTCATAGGATATGCACCCAGGTTTCCTGACCCCCAAGTTGGCACTCTTCCCACCCACTCTACCAAGTCTTACGTCGGGGATAACCATCCTCCTGTCCAGGGCTGTCTCTTTGTACACACTGAGGCCTGGGCCAGTTGCACTCTGTGGAGTTTTCCAGTTTGACACTGGACAGTTTTTGAAATGGTCTAATCTAGAAGTTGGCAACTTCCCCCACCCGCCTCCCCCCTACCCCGCCCGCCTCAAAGTAGGACTCTTTTTTCCGTAAATGAAACTGGATGCAAATGTGAATCATTATACACTCAAGCCCTCAGCATGGGGAAGCCCTGCCCACTCAACACCTTTAAGAATGAGGCCCTGTAGAGGGGTTCTGCCAGCCAGATGGATGGGGAAGCTGAGCTCAGAGGGGTGCCAGGCTTTTCTCAGGGTTACCCAGAGAGGTGTCCTGGAACTGAGTGAGATTTAGGTTTCTGACTGCTAAGCTGGCCTCTGTACTAAATGTGCACCAGGGCTGTGTCCCTGAGAGGGACCCATACCCTGAACCCCAGCATATCTCCTTAGGGCCTAGACACCTGATGCCAATCAGAGCTCCCAGAGAAGATCCAATGGCAAGCACTGATGACAACTCTGGCTTACCCACGAGGCCTCCTGGGAGGCCAGAGGCCATGAAGGAGATGAGGGAGGTAGAAAAGGGAGATGCCTCTGCCAGGCAGCAGTAACCAGGGCTCCCTCTTGGAGTCGCTTAGCAACCCACCAGCCACGGCCCAGGCATGCCCAAGTTCCCTTGATGCCCAGGGCTGGGCTCAGGTTCTGGAGCCTCCCACATCCCACATGTACATCTAGGCTTGGCACAGTCTCCTAGGGAAGATAGGACCTCCATGCTCTGGGGCCCAAGGGAAATGATGTAGGGGCAGAAGAAAGGACAGCAGGTTATTCGTGCCTACCCCATTATTCCTTGGAGCCTGGGCCTGGGTGAGCATCCTCCTGGGGCCCACCCACTAGGGAGAGAAGTCTGACAAGAATGGCATATGGCCAAGAGCCTGGGCTCTGGCACTCGATCCTGATGCCAGTTTCAGCTTCAACACATACACACACACACCCCGCGTGCATGCATACACACTCATATACACACCTGTACACACACCACACAAACACACATGCACACACCACACACACACCACACACTCATCCACAACACACACACACACCACATGAATAAGCACACCCTCTCATGCACATGTGCACATGTACCACACACACACACACACACACACACACACACACACACAAATGGTACAACCCTGGGGCAATGTGCTTTGGAGCTCCAGCTCCTTTGCCAGCTATGGCATCCTCCTTTGTGTCCCTGCAGCATCTTCACACAGTAAGGCTTAACCACCTGAGATTCCTCCCTACCCACCATGAACAAAGGCCCAGTCACAGCCCACACACCCTCCATGACCTCTCAGGTGTCACCCTCCACATTCCCTCCTCTGTCTCCAACCTGCCAGGCCAGACGCCCTTCCCCCTAGATGCTCACAGAGCTCTCTCATCTCCCTTTCCCAAGTCTAAATTTTTCTAAGGCTATCACCTTCTCGGTGAACACAGGTTGAAATGAATACTTAATGAACACTAACTTGAAAATCCTGTATCTGTAAGTGCTCCAAAACCTGCCAACTTTTAAGTTATAGCTTTCAGATTTGTGAGTTAGGGATGCTCAAGGTCTATGCAAATATCCCCAAATCCAAAGGAATTCTGTAGTCAGAAACACGTCTGTGGCCATGCATTGGGGGTGAGCCTCTGTATAATTTATTGGTCGTGTCTTACTGCCTGATGTCCTTATATTTGTGTGAAGGTAGTGATTTCCATCCCACCCCATTTTTTTTTCCTGTTCTCTGTGTGTTTGGCACATACTAGGCACTTAAAAGTTTGTTCAATGAAGGAATAAGAGATACACACATACAATGCTGGGTTGTAGGTGGATCTGGCTGGCACACAACAGGACTTTTTCGAACCGGGTTAGGAAGCAAACTCAGGATAGAAAGAGTTGCAAGTAGGGATGTGGGAAGAGTCAGGTCCACCGTGGTGGAGGAAGGACAGGCTCCCCAGCACCCTGAAGAAGGGATCCCCACAGCTGCTGCCCTCAGATTGCCCCAGGCTACCTCACACCCGCTGCACCATTCCCCTAGACCAGAAGACACTCCAAGAGCTTCGGAGGGTCAGAATGACCTCAACCTTGGTGCCTCCTGAGCGGATAAGGTCTGATCCATCTGGTTGTGACAGCTCATCTGTCCATCAGGACACCCTCATCTATTCACAGGACACCCTTCGCCCACGAGCAGTAATGCATTCATCTGACAGCACAACCCCATTTATCCAGCACACTGCTCCCATTTATCCAGCAAGTACAACCTCATTTGCTAACAGCATTCCATTCACCTGACGGGGCCCCTCATTTATCCAGCGAGACACCCTCATTTATCCTCCGCGTCGGACACGCTCCTTCCTCCTGTGGTGTGGCTGTGTTCTCTGGTGGTGCAACCCAGCTGATCCAGCAGGACGTCATCGCTCCTACAAGTACACTCCATCCCCCTGCCAGTGCCAGCTCATTCATCTATCTCCCGGTACAACCTCATTTTTCCTCCTAGCACAGCTTCATTCCCCCAACAGCTCAACCTCATCCAATCTTACCTCTCTAGCCAGAACCTGCCAGGTTTTGGCAGAGGGGTGGGGGATGGGGTGGGGTGGGGTGGGGCCAATGATGAGTGGAAAGAAGAGAGACCTGTCGTCCCCTCATTTGGTGTCCCTGCCTGCAAGGGGCTGCGCGATGCTTCAATTATGTGCAATTTTTTTTTTCCCCTCAGACCAAAAAGGAGCCTATGGACTTTGCTTTTGAAGTTGCTTGACTTAACCAGAGGTCCATCACTATCTCATCTGTCATTTCGTGTCCCTCCACCACCACCACCACCACGACAATAGAGAGCCAGCAGAGTGGATTCTGGATGTGGACTTCCATACACCTGCTGTGGTCTTGTGATCTCCCCCCTCAACACACACACCCAGGCTGCCCTCTGGGGGGGGGGCGGCAGGGCACATTCAGTGGTAAGCTGGTAAATGTTTAACCACCAGCTCTCCAGGAGGAGGGACACCCAGCTGATTGATTTGTATAGCTGTTACTGCTTTTGTGGCACGGATCCTCCCATCACAGCCCCGTGAAGCTGCCAGTGTGACGTCACAGAGTGACCGAACCGGAAAGAAGTGTGCGCAACTGTTCTCCTGAGCCAGCTCAGCTCAGGGATGCTGTTGGCGTGTGCCTCCAGGACCGAGGCAGGAGAAGAGTGTCACTTGATACATGCCAGGTGTAGGCAAGTTTCTTTTATCTTGACGGTCATCTCACAAGAAGAGATCATAAGTTTAAAAGGGGGGGTGGTGGTGGTGGAAAGAGGCTCTAGTGAGTTTAATGACTTCTGGATTGAACTCCCAAAGCTGGAAGTGAGGAAGCCAGATTCAGGTGTCCCAGCTTTAGATTGCCAAAGCCTATGTTCTCCCCACCCTGCCCCCACTGTGGCAGGGGTCACTGTTCTGCTGCCCATCCCAGTAGCCATCCCTGTCTTGGCTCACAAGCCCAGGCTTTTCTAGATTTTATCAAAGACAGTATATACAAACTCCCTACCCACTGCCTACCACCAACCCGGCACTGTCTTCTGCTCTCTCCCTGGTCCTTGGGGGATTCCAAGATGGTGAGTTCAGTTCTGGGTCTTCCATTCTCCCACCCATCACCACCAGGTACAAATGTCCCCACAGGCTCCATCACAGGCAAAACCTCAGCTCAGTCTCGACCCCCGACCCCCGTTAGGAGACTAGCCAGCCTCAGTGCTTTGGGGACCACCTGTGGGTCTCTGACCTCCCTGCTATGCCCCCAGCTCTCACTGCACAGATCCGGCTCTCATCCTTCGCGGCTCCGAGCCCCAGGGACAGCCCCATCCCTGTGCCTTGCCCATCCCTCTATTCCTAGAAACCCCAGCTTTCCAGGAGCACACATCTGAGTCAGAGAAACCTACAGTCTCCGGGGGGAGGGGGACACTTGCCCTTTTGTCTGGGGGTGGAGTTGGGGTGTTCAGCCCAGGCAGGCTTCCTGGTAGATGATGTCAGGATCTGAAGGCCATGTGCAAATCATGGGTACTAAGGTCTGCTATGGAGGAGGGGTAAAAGGGCAAAGGGCCACAGGTGCCCATAAGTGGGCTTAGGGTCATCAGTGGAGCAGCAGTGGGCAGCCAGGGTCCAGAACAAACCAAATATTGAAACAAGACATGAAGTCAAGAGCCAGACTACACAACCCTATTCTCCCCCCCCCACACACACACACACAAAGAGATTGCTTAACCAGCCTGGGTGAACCAGCAGCAGGAATCCAAGCTCACCCCTGACCAGCAGCCTTGGGCTTGGGTACAACTCCAGACAGATACTCAAGGCCCATGTTCCCCAAACCAGCAGACCTCACTAGGCTTCCAAGCAGCATGTCCACTCCTAGTGCCTCTGCACACTTTGCTCCCGTGTTCTTGTGCCTCTTTCCCTCCCTCCCTACTCCACAGGCTCTATTCCTCCACCCAGGCCGGCTCTGAGGCCCTTCTGAACCTTCCCACAAGGCTCGCAGACAGTTGACCTCCCCACAGCTGTGATAACTGCAGACTGGAGTTCAGCTGTCCCCGAGTCTGTCTCCTCCACTGAAGTTTGTGGGGACCACAGGAAGTGTTCAGGAAGGAGGGACCCCCTCAGTAGTGTCTGACTGTTCATGCCTGGTTCTAGTGCAGATTCCATTGAGCAACTCCTCAGACCCTACCACCAGCTACCAGGGTCCTCTTGAGCCTCCTTTTTGGCACTGCTTTCCCCAGGGGCTCCTGCTACCACAGCCTCCTGTGCCTTCCTCACAGCTAGCTTCCTGGCTCCTCAGGAGAATTCAGCATAATTAGGAAGGAAACACTACTTTTTTCCCCCCGTGAAACAGGGTCTCAGTATATAGCCTGGCTACACAGTCTTCCTGCCTCAGTTTCCCCAGTGCTAATAGGATCACCATGCTGGGTAAGACCACCATATACTAAATAGCATCACTGTATGTCACCACTGTATGTCATGACTACATCACCAAGTCTTTGAGCCAACCTTCTGAGCTTTGTATCATTATTTCACAAGGGCCAACCCAGAGGCCTTGCTCTGAGATGCCTCTAAACCAGTGGTTCTCAACCTGTGGTCTGCCACCCCTTTGGGATTTGAATATTAGATATATTCGGTCCAATTTATAATAGTAGAAAAACTACAGTTATGAAGTAGCAGCGACAAAATAACTTTATGGTTGGAGGTCACCACAACACGAGGGACTGTTTTAAAGGGTCACACCATTAAGAAAGTTGAGGACCACTGCTCTACGGAGAAGCCTAGGCCAGGCAGAAGCTGCAGAGTTCTTCTGGAACAGAAGTGGGGCTGATTAACTAGCTCAGCTGCCCATCCCCGGAACCCCTAACTACACAGCCATTCAGACTTGGCATGGCACCCCTCTAGTCTGATCACCTCTCTTATCTGCAAGCAGCTCCTCCCTACTCCTCTGCCCAGGCCTTGGGAGCAGCTGCAGTGACCTCACTCAGCCCTATCCCTGAGCCCAGCTCTGGGGAAGGCCTAGCAGCTGTGCCCAAGCCCTGCAGGCTGGCTCCTGGGGGAGAAAGAGGAGGAGCAGGCATGGTGCCAGGAGAACCATCTGCTCTCCCAGGGGCACAGCCACCCGCACAGACACTGGCCTTACCCCCAGGGGCTGCCCTTGGCCCTCTATTTCCATGACAAGGAGCTCCAAGAGTCCAGGGCAGCCCACCCAGACCAGGGCAGCAACCTCATTTGCCACCTGTCTCCTCCTGAAGCCTCAGAGTCCTTCAGGACATACTGGGGCACCACAAATGTCCACTGAAAAAATGAACAAGTGCTTGGGTGAGCTCCAGGGCCAGAGGCCAGAGGCTGGGGCCGGGTGTGCTAAGTGTGGCTGCCCTAGTCCCCCGGCCTGGCTGGCTTTAAGTCCTCACTCTCCCTGCTGGGGCCTCTGTCTTCACATCTGCTTAGCTGGCAGGTGCCTCTGGCAGAGGGCAAGCCCCTCCTCCCCAAGGCCCAGCTCAGGTTACAAGAGGAGGTGGTGGCAAGGCCAGCTGAGGACAGAGGAGGGGACAGGCAGGAGAAAGAGGAGGCCTCAGAGCTTCCCAGATTGTTGGAGGAGGAGAACCAGCAGCCAGGGTGGCAGTGGTCTTGCCTGAGGTCACATAGCCTGGCAGTGGGGAAAAGAGAATCCAATATGCCAGGAACAAGCAGCCCTAGGCGTGAGGATTGCCTTGGACAAGTGGTTTCTTATCTGTGAAAAAGAGGATCCTTGGGGCTGGGGGTAAAGTGTTTACTGCACAAGGGCTAGGCCCTGAGCTCCGCCCCTCAGCACCCGTGTAAGAGCCAAGTGTGGAAGCACACAGCCATAACTCCAGTGCTTGGGGTCAGAGACAAGTAGGCCCTGGTGCTCCCCAGCCAGACAGTCTAGGTAAAACTGAGAGCTCCGGATTCACTAAGAGACCCTGCATCAAAAAATAAGGCTGAGAGCAATAGAGAAAGAACGGCACATCAACACCTGGTCTCCATATACATAGCCCACCTGTGTACACATGTACACACACACACACACACACAGACATGTACACACATACAGAGACACGCGCGCGCGCGAGCACACACACACACACAGACACACACAGCCTTAAATTTCTCTGTGCCTCCCAAGGCTACAAGGAAGGTTCAAAAGACTCAAAAGCAATGGACCAAACTAAGGGCAGGAAGGAGATTGGGTTTCCAACACTCTTACATGTTGCACTCAGGGACCAGGATAGAGGGGGACTCCTCTAACACACACACACACACACACACACACACCTACCTTTCGTGCACAGGGAGCTCTGCCTACTGGCAAGCAGCCCTTTTCTTCATAGAGCAATGACTAACAGTAGTGGTCTCTGGTTAAGACTCCTTGGGGACTTTATAGACATCTTTCCTGAAATTCTAAGAAAGCTCAGACATAGGCCTGCCATCCCGTTTTGTAGAGGCAGAAACTGAGACTGAAGCCACCCAGGGCTCTACGGAAGGAAAGCAGAACTAGGCTCCCCTGGCGCCATTGGCTTCCCAAGCTCCTTACTCACACACAACCCAGCCAGACTCACCAGAGAGTCTTACGGCATGGTGGGCTGGCCACAGAGAGCTCAGCCTGCCATCTGGACCCTAACTCAGGCTCATCCGCTAGTCTTGCCCCACAAGTCACTCTTGAGTGACGTGTCCACTGGGGTCATCCCATCTCCCACTCCCACAGGAGCACCGGCTCTGGAGCCTGAGCTTGCCTGCCACCCCAAGCCACTCTTGTGTTTCCAGCTTCTACCCCTGCTGGGTTTCCCCCAAAAGAGCCCCGGGGGCTTGGCTCCCTCTGGTTCCCTGCCTCTGAACACCCACAGCCGATGGTCTTATGTTCTGTCCTGCCCCGCCTGCCCTGACGGTAGTTGTTCAGAGCCAGGCTCTTTGTGTCTTCATTTTTCAAGCTTGCTCTCCCAGGCCCTCAAGGTCAGCATGAGTCCTGACAGCTTTGCATAGCAGGTGCCCATCGGTGTAGCCTTGGATTACAGTACCCTCAGCCTGGGAAACAGGAAACTGCCCTGCCCTTGCCTCTGTGGCACTGTCTGTCTGTCTGTCTGTCTGTCTGGGAAAGGCAGCCAGGAATCAGGGCCCATCCCCCCAAAGCTAGAAGCCCCGAGGCCAAACTTCAAGGGGGAGCACAAAGGCAGTCTCAGGGGCTGAAAGCCAGCTTGGAATGGCTTGGCCAGAGTGCTGGATCAGGGTGAAACTAGCCCTGGGCATTCCAGTGGTGCCACACATAGTTGAAACCTCCTGATTTCTTTCTTAGTTTTCTCATCTGCCAGTGGGATAGACAGCCACAATAGCAGTATCATAAAGCAACTGTGAAAATTCAGTGAGAGAATGTATTAGGCGTTGGCACACGGCAGGTGGAATCCCAGATCAAGAAGTTCAAGGTGACCAAAGCGAGCGTCAGAGGACTGAAGCGGGCAGGAAAGGTTGACAAGGGGTGGGGGCTAGACCTGGAGCACCACACTAGGCATCCCAAGGATAGACAGACAGAGCTGGGCTGTACAGATGTTCTCTCTCCCACCTGTGGGGAACTAGCTAGAACAGGGTGTGTGACTGTCACTGTCTTCACACTCCAAGCCCAGAGAGCTTTCTGTGCATCAGCCTCCAACACCTCCGTCCATCCTGCATCAAAGGCTGGCAGGAGCAGCACATGCCAGTGCCGGCTGTGGCTCCCATCTCTCCAACCACGTCATAGACAGGGTGATTCTGATACCTTCGATAGACGAGGTGCTGGGGCAGGAGAAGCTCAGTCCACTGAAACTGGTACCACGAGGTCCAAGTCCCGGAGGGAGCTGAGCATGGGCTTAACTAGGGGGTGGCTTAGAGATGAAGCTGATGTCCAGGGAGTGCATACGGGTGGGTAGGAGAAGGCTGGGAGCCTGGACCGCCATCATCTCTAAGAAGTGGCTTCTGAATGACTGGTCATCAGACAGACCTGTTAAAATATAGATTTCGGAGCCCATGTCCAAAGAATTGAGATGAAGATTGGAAAGTATGCTGGTGGAAGCTTCCGGGGACTCTCTGATTACAAGACAGGCCTGTGGACAGCTAAGGATTTAGGCAAAGATCCTCAAGGAGATGTGTCAGCTTCCAGAACCACTTGGATGGTGGTGACTTCCATCAAAATATTCAAGTACCCTGGCCTTCCCCCCTCCAAGAGTGTCCCAAGGGATCAACCAAGGACAGCTGCCTTCTTAGGCATGTGACAATGGCAGTGGGTGTGGGCTAGAAATTCAATGTGAGGGGTGCCTGAGCATAGAGGTGGCAGGATCCACAGATGGGAGGTGGGACCTAGACAAGTCCAGCAGAGGGCCCAGGGGACCCAGAGTAGTTTTGGCTTGGTTGGCTTCCAGTGGGAGCTGAGGAGCCTTAGTGTTCTAAAACAGATCTTGAAGATGGTGGAGCAGGAAGACTGGCTACTTTGTGGGACTGAGACAGCACCAACAGTGGGAGAAACATGGCAGAAACAGATAGGTCTGCATCTAACTCCGGGCTCTGCCTTCTCCCAGCTGTGCCTGGCATACCTGCATACCTGGCAGGATTTTTAAAAGGATGAAATGAGAGAACTTGTGCAAATGATAAGGTAAGGCTGACTGCCTAGCACCCAGATTCTCTTTTCATCCCCCCCTTCCCGAAAAAGGCAGCCCCTTAGAGACCAGGAAGGTTTCTCTTAGTGAAGAGGGAGGCCCTGGGGGTAGGGTGTGGGAGGCCTCACACACACACACCACCTGGCCCCCTCCCACCTCCACATATGGGTTGGGGGGTAGGGAGAGACAGAAAACAGCCAAACCCTCCCAAACAGGAGTGGGTTTCCATGGTAACTGGGGTGCCAAGAGAAGAGGGGGTGCTCCAGATCCAGCTGTCCCCCCCCAAAGCACCCTCTTTAAGCCCTTAGATCCCAAGCTGATGCCCACCCAACACCCTGAGCACCCCCATCTGCCGGCTCTGGGGACAGCTGGGGCTGTCGTGAACACTCCCTTGTGCTAGCAGAATGGTTGCCACCTGGGTACTGAGTAGAGCAGGCATCTCTAAGTAGGAGGCTCGGGTTCAAGACTATCCACACCCGTACTCACAGGTGTCCACCAGTGAGAAGTCCTTTCGGGATCGTGAACCTCTCAGCTCCTAGCACCAAAAGGTTTGTGAGCCACAGTGCTGAAGGGGCCCAGAGACTGCGTTAAGGTCCTCTGGACTTACAGGAGGACACTGAGGACCAGAACGAGAGAGGGTGGACTCGCTCCAGCTCCCAGGCTCTGAATCATGTTCCCCACACAGGGCCTCTGTTGGACTTTACCTAGCCCTGACTCCAGGGGACCACAAAGTGTTACGCCCGGACACAGTGGGTGATGCTTCAGGGACCTGCTGGGGAGAAGACAAGCTTGTCCAGGGTCTGTCTTGCCATTGAATGGCAGTCCCACAGGGGAATGTGTTAGAGGGGACTAAGGGAGGCTGGCATCCAGCCTCATACTCTTCAACTTCTTGAGTGACCCAAAGTCTGACCTGGAGGTGGAGAGGGCCCTCACGAGGAGGGGTCAGCCCCACACTCCCCTGTGTCCCAGTCACTCAGCCCCTAAGTGGGAGGCAGGCCCAAAGGTGGGCTTAGGGAGGGGCTGGTGAGTCAGCTGAGAGGTCAGGGAAGCACCGAGGCTCACTGTCATTCACAGTTCCTGACCACCCCTCAGCCCTAGCAAGGCCCAGACAAACCCTGAACCTCAGGTGGTTGGCACTCAAAATCGGGAGATGGTGGGCTGCAGGAAGGCGCCCCAACCCTTTCCAAACCCAAACCCTTCCCAAGAAGAACTAAGGAACCGCTAGCCCTACCCTGGTGTTTCAGGGCTAGAATTGGGTTCTACCACTTGGAACTGGTACTTGCTAGGCGTGTGACCTCAAGGCAAGTCACTTACGCATCTGGAAAGAGGGCAGTAGCGAGAATGGTTAGAATGGGCAGTGGGTGGGACATGTGCTTGGTGTATGGGTCCTTTCACTAGCCTGTCCCCTGGCAGGGCTCCCTGCTTCTCAGTCCCTCAGTTCCCCTGGACAAATAAGTCCGGAGGCTTGAGCCCTCAAGGTCTGCAGCGAGCCCCCAACCCGCATTAAATGGGCGCTGAAGGGCGCTGAACTTTCGAACCCACAAACCCCCCGCGCCGTTCATTACCTTAACGCGAGTTAAAAATAACCGTCTCATCTCTTTAAATTAGTCTGTCTGCAATTACTGCCTGGCACGGCGCTGCCCGCCACCGTCCCGCTGGAGCGGCGCCAGGTGGCAGGCGGGGCCCTCACCCTGTCTGTCGGTCTGTCTGCTGCCTCTCAGCCCCCACTTCTCCCGCGGCGCGGCCACCCCGAGGCCCCTAGCAGCCCTGCCTCGATAGATCCCCAACTTGTGCAGGGTGGGGGCCTGGGTCGCATAGGGCCGGCCTAAGGGGAACTGAGAATTGGGGAGGGGGGTCCGGGCATAGCGTCGGGGGAGGGGCGCCGGGAGGCCCGGGAAGCCGGAAGGGCCCGCAGCGCGCCAGAGCTCGTGGGTGGGTGTGAGCAGGTGGCCGTGGGAGTCTGCCGGGCGTGCCAGCAACTGTGCCAGGAGCGGCTGGCACGGGCTTGTGCCCAGGAGGCGGGCAGCTGCCAGCCCCTCACTCGTGCAGTGAGGGGGGTGAGGACACCCCTCCCCAATCGGGACTCACACCGCCTCCTCCCACACCCCCACAAGCCCTTGGGGCTGGGGATCCCCGAGGACAAAGGAGGGGGAAGGCGCCCTGTTGGAGCGGGCTGGGGGGAGGGGGCGCTTACTCCCCCAACCGCTGCTCAGCGCCAGGAGCAAGACCTTGCTGCTGGCCTCTGGCTGGGATCAGCCCCTCATTCACGCCCCCACCCCACCTGGAACTTACAGGGCCAAGCCCAGGGCCAGATGGGGCTAGCACCCGCCTTCTGATCCCACCCCACAGCAGCTAAGCTGCTCCAGCCCTTTAGGGAGAGGGGAAGTCCCCATCCACTGGGCTCCTCCCCTCTGGGCCTAGGGACAGAAATGGGAGGTGCCCAGGCCTGGCCTGGGAGCTCCCCAAGGGCTGGCAGCCAGGAAACACAAAAGGAGTTGAACAACCCCAGAGTCGTTCTGTGGAAGGCACAGCAGGACAGTGCAGCCAGGAAGGCTTCCCGTAAGAAGCGAAGGCCAAGGGAACGTGGGTCCTGTGGAGCAGCTGAGACCCGGAATGGGACTAGGCCCTTTTGAGAGGCATCCCAAGGAGTCCTAACTCTCCAGGCCTCTGTCTGGTTTGGGTACCTTGAATCTGTTGTCCTCTGCAGCACTGGGACCCCTTTTCTCATCACAGATGGAACTTAAGGGCAAAGGCCCAGTACACGAGCCCTTCCCCTTCTGGAGGTGACCACGCCACCTTCCCAGGACCACTTTCTTGCCAGTCTGAGAACCCCACGTTCTGGTCTGCAACTGCAAAGCACCTCCAAATCCAGCAGGCACACCCCCTCCTCTCCACCTTGGACCATGGCAGTCACTTCCTCCCCGCCCCTCACAAAACTATCTCCCTAATTTCCCCTAACCAAGAAGACAAGCCAAATCAAGAGCCACCTCCTCTGTGAGGGGACACCTGACTCCCTAGAATACGGAGGCCACTTTCCCCAGCTCCTTGCTCCACCCACCAGCCTTTCCTGTCTCAAACCACAAGGTCCGAATGTGGGAGCTGCTCAGAGCAATGCCTCCTGAAGGTGGGGCCAAGAACTTAGGTCCCTTAAGGAGTGAGAGTGCACTTCCTTCCCACCACACACATGGAATCAAGGTTTGACCCGCCTCAGGGTTTCAAGGGCAACACTTTTGTGGAGGATGACACGGATGAGGGGATAATGGATCCCCAGCCCTGGCACTTGAGGTGTTCCCAGCCTTGGTCAAGCAGAGATTAACTGAGAGTTGGAGCTAGCTCCTCCTCCAGGCCTCTGGAGGAACTGACTGGGAGTGCCAGAAGGGGCTCAAGGGCAGGAAGTTCCAGGAAGGAGAGAAAAAGGAGGCACCCTGGGAAAGCGGAAGGCTAAAAGGGGGCATCCCCTGAGGAGGTAGAGGATGGAGTCCAGGTGGTTTCTGCCAGGAGTCCAAGCTTGGGGCCGCTCTCTCAGGACCCCCCAGGCCAGGACTGGGAGTGAGGGACAGGGAGAGCCAGTGTGTCCCCCAGCCATGAGGTGCGGTGGGAACTGCATTCAGTGGGCAGACAAGAGACTTGGGTCCTTGTCCAGAACTGCTACTTCTCTGTGACACCCTGAGGGGAGAGAGAGAGTCCTATGACCTCCCGGGGCCCCAGCCTCACAGTTTGAGAAATGAACTCACGGGGCTCGATTATCTCCAGGCACACTGCCACGATGGTCTAAGGTTTCTATTCGTCCCCACTCAAAGCCATCCAGCACCTCACTGTCAGGAGTGCCAGCAAGAACAGGTCCCAGTGGTGTGGGACCTAGAGAGGTGGCACACCTGGGTTGGAGTCCAGCTTTGCCCACTTTCCAGTTGTGGGACCTAGGGCTGCTGACTCTTGTGCACTGGGCCTCAGAGTCCTCCCCTAGACATGGTTATAGTTAAAAACCCAGCTCAGGGACTACTGAGGGCTTTATAGAAACAGGAGGGGCCTGGCATGGAGCTTGGCCCCAACTGTTTGCTCAGTGAACTGCTGCTGTCTCCTGGCTTCTGGCTTCACGTCCCTGCTCCTCATCTCTTCCCAGTCTCCTCCAGCCATGCAAGCCTGCTGGAGCTCTGCCTCTTAAAGGAAGCCCTCCTCATCTGTTCTGGTCCTAGCAATCTTTCTTTACAATCCACCCAACTCTTTTACTTTCAACACACACACACACACACACACACACACACACACACACACACACACAAACTGATGACTCCTTGTAAGGTGTTTGTGGGTATAGAACAGTGCTGACACTGACACTGTCTTTCAAAGGTGAACTTTTTTCCAAGGTGAAGGAGGAAGAGAGAGGGGAGCAACATAGACATGACTGACCTACGATGCATGCCTCAGGGCCAAAAAAAAGAGGACTCCTGAGCTAGCTAGCAAGAGTTATGGAAGGCTTCTTGGAAGAGGCATTGAGACTCTGTGCCCCTGAGGATAATGAGGACATCTCCAGGAAGGAGTGGAAGATGGGCTCAGGAAATTAAAGGGGGTGGGGGAACAAGCCCAAGGGCAGGACACACTTTGAGAGCAAGTTGTGATCTGGTGGGAACTGAGTTGCAGGGGACTGGGGAGTGGGTGGGATGTGACTCGAGTCTACTTCTCTGTCCTGTGTTCCTGGCCCCATAATGGTCAAGGAGAGCCAAAGGAAATGCCAGGATACAGCCAACCCAAGAGCTATGGGCTCCCAGATCAGGACAGTGCAACCAAGCGCATCTAGAGCTGCCCACAGCCATAGCTCCTGCTCCTCTCTTCAGACCTCGATGCCAGTCACTCTGCACAGCCTCATCTCTGGACACGGGCATATCTTCCTCATAGCAGCTCCTTCTCCCACAAGGGGTGCCTTCAAGTCTCCTCACCCTCAACCGCATAAGCTAGCCCCATTTCCCAACAAGATGGCCAGAGGAGGAGCTGGATCCGGAAGACACAATCCAGTGAAGCCCCCATCTAAGGCTTCTCTTAAGATGGCTCTCCCCTTTCCACTGCCTGCCACTGAGGACTCCCTTGGGTACCCCACTCCTTTTAGCGCATCTGGGCCCAGAAAGCCAGGGAGGTGGGAGATAAGTTTCCTAGAGTGGGTAGAGATGAGCACCCCCCAGCCCCCCACCCCACCCCACCCCACGCACCTCATGCCTCAACGCCCTTCCCTCAAGTACTAGCAGGGATCATTAAGCACCCACCCCCATGCTATACCAGGAAGGGACTGACAACACCTGCCCCGTGAAGAACTCATCTCAGGTGACCTGCCATGCTTTTCACCCAGACTAGTTGGTGCTCCAGGATGAACTCTTGACACCACAGAAAGAATTGTGGGCCCACGGTCTGTTAGCACTCTTCACCATGGGGCCGACTCCAGGAAGGGCAGGGGAGATTTGGGAGGGGAAAGCAGCCAGGAGCCCCAGGTCATGACTCCAGCTCGTTAAAGCGGGTATCCTGGTGGAGAGGGTAAAACAAGTCACACAAAGCAAAGGGGGCTCCCCAGTATCCGTGGCCTGGACATGAGTTATGCTACTATGCCCTCAAGGACAGGCTAGGGATATTCCTTTGGGATGCCTCAAAAAGGCATGCCTTGTCACCCTACCAGACCTCCAATCCCGCGAATCCTTCCTAAGGGAAGTGAATGGATACAGCTGCTGCCAGCACGCCCCCGCCTGTCAACCGAACTGCCCCACGCCCTGGGCGCGCACTCCATGACCCCTAGGGGTGTTCCAAAGCCCCCCTCCCTGCGGCCTGCCCGGAGCCCAGACGCCCCACCTTCCAGCCGGCCGAGCTGTTGCTGTCGCCTTTATCCTTGAAGTAGGGCACGTAGCGGACCATCCAGTCGTAGATCTGTGAGAGCGTGAGTCTCTTGTCCGGGGCGCTCTCGATGGCTTTGGTGATAAGGTCGGCGTAGGAAAGGTTCCCCCACGCGTTCCGTCGGGAGCTCTTCGCTTTCCGCAACGGTCCGACCTCCGCGCCCAGCGGCGGCGCTGGGGCCATCGCTGGGGCCGTCGCCCTGCGTTCCGGCCCGCAGTCCTCAGAGCCCTCGGCCACCCCTGCGCTCAACGCCCCGTCCTCGTCGCCCGCCAAGTCCGGCTGCGGTAGGGGCCAGGTACACGAGCGCGGCCGGCTCTGCGGCGCGAAGTCCGGGTCCACGTCCACCTGATGCGCTCGCAGCTTCGCAGCCATGGTCCCGCCCGGCTCGGGCGAGGCAAGGAGGGAGTCTCCGCGGAGGGTGGGCGCGCGACTCTGGGCTCTGCGCGCCCCGGGGAGGCCCGCGGGAGGGGTCCCTGGCGGCGCCGGCTCAACCGCGGGGCGCCATCGGCCGGGGCGCGGAGGCAGGGGGCTGGACGAACTGGCGTGCACGGAGGGAGGCAAAGATCCAGGCAATGAGGGGGCGGCGGCCCGGGAACCCAGCGGGTACACACCTCGCCCAGCCCGGCTTCTAGCACCTGCCGCCTGTCTGTGCTCGCAGCCAACACCGCCACCGCCGCTGCCGCCGCTCCGCGGGCACCGGTCCCGCGTGCGGGCCCCGCTCTCCCGGGACAAGGCTGGCTTGCACCATGCCGGAGCCCGAGCCCGTGCCAGAGCCCGCTCCGCCGCCGCCCGGTGAATGCCGCCGCCGCCGCCGCCGCTCCGGCTCCAGCGCCAGCTCCCGCGCCTGCCGCGCTCAGCGCCGGCTGCACCTCGGAATGGGCGGGGGACGGAGACGGGGCGGGCCCGGCGCAGAAGGAGGCGGGGCGAGCTCGCCCAGGGCCGCGGAATCCTTGCTTACTGGGTGTCCCGCCTGTAGACTGTTGGGGGCGCGGAGCTCCCGCAAGGGCGACCCCGCCGAAGCCCCGAACGCCACAGCGCCCCCTAGGGAGCAGGCGAGAAGCGGCTGGCGCGGCCCCGCCCCCCGCCGGGCCCGGGGAGGGCTACGTGGGGGCGGATCCCGAGTGCTCCCATTGGTGCACAGCGGGACTGTTCCGCCCACAGCCTTCAAAGGATCCCTCCCAGGAGCGCGTCAGCGGGTTATTGTTACAACCCGGGGTTTCCCGGGGCAACAGGAATGGGGCGGGGCCCAGACACTGGTCCCTCCCCCTTCTACCGTCCCCAGAAATGCCCCGCCCTCTGTTTCTAGACCCTTGACGTTTCCAAGTCTTTTTTCCAACAGCCAGACCAAGCATTGATCTAACTCTGCCGTCTTCTTTGTGCCATAGACCGGTCTAGGGAAAAGGGATGATTTGATAATTCCTGGATTGTAGGCCAGGCATTGCCACAACCTACCTGTTCTGTATGCAAAGGGGGCTTCCTGGGCTTTTATGGAGGTTGCAAGCACAATGTTAGAGCCTTGGTTCTCAAAGTTCAACGCATGGCAGGGTTTATCCTGCATAGTATTATAACAGATCCCTAAACCCCGACCCTCGAGTTTCTGGCGGCGGGTCTGTGTTGGGGCGGAGGCTGCACATTTCTAGCAATCTCATAGGCACTAGGGACCTCATTTTACAAACCACTGTCTTCCAGTCTGAGAGGTTCTCAAAGGGGCTGTCGGAACAAGTGCTTACTCCCCAAAATTCAGAACGGTTGGCGCGAGAGGCAGGAGAGGAGGTTGGTCGAGAACGACACTCATTCATTTAGTGGGAATATATTGAGCATCTTCGTTGCTCCTGTCTCCTTTCAGGGCCCCATGGCAAGAGCAGCAAACAGAGACAAATGAGGTCCCCACTGTATAGACTAGTAGAGGACTCAGATGTTAATCCCATCATCACGTGACCTCACAGGGAGCAGCTCCTGAGAGCCTATGCAGTCCATTACCTCATCCCAAAGGGGGACGGGAGGCGAAGTCTCCAGCCACCACTCCATCTGCCAGCCTTTGCTCAGGCTATGCCGTTTGCCTTCATTCGTCCATTCCCATCCACCCACAAGGCCCATACCAAAACTCAGCTTTAAACATCAACTTAAATCTATCACCTGGTCTAACTCCCTCTCCCCCACATGCCTGACCATTCCTTGCTTGCCCAGACACTTGCTGCCCTGCCAGCAAGTCCCTTTGGCACGGTATCCTGTTTTGCCAATCAGGAAACTGAGGCCTAGAAGGGGAAAGCAACCGACCCAAACCAGCATGGTCAGCACTAGAATTCCAAGTTTTAACCCCCTCCTGGCCAGTACCTGCTTCCTGAAGGGACTAGCGGTGAGGCAGCCTTCCCTGGGCAGTAAAAGAACTGTGTTCCCATTGAGGGAGACTGGCCTCCTCTCTAAAAACTTCCTTTCCCTCAGATTAAAACCCAGGGAGAGGCTGGGAGAGTGAAAGCAGGGCTTTGATTTCGAGGCTGGATGGCCGCCCCACCCCTCACCCCCAGGCTTGGAGCAGGCCCATCTTGCAGATGACTTGCATGGTATCAGCCTGAGTCACATCTCAAAGGCTTAAGGGTGGGTATGGGAACAGTGGGCTACCCCTTCCACACGCTCCAGGTGGTTTTGTTTAGAACCAGTCAAGGCTAAAAATCACTGCTGGTCTCTTCCCACAGTTCAGAGGTTCCCTTCTCGCCTAGGGAGCCGACACTGGGCTTGCTCCTTGAGCTCCCTGAGGGCCAAGCAAGATTCCTGCCATCCTTGAGGTCAGGCCTGGCTCTTTGTGTGACATGAGAGCTTGCTGGGGACCATACCAGGGCTGGAAGAAACTTAGCTGGGGGTTCTGGCACAGGCTACCACTGCAGGGCTAGGAAGCCAGGTTGGCAGAAATGCCCAGAGGCTGACTCAGGAACTGTTCTGCCCCTGCCTGCCTAGTGGGCCACAGCTGCTGCCTGGCCTCTCCTCTGGGGCTTATGTCTGGCACAGTCGGCTCCCTAACAAACTCACTAGGGCACATGGGACTTTCTTTTTCACTCACAGGCTGGCCCCTGTTTACACACTCATCAGGAGGCAGTCTAACATTGATTAAAAGGAGTATGGCAAGTCATTTAGCTGCTCGAAGGCCTGTTTCCTACCCTACCAGCAGGCACTGCATTCACAGGGCATTTGAAGTATGGAATAAGACTCTGAACAAATAAGACCTGACTCAGAGTCAGTCCAGAAATGATCATTATCACTCATGTGTATTTTCCCAACTCACACACACTCTCTACTGCTCATTTTTTTTTCCAAGACATGTTTTCTCTGTGTAGCCTTGGCTGTGCTGGACTCACTTTGTAGACCAGGCTGGCCTCAACTCACAGCAATCCGCCTGCCTCTGCCTCCCCAGTGCTGGGATTAAAGGCATGCGCCACCACGCCTGGCTTCTCCACTGCTCTTATGATGAGCACACACTTCCACTCACATTCACTGGCTTACACATGTTCACACCTGCCAAATGCCCTATACTCAAAGTCTTGTTCCATAACCCTTCTCTTCCCATAGTCTTCTGGCCCCCCACTGGTCCCCCCACTGGCCCCCCACTGGCCCCCCACTGGTCCCTCCACTGGCCCCCACTACCCTCCCCCATGCAAGCTCTCCAGCTCACTGTTCTTTCACTGCTGCCCACTCCCACATCCACTTTGCTCCCTGACAGGCTCCTACTTGCTTACCTTTCTATGTCTCTTCCTTCCACACACAGGCACACTTGCTTTCACACTACCTCGGCAGGAACACACACACACACACACACACACACACACACACACACACTTGTATACTTGTGCTGTGTGCTTGCCCATACAACTCAATCATGATTGTAAAACCAAATAAAGCCAGTAGCCTCCTCGGTAGCTCAGCTGGTCCACCTCTTCCCAGGCCAAGCATATACCACACACTATCCCGAATGTACCCACCTCAGTAAACACCACCCAATCCTGCCCCCCAACCCCCACCCCCCCCCCCCCCCCCCCCCCCCGTGAACTGTTTTCTCTCACTGCTTCCTCTCTGATCTCAGTCCCTCCTAGCTAGCTCTCAGAATAGCCCCTGCCACCACTGCTGAGCTGTCAAGGCCCTCCAGAGCCTGCATCCCGCTGCTCTGTGCCAGCTTCTTTGGCTCACTCAGGGGCAAGTGAGGACAAGACGGAGGCTCCTCTGAGTTCTGATGTGTGTAGCTGTTCTGTTCCCCAGGACCCCTCTCTCAGAGCCCACCTGGAAGGCAGTCAGTCTTTGGGGTTGGCTGCTGCCACCTGCACCGACCCTGCCAGGGTCTCTACTGATCCTCATCCTTCTGTGTCAAAGCCGTGAGGCCACCTGCCCCCCCCCCCCCCGTTGGGCTCAGAGAGAAAACGGTTTTACTTCGACAGAGCTAGACCATGGCAAGACACATCTGGCCCTCCCAGGATTCTCAGGAGGACCCCTCCCAAAGCCACAGTTATCAAACAAAACAAACAAATGAAAAACAAAAAGCCATCCTCCTGATACCCAGCGGAGCAGTTGACATCTGATGCCACAGTGGCAGGGAAAAAGAAGAACACGGGGGTGATGTCTGAGGACACCTCTGGAACCAGGGGAGTGGGGCGGGGACGGCGGGGGCTGGTGTCCAGAGAAGGCCTCCAGGTTGGACGGAAGAGTGGCTGTAGAAGGCAGAGGGGACATCAGGACAGCTGGGAGTACCTCCAGCGTATGCTCATGCCTGGCCCAGGCTGGGACAGTGCCCGGAAGTGGGCGGGGCTGAGCTGAAGAGGCAAGGCTGAAGGGGCGTGGCAGCATGGAGGGCCCTTTGGGAAGAGCTAAGGCCACTTCAGTTGCTCCCACAAACTATTCTTGGGGCTCAGGGCTTTCTAAAAGTAGCTCGCGCGGCCACTGAGGAGTTCCCGAGAACATGGGGACCAGGCCCAAAGGACCTGGTGTTCTCTTTGGGCCAGAGAACTGTCCACCCAGCAACAGGGATAGAGAACCAGTGCAGAGTGAGTCCTTACCGGAACACATCCATCCTGCCTTCTGATGCCCTCAGTTCCATTGAGAACTCACTGAGCCTTGCGGAGCTCCTGACTGAGCACCTGACTCCTTGAGGGGACAAGAACTTGGGCCATCCTGGTCACAGCTCTGTCCTCAGGGACGCGAGGAGAGGCTGACACTGGGGAAGGAGTGCTGCTTAAGTGACAGCATGAGCTCACACTATTCTTACAAGTGCTGGGGAGGCTGGGACAAGTGAGACTCCGGCCTTCCTGAGACTCAAACTGTGGTTAGGGAGCTCTCTCTCTCTCTCTCTCTCTCTCTCTCTCTCTCTCTCTCTCTCTCTCTCTCTCTCTGCGTGTGCGCACACGTGTGTGCACAGGGCATGTGAATGCTATGCATGCATGTGTATGGAGGTCTGAAGACAACCCCTGGTTTTAGTACCTGCCTTCCATCTTGATGCACAGTCTCCTTTGGGTTTTACAGTGACGAGTACACCAGGCTAGCCAGCTTGTGAGCTCCCAGGGATTTTCCTATCTCCTCTTTCCATCTTGCCTAGGAGCAGTGGGGTTACAGACACATGCTACTGTGTCTGATCTTACGTGGGTTCTGGGGATTCAAACTCAGGTCCTCACCCTTGTGTGGCAAGCATTTTGGTCACTGAGCCATCTCCCAGCCTTGGGTTAGTTTCTTGGGATGCCTAGGGGTATGCTTCTAGTATGGGAAATGAGCTGAGAGAAGGCAAATCAATTTCCTTTCCCTGCCCCTCTGTCTCCTAACTGTGCAACAAGAATGGCTGCAGGTAGCTGGGGTATGATCAAGATGCCCAGCCAGAACGCAGATGCAGCATAGTTGGGAAATTGCCTGACTGGAAGACACGAAGCAATGCATGGACAATACGCAGTGGCGCACACCTGTGACCTCAACAGTAGGGAGGTAGAAGCAGGAAAAGCAGAAGGTCATGACTATCGCAACTGTACAGGGAGTTTGTGGCCTGCCAGGAACACATGAGGCTCAATCTCAAAAACGACCTAAAAGCCAAGCCCAGAGCCCACCATGGAGTAAACGTCACACAAATGAACCTAGCCCTCACCTTCTTCCTTTGCCCTAAGTTCACCCTGAAGCCCCAGCCCTGGGAGTAACTCCTCCTTCTGCGCCATGGGAGGAGGCTTCACTCATTTGCTAGGGCTACCCTAACAAAGCTCCAGAAACTGAGGGACTTGCAACAACAGCGATCTGCTGTCTCACAACAATGGAGGCTGCAAGTCCCAAGGTTAAGGTGGTGGTCGGGCTGTGCAGCTTCTGAAGACTCCAGTGGAATGGCAATGCTCTGTGGCCTTACGGTGAGGACGAGGCGCTCCAGTCTCTCCTTCCTGTTCACTAACATGGTGCTCCTCCCTGTTCGTCTTCTCGGGGTCATCTCCTGTTGCCCATCTTCCTGTAAAGGGCATGGGGCTCCTGCTACTCTAGTATGTACTCTTCTTAATTGATTATATTGGTTAAGGTTTTATTTGCAAATGAGCATCACATGGTAAGGTTGCAGGAAGGGCTTACATTTAAAGGGGTACAAGTGAGCCCAGAAGGCGAGGTGTCACAGAAACTGTGTGGGATGTGGAGGCAGGAAGGTCTTCATTTCAATTTTGCCTTCCTCGCTAAGTTACCTGACTGAGCGTCTTGAGGTGTGTGTCGCACCAGCTTCCCAGAGTGGCAAGGAAAACACGGGGTAGGGATGATAGAATAAGGACTGGTGTGTCCCACAGCATCATTGCCCTTGCTTGTGACCTCTCCTCTGACCCCAAGTCTATTGTGGTCTGTCTGATTCGACAGTACTATCTGGGCTTTGGAGGCAAATGTTCTTGGCTGAGTCACCTGTCTCTGAAGTGTGAGGCTCAGGTGAGCTGGTCATCTCAAAGGTGGATGGGTGCAAAGCTCTGAGGTCATTTTACAGCACTTTCTCCTGGGCTGACTGTGGACCTCAGGACCCTGTGGTAAGAGGCATCTTAGAATGGAAGCCGAGGCTTCTGCTGAGCTTGTTAGAGCAGGCAGCCCGATGGAAGTGGCCAAGAGGAGTAGGGACGAGAAGGCCTCCTGTGTGCCAAGCATGTGCTGTGGGTCCTGGAAGTCATGATCTGCAGTAGTAGGCCACTATTCTCATTCTGTGGAAATGGGGCATCGTCTGAAGAACTGAATGGCTCCCTCCCCTGAATGAACTGAAACCCTCACCACATAGTGGCATGGGACGTGATGAACCCAGGGGGATGAAGACCTCGCCAGACACCGAGCTCACCAACGCCTTGATCTTAGACCAGCTCCCAGAACTCCTTATAAACTACATGCTTTATAATTTGCTGCGTCAGTCCTCATGGACTATGACAATGACAAAGATACTAATATTTACTGAATCCTCAGCAAGTACAGGCGCTGTGCTGGGCACCTCTGCATTTCTCACTTGATCCTTAATTGAACTTGAGAGTTTGACAATATTTTAGAAGGGATAGCAGAGACTTGGAGACAGAATAATGTTCCTCGGGTCACAGAGCCAGGCTCTGAGCCAGGGCTTTCCCACTGCAAAGTCTGTGCTTTCCACCACCACAGTTGATTTTTTTTTTTTTTTTTTTTAAATCTGGCTGCTGTCTATACAGGCGGATGATGCCAGGCATGGGTGGGACACCTTCCCAGACCGAACCTGTCTGAGACAGGGCTGGCCAGTTTCTACCCTGAGCATTATCTGGAACCACGTGCTTATTTAATTTCACTGCTTAACCGTTGCAGTGTAACACTTGGGTTAGACCTAGTAAGGCCAAGCCATGAACATGGCCCACACCAGTGCTACCATCTCACTCTTTCAAAGCTCTGATCAATCCAAGTGCCAAGTGGCAGCCCCTCAGTGGACTTGACCCTCCCTGCAGTCCTGAAACCTGGGACCATTCCTCACCTTCCCGGCAGCCTCTTTTATAATGTTCCTCTTATACTAAGTTTAGTCTGCATCTGCCCATCCAAACTGAATATAACCTCAGCTTCAGGGCCCTGGGCCTCACATGCATCCCACTTTTCTCTTCAACTACCATTCAAAGAGACCTCACCTAATGAAGGGACCCCACTCCATTCACACCCCAAGCTTTTGCTGCCTTCTGCATGCTTGTCCTCAGCCATCACTTTCCCCTAGCCTTTGTCCCACATTGTGGGACAAGCACAAGAATTGAGCCCAATGATTTTGGGGTATAATCTTGGCTCTAATTGAATGTCACTGGGCATGTCACCTTCCTGAGACATCTTCCTTAGTAAGAAGACAGCACTGAAAATATCTCCTTCATGGGGCTATGGTGAGGACAAAAAAAAAAAAAATTTATATATATATAAATTTATATATATATATATATTTATATATATATATATATTTATATATATATATAAACATAAAACAATGACATTTCCTGGGCTGGGCATGGTGGCACTCGCCTTTAATCCCAGCACTTAGGAGGCAGAGGCAGGCAGATCACTGTGAGTTTGAGGCCAGCCTGGTCTACAAGACATTTCCTAAGGGCTGACAGCATGTAGCCTTCTACCTGGGACATCTGAAGGGAAGGTGTTTAGCTGGCTCTGAGACGCCATCTTGGCAAGCTGATCATCCAGCCTGGTTATTTGTTCTGGGACATCTTGCCCTTAGCTCTCTCCTCTGGCAAGCAGGCTGTGTGGGGCCAGTGGTTGTGGGACTCTGGAATAACTGGGTCCCATGTTTGGCTGCACTTCTCAGCCCCTGTTTATTCACCACGTATGTCACAGAAGCGGGAAGTTGTGAAAGAGTGGCACAGAGTAGGTGCTTTACTTCTAACGTCATCATATGAATAAGACATAATATGAGGTCACTTCTGCACACTGACCAGCTTTCGGTTGTTATGACAACATATGAAGAAGAAAGGTTTATCCCGGTTCTTGGTCTCAGAGGTTTCTATCCATTGTCACCAGGTACATTGCCCATGGGCCCATGGCAAGGCAGTGCACCACGGCAGGAAGGATGTGTCAGAGGATGCTTCTTAGTGTAGCTGGAAAATGAGGAAAAGAAATAGAGACCACAGGCCTGCCAGCCTCTAAGAACCAGGGACTAGGGGACAGCTCCCCAGCAACACACGAAGACCCAGGTGAAAATGCCAAGTGTGGTGATATGAACTTATCATTCAAGTGCCGAGGAGATGGAGAGAGAAATAAGGACCCGTGGGGTCGCTGGCCAGTAGTCTAGCATAATTGGTGAGTTCCAGGCCAATGAGAGGCCCTATCCCAAAGGAAATGGACACCATTCCTCAAGAAGATGATACCTAAAGTTATCCTCTAACCTAAACACACATGTGCGTGTACCCCCTACACATGTGCAACTTCACACGCAAACACATACATGCACACACACATAAAAACATGACCCTCAAATGACATAACCTCTTAAAGGTTCTATATGTATGCATGCCCACAGGGTTGCCAGGATGCAGAACCAGCCCCTCATCATATGGGCCTCAAGGTCTGAACGACAGTACCAGACAAATATTCAAGAGTGCCAGAAAGACATGACACAAGGTGACTAGAGAGCGGTGGGTGACCGTGGCCTGTGCTGGTGGTTCTGGCCCTTCGTCACCACAGTACAGTAGGTACAGCAATGCTACCTTGCTGCCTGCCGGGAAGCATAGAGCTAAATCTTGTTCTTGACTGCAGTAACTACCCTCAGCTTAAGCTTATGGCTCATTCCCTCTTCTCATTTTGTTAGAAAGCTCTTACTCCTTCCCCCACTGAATGGGCCTATTGTTATTGTATGTGTCATTTTATAAAAATTAGAGTCTACCCCAAATCCTTTTTAGGAAGTAAATGTGGCAAGAATGATGAATGAGGGAAAGAAGCCCAGATGCAGGAAGCGAGTCACATGTGGCACTGGCGAGGCTTCTCCCTCGGGCCCGACAAGTGCTTCCCATCTTGGAAGTCAGTGTGGCTGTCACCTCCTCTGGGACGCTTCCCTGCCGTCGGTCCCTTTGGACATCATTGCATTCATCAGAATCCACCAGCAAAACAGAATCAATAAGAGACAGACAACAGATGATAGCAGGAGACAGACAAAAGATAGGCAGATAGAGAAGAGACATGCAATAGGTGATTAATAGAGGTGGATGAAAACTAGGTAGATATGGAGAGGAGATGGGTATGGAAAGTGAGGGGGTGTAGTTCAGTGCTAGAGTACTTGGTGACTAGCATGTGTGAGGCTTGGGCCCATTCTTTAGCATTATTTCTGGTTAAGACCCCCCAAAATGGATATAAACAGAAGATAGATGTATGTAGACAGAAGATAGATGATAGATAGACATAGATTGAAGATAGAAGGTAGACAGAAGATAGATACAAATGGATGAATAGATAGGTGACAGATAGATAGATGATAGATGCAATATATAGATGATAGATAGATAGTAGATAGATAAATGATACATGATAGATAGATGATAGATAGTAGATTAGATAGATAGATGGATAGATAGATAGATAGATAGATAGATAGATAGATAGATAACACATAGCAATTGACTTGTAATTATGGAGGCTGAGCAGTCTTACAAGCTTCCTTTTCAAGTTAGGAACTAGGTAGAGAGAAGATAAGTTTAGATAGACAGACAGACAGATAGACAGAACACAGAGTGAACAACTGACTTGTGCAATTATGGAGACGGAGAAACCTCACACCTTTTCTTCTCAAGCTGGAGATACAGAGTACCAGTGGTGTAGTTCCAGCTACAGACTGGAAATCTAAGAACCAGGACAGCCAGGGATGAAAATCCTAGCCCAAAGACGGGAAGGTGGCCACCGTCCCATTCCCAGCGGGCAGGCAGGTTCAGCTCACATAGTGCCCGTACTTCTGGCTCAAGTTCACTAACTCAAAGGCTGATCCCCTCTGCAAACACCTTCCCTGACGCCCAGAAATAACATTTAATCTGTGCACCCCTGGGCCTAGTCAAGTCCACACAAAATTAAATACTACAGTGTATCCTCAACCCTTCCTTTGTTCCTTGGCACCTTTTTGCCGGTTCCAGGTTTTCTGCTGTACTTCTCCGTTCCCACACCCATATCCTAGCCTGTGGATTCTTGATGAACATGGCCATTGTCTTCCTTATTTCTCTCTCAAGCCAGCCCAGGGCCAGTGTGAACAGGGAAGATGTAGACTAAGAGAGGAAGACATGTGTTACAGTATTTTGTATCCGTTCGGCCTGCAAAGCAAATAACTGACACAGAGAGACTAAAACGTACTTTAAAGCTGCCAGCACTTCACCGGGCAGAGTCTGAACTGATTCTAATCCACTCATAAACTAAACAAACTGCTCTAAACCATATAACATATATATATTCCAAACACTTGCCACTATGACCCCTTGGCCGGTCCTGTTCCTACCATCCTCCTCCAACCGTCCAAAAAAACCTCTCCCTCTCCAACCATCAAACTTTTCTCCTCCCTCCAGGAAGTCCCGCCTTCCACTTCCTGTCCTTCTGCCCAGCTGATTGGCTAAACAGCGCTTTATTGATGGTTGATACATTCACTTAGCATTCCTCCACAGACATGGGTCTCCCAATGGACTCAAGCCACGGCTAACAGAAGAGACTCAGCAGGCGTGTGAGCCCTTAGCAACCACAGTGGGGAACGGTGCGGAGGGCAGAGGTCTCAGGCAGGCAGAGTCGAGGTGAGTACCACATTACCCTTTTCTGACTATGCAACATCAAATATGTTACTGTAGCTCTCCAGGCCCCAGCACCCACCGCCGCTGCTGATAAAAAGATGTGTGTGCCTGTTCCGTCTTTCAGGTCTTATCGAATTTCAGACATCACAGCACCCAGGGCCACCTTTGTTCATCTATATACCCCGTGACCACCATTTAGGCTCCAATCTTAGAGATCCTTGCCCTGTTATGTTCATTGTCAGCTTGACACAACCTAGAGTTACTGAGATTGCCGGTATCAAATTAGTCGGTGGGCATGTCTGTAGGGGATTGTCTTGATTGTTTGTTAATGTAGGAGGGCCAAGCCCACTGTGGGAAGCATGATTCCCTAGGCAGACAGTTAGCTAATTAAGTATGAGCAGGAACAAGCCAGGAAGCAGCATTCCTCCATGGTTTCTGGTTCAAGATTCTGGCTGAGTTCTTGCTGTGACGTCCCTCAGTGATGAACTATGACCTGCCAGTGTAAGCCAAATAAACCTTTCCGCCCTCTAAGTTGCTTTTTGTGTGAGATGTTTTATCTGCCAACAGGAAAACTAACTAGAACACACCCTCAGATACCTGAACGAACATTGTGATTTTTCTCTTTCTTCTTTAGTCCATGCATTTACCAGTAGTGTGGCCTTTCTGCTGTCACTAGCAACGTATTTTCAATGAAATAATTATTAAGATAGTAACTATTTTATAGTAGCTGTGAAAATGAAGGGCATCCTGTGGCTTGGAACAGTGCATTACATAAAGTGCTCTACTTCAAGGCGTGGGTCCTGACTCCTGCTGCAGCCTGACCTTGTCGTCCACAACCTAATCTGCCTCTTTATTGCCCTCTCAGCTCAGTGCCATGGAGGACTGACTAAGCACGGAGCTCAGAGTCGCAAAGCCTTGGCTTCCAACCCTCAGGCACCACCTGCCACCTGTGGGACTCAGCGCACATTGCTGCTAATGGCGGCATCTTCCTTTCCAAGTCTGGGATCTGGGAAAATCCCCTTGTAAGGAAGTAACCGAGAGAGTACCTGTGAGTGAGTCTCACCAGGTGTCTAAAGAATCTGAAGCTCTGAGTGACATTGGTTGCGGTTGGCATTTTCTGAGTCTTTTATTTTTTTGCTGATGCCTACATTTCTCAAGTCGTTTTTGTATGTGCGTCCGTGTGTGTCTGTATGTGCATGCATGCATGCGTGTGTGTGTGTGTGTGCGTGCGTGCGTGCGTGCGTGCGTGCGTGCGTGTGTGTGTGTGTGTGTGTGTGGTGTGCATGTGTGGAGGGGGGTGTGCGTGCACATGCATGTGAAGGCTGGAGTCCAGATGTTTACAAGTGTCTTCTTCAATAACTTTTTCAGTTTATTTTAATTATTTAAAGACTGGGCCTTTCACTGTATTTAGAGCTCGCTGACTGGCTAGCCTAGCTGTCCAGAAAGACCCAGGGATCCTCCGGTCTCCACCTCCCAAGCACCTGGATTATATGTGCACATTTACTTCTCATGTGGGTGCTGGAGATCCGAACTAGGGTACCCATGCTTGTGCAGGAAGCACTTTACTGACTGATCCATCTCTGTAGCCCTCGTATCGCCATCTTAAAAAATTGTTTAATTCTCGTAAACTAGCCACCTCGATGTTTGATCTGGAAGGAACATGTCAACTGATGCTTCTTAACCTGGCTTGAGCTGCAGTCTTGGGCAGGTTGCTTTGTCTCCCTGAACCCCAATTATTCTTTTAGCTGTAAGGTAGCACTTGGAACGCCTACTCCACGTGAGGTCCAGATCTGGCTTTACACCAACCACTGTGATGGAACAGCTCTATGGTGACAGGCCACATACCTGGCAGATGGGAGCACTCCTACTGGCTCACCACCACCTGTTCCCACACCTCAAGCTCTGTCCTTGGCTCTCCCTGGGCTCCTCCTTGAGGAAGTACAGCGAGGAAGGAAACAGGTCCAGGGTTGCCTGTGTCGTGTCAGACTTCCACAGAACCAAGGGACTAGCCTGGGGGATCAGTTTGCCAAGTGGCGTCTCAGAGCCAGCTGGTACATCTAGAGGTCTCCCTGGTGGGAGGAGCTAGCTGTACACCCAGGCTCAGCTTGATCCTAACAGGCTTAAGTTATGACTTTAAACAAAAGAGAAACCAACAGGCGTAGAGAGAGCATGCCCTAGTCAGTTGTCCACTGTGCACCAGGAGCCTCCAGCCCGTCTTCATCTGTGAACTGGAGGTGACAACAAGGTCATACCAAGCCTTAGGGTTGCTTAGGGACCAAGTGAGAGCCATGCATCAGTGAGTGTGGAGGCTTCACTGCTTAGCCATGGGGTGGCAGGGAGGGATATTTGGGGGAGAGTTCAATTCCAGAATTGGCAGAAGCTAGATTTTTCCTGGGGCTAAGTGGGATAGTGATGGGAGGCATCCAGTTGGCCTGTGGTGTGAGCTTTGGGGAAGGGACCTTGGGAGATGTGGACCACTGGGTTTTTGGTGCAGAATGGTGATTGTGGAACAAGATGTGGAAAGAACAAAGAGCTGAAGGGGGATGCTGCCAGAAACCAGAGTGCTCCAGGGGGTTCCATAAGGACTCCTGGGTTTGAGGAAGTGGGGAGGACACAGATGAGGACATAGAGCCTCTGTCTGTGTTCCAGGTGAGCAGAAACAGGTAGGTAGGTGCAGGGAGGGGCTGAGACCCAGTATTACAGCTAGCCTCCTGGTCAACAGGGGCCCTAGTGTGCCCTTGAAAGGCTTCGGGGAGGAGGGCAGGGGGAGATCCTTCCTCATAAGATTCTGGTAGGTCTGCAAACATCTCTGGGCCTCAGTTTCCTCGTCTGTGAAAAGGGAATGCCATTCAGATTTTGGTCAAGGTTGTAATGAGACCTGGATGACCTCATGTGACAAGACACCCCAAACCGAGAGGGCTCTAAGCAAACATTGTTCTTTCTACTCTTCATCACAGCGTGGAAATGTGTGCCCAACAGTGGTCCTGAATCTTCCAGGAGGCACAGTCAGGTCAACTAGTCTCATAAAACATACTCCAGATTCTCAGCTCAAGTCATGTCTGCCTTGTTTGAAAAGACCACTGGCCCTGGTGACAGACACATCAAGGCGGGGCTACCAAGCTCTCCTCTAGGCCTGCTTGCTTGCTCTTCCACCTGCAGCCGAGCTCTCTGTCGGGGGATTTGGTGTTTAGGACATACTAAATGCCCAGCAAGGGCTCAGAGCAGCCGAGCAAGACTGAGTTGTTCTAAAAGAGACTTCTGAAGAGTCAGCCACAAGGATCAAATACCCAGAGCATAGAGCAAGGTAGAGGCATCTATCCTACCCTGTCGGTGGCCATTATGCCAGCTTCAGAGGAGGTAGAATTGTTCCCTGTGTTTCCTGTGGAAACAGATTCTGTCAGAGGTTGTGTTCCTGTTCAAAGTCACACAGGTGGCTCTACTTAGGGGAAGGAAGTCTGTGATCATCTGGGTTTGAGGAAGTGGAGAGGACACAGATGAGGGCAGGGAGCCTCGGGCAGTACTCTGGCTGTGTCCCAGTTGGGCAGGAACAGCAGGGAGAAATTAAGACCTGGTGTCACAGCTAGCCTGTTGGTGGGCAAGCTCTCAAGGGACAGACAAAATGCCCAGGCAGACGGAAGCATTTCCATCAGGCAGACCATTGCAAGGTCACCTCAGATCATCCCACCACCCCATGTGTGGCTCACTCCTCATGGAAGAGGCTCATTCCTCATGGAAGAAGGCTTGGAAAGGAAGAAGCAGAATGGGTTTATGTTTTGGTGTCCATGGTGGCCAAAGAGCCTGAAGCCACCAGCTTGCCAGCTGTGTGAATCTACATCTCAGGAGTAAGTTTCCAGGTCAAGTGTGAAACAAGGCAAGAAAACACACACCACAGGCTTCCCCAAGAAGCCTGCAAGCACATGCTTGATGGCAATGGGTCCCCCAGCTCAGACAGGATTCCTGTCACCTCCTTTGCCAGATGAGGGAATGGACCCAGAAGGAGGCAGGGATTCGCCACATATGTAGTATTTCCATTTATATAAGACATGTCTTTCCCAAAAGGCTCCTGTGCTGGGGGCTTGGCCCCCAGCTGGTGGTACTGTTTGGGTGGTGGTGGAATCATCATTATTTGGGACCCACCAATGGAAGTAAGTCACTGGGGGTAAATTATGGGATATTTTGTTCTCTCTCTCTCTCTCTCTCTCTCTCTCTCTCTCTCTCTCTCTCTCTCTCTCTCTCTGTGTGTGTGTGTGTCTGTCTGTCTGTCTGTCTCTCTGTTTGTCTCTGTCTCTTTCTCCCTACCATGATTGCTCTACCACACCCTCCTTGCCTTGAAGAGCTGACCCCTCTGAAACCATAAGCCCAAATAAATCAGCTGTCTCTGTCAGGTGTTTGATCACAATGGCAAAAAACAAACAAACAAAAACAAAACAACAACAAAAAAGATAGAGTGCACCTTTAATTCCAGCACTTGTGAGGCAGAGGCAGGCCGATCACTGTGAGTTTGAGGCCAGCCCTGGTCTACAAAGTGAGTCTAGGACAGCCAAGGTTACACAGAGAAACCCTGTCTCAAAACAAACAAACAAAGAAAAAGAAAAGAAAAGAAAGAAAGAAAGAAAGAAAAGCTAATGTGTCAATGTATCTGGTGAAGTAATGTTGGAAGGCAGTCTGGGACCCAGAACTTCTCCCAGCCAGGGCCCTAACCCTCAAGGCCATGCCTGTTTTTCCCTCCTAGCTGGTGCTATGCCAGCCACAACCCTCAGCCAGCTCAATCCACTTTCAGACGTCTAGAGCTGTGCACCCATCCCCATGGCTACCACAGTGAGTAGCCACGAGTGCGGGGAGCACAGCTGGTCCATAGTGAGGTGTGTTGAAGTATGTAACACGTTATTTGAATTTGGGGGTACACATGTAAGTGTATTCACACATATGTGTGCATACATATATGGACAGTACATATGCATGTTTGTGTGTATTTCAAGGCCAGAGACTGACATTAAGTGTCTTCATTTGCTCTCCACTTTATATGTTGAGGTAGGGTCTCTCATTTGAACCCAGGGCTCACTAATTCAGCTGGTGTAGCTGGCTAGCTTGCTCCAGCATGCCCTGTCTCTGTCTCCAGAATGCTAGGACTACAAGTGGGCTGCCACACCCTCAGGACATTTATATAGGCTCCAGGGATTTGAATTCCTGTGTTCAGACTTGCATAGGGAGCGTGTGACCCTATGTCATCTTTCCAGCCCCAAGATTTGGAATTTTTACATAAATAAATTTGTACAATTTTTATTTATTTATTTGAATAGATAAATTTTATCTATTCTTTTAGAATCTCATTAAGAATTTCTGATACTGATCAAATGCCAAAACGAGATTCTTTTGAGTAGATAAGGCTGAATAAAAAATATTTTTTGAGTGGCCATTAACCTGTTTGCTTTCACTTTTATTAAGCTGACTACTAGAAAGTGTGAAATGATACATGTGGCTCCCCTGATGTCGCCACTGAAGAGTGCAGGCTTTTGTAGGACTGCACAGGAGACTGGGTGGAACACAGTACTGCGCATGTCAGGAGGCCCCTAGCACAGGACTGCACATGTCAGGAGGCCCCTAGCACAGGACTGCACATGTCAGGAGGCCCCTAGCACAGGACTACACATGTCTGGAGGCATCCTAGCACAAGGCTGCACATGTCAGGAGGCATCCTACCACAGGTATCCTGTCTGGAGAGCGTGATTAGAATTGCCAGCTCTCAGAACAAGGTTGCATTGGGTGATCTCAGGAACCACGTTGTATGAGGGACAGTTGAAAACACCGGACATGACCCACTTGGAGAGAAAGTACCTTAAAATAGCAAAGAACTGTCACAGGACAGTGGCAGCAGGTGTTCTGTGTAGCTGAGAGAGGACCGCTGGGACTCAGTGGGAGCAGACTTCCACTCTCTGGAAGGCTGGGACTGTCTGCAGATGGGCTGGGCTGTCTAGTCAGGATGCAGTAACAAGCAGAGCCTGGGGTTTCAGGGTGGCTTTCCCTGGACTGGAGGAACACAGGCACTGTTGGGCTACCTCAGTGGAAACAGTCTTCTTTTTGTTTGTTTGTTTGTTTTTGTTTTGGTTTGGTTTTTGGAGACAGAGTTTCTCAGTGTAGCTTTGGCTGTCCAAGACTCACTCTGTAGACCAAGCTGGCCTGGAACTCACAGCGATCCACCTGCCTCTGCCTCCCAAGTACTGGGATTAAGGGCATGCGCCACCATGCCCGGCCAGTCTTCATATTTTAACCACATTGGCCACCCGTGGGCTGGGTGCATGGCCTGGGAGTGCAGGGTGGAGGGACTCTCTGAGATGTCTGCCTAATCATGGCAACGATGCAAGGCCACTTATTGGGCATATACTACAGACCAGGAGACTAACATGCTCACAGTGAGCCTCACCAGCCCTAGTGAGGCAGATAAGGAAACTAAGCCTCAGAGGGGTGGTTTGTCCAATGCTACCCAGTCTGGACAAACCGGGATTTGAACTCTCTCTAGCAGACACCGGTGCCCACTGGCATGGGGTGTCCTCCTGCGGGAGTCAGAAGGGCAAGGGGCAGCTGGAGCCCTGGGGGATCTAGCCGGTTCTTCCCCGGGAAGCCAGGGCCCCACTGGGCTCTCCAATTAGCAAGAGCAGAGAAATCAGAGGCAGCAACAAGCTCTGCTAATGAGCTGCCACATTAAACAATGAGTCACACTTCCATACGGTGCCGCTCCAGCCCTAACCCGGAACAAACAAGCTGTGAGAAACAGTTTACAAAACAGCGAGGTGTGACTGTTCCCTGCTGCCACTGCTGCTGCCACCACCAACGCCACCGCCACTACCCTGTCACCCTCACCCTCACCACCACCACCAGCACCAACACCACCACTACTATCAGCATCAACTTAACCACCTTTACCACCACCCTGACCACCACCCACTACCTTCATCATCATTACCAATGCTATCAGCAATAATACCCTCACCACCACCACTGCCAACATCAATACCATCACTTCTACCATCACTACCACCATCACCAACACAACCACTGCCACCCTCACTGCTACTCTTACCACTGTCACCACCACCAATAGCAACTATTGGTCACCAGTAGCAACCACTGTCACTATCCTAACACCACCACTCTCACCACTGCCACCGCCAATATTACCACCACTAACAATACCTCCATAACCACAGCCACTAGCATCACCGTGCAGCCACCCACAGCCATTCGCATCACTGTGTAGCCACCAACACTTCTGCCCGGTGCCTGTGTGCAAGTGTGGATGAAAAAAAGCCAGACCTGGGAGGGCCTCGTAAGTCAGCCCTGACTTTTGAGCTCTAGGGAATCTCCATCTCCAGGACAGGCCCCAAACTGTAACATCTACAGTCTAGCCATGTCCTAGGACCCATCTGTCATCTGGTCACTCTGAGTTTCAGAGTCCCTTGTGTAGCTGCAGAGACAACAATACTGTACAGCCCACTCTTTCATCAGGACTAACTGAGATCGCCAGCCACCTAAGCTGCCACCACAGAGCCAGACTACAGCAAACCGAAGATCCCTTCCTTGCTTTCCTCTGTAGAGCTAGGGAGCCCAGCTGCCTTCCCCCTTCCCTGGACCACATCACACATGTGTCCCTGGCTCACCCAACACTGCACTGGGAGTTTGGGGGTCAGGCACAGCCTTACCTTATCACTCCCAACATGGGGAGGCAGAGGGTGCAGTGGGGTACAGACTTTGGGGATAGCAGCCATGGCTTCAGATCACTCCCTGGCAGCTTTCATCTCTGAGAGCATCTATGGTAAAAAACCTAACCTGGGCCAGACTATGTGTCAATGTTTAATGAACTACGCATGGCCACCATTTTACCCAGTGAATCCAAGGAGAAGCATGACTATCCAGCCCCTGAGAGGAGGGCATGGACTCGAGCAGTCAGGTAACCTGGTCGACTCCGGAGTCAAAATTAGCTAAGGTCGGCTGAACCACATTTCCCAGAATGCCTTTCCTGTATGTCTCAGGTTAGTGTCCCTGAGTGGTTCCGCTTCTCTAAGCCAGCCTTGACTGACACTCCTGGCGACACTTCCTCACTGAGTTAATGATGGAGCTAGGATTCAAGTGGGCTGTCATCACTCAAGCCTAGATTTTTAACTAGTCTGCTCTCAAAACATCAGTTAGTACACAGTTATTACGCGGCACTTAGGCGCTACCTCTGTCGTTTCCTCCGCCAGTCCTTTCCGTTCACTTCTGGTATCACCCTGCCAGCTGTTACGGGTCAGAAAGCCGAGGAGGGAGAAGAGTCTGAGAGTCAATCCCGGACTGTTGGCCCCACAGTCCCTCTTACCTGGTGCACTCTGTCAGTTCTACAACTACGTCACCTACTACAAATTCATCTCCAACTCGCAGTTTTCCTTACCTCTAAAGTAAGGCTGCCCTACCTAAAGTACAGTATAATCGGGATAATTCATTGTGAATATGCAGTTACAGGGCGCCAATTTACTCCCTGTCCTACAACCGCTGAAGAGTTTCCAGACATTGAACACCAGGTAGCACAAAGCGGCAGTCCCCGAGAGAGGAGCAGTTAATGAGGTGAGTCCTAGGATTGCCAGCTTCCACCTGGAGGCAGTTTCCAGACACCGCCCCCCCCCCCCAAAAATCCCCCGCGCTCAAGGCGGGGCGTCGCAGCTCCCTCTTTGAATCTAGGAGGCAGAACCAGAAGCCTGAGCAGCCAACACAGCTAGAGTGCACAGGGCAGAGACCTGGAGAGAAGAGAGCTGGGGGGAGAGTGGGGGGTGGGTGGGTGGGGGGAGCTTCAAAGACCTGGAGGGCTCCCTGCGGGCCTGAACATGGCCGGCACTAGTATGTGAGGTGACTGGCCAAGCACGAGGACCATCCCAAAGGAGGCAAGGAAATACTTTCCAAAGTTCACACAGACCTGGTACCGTTTACACGCCTAGCAACCAAGCCTGCTTGACTCCCAGCACACTTAAGTGGGTTTCTTAGAAGCGGATTGCTTCTGTACTGGAGGGGAAAGGGTGGCTCTGCCTGAGAAGGCGGCAAAGCGGGCCTCAGAAGAACGCTCTTTTTTTCAAGTGACTTAGCCGCCGCATCCCAGAACAAAAGCTCAAGAATATTTATCAGAATACTAAAACGATCGGCTCGTTCCAAGGTGAAATTTACACTGTCTCGTGCCCGACCAGCGATCACCAGGCCTGCAAAGACACAGGAAAACACAACCTCGGTGAGGATGCAGTGAACCCCACTAGACATGGACCCCCCAAGTAGCAAAGGAAGATGGAATTAGGGCACAAGACATTAAACAATTATGCTAACTGTAGTCCATAGATTCTAGAAATCAGGGCAATGGTTGATCATGCTAAGTAGAAAGAGGGGGGGAGGGGAAGACCCAACAGCACAAAACCATGTTGAACTCTGCATATGGGGGTGGGGAGCTAGTGTTTGCGGTGCAAAGAGCATGCTGGATGGGACTGGCAACATGGAAGAAATGACTCTTAATTTTAAAATGTATTAATAGACAAGATCAGTGACGCTCAGCAGTTAAAGGTATTTGCCACGTAAACCTAGCCACCTGAGTTCAATGCCCAGAACCCACATAAAGGTAGAAGAAGAGAAGTGACCCCACAAAGTTGTCCTTGGACCTCTACATGCACACATGACCCACACACTCTGCAATAATAATAAACAAGTTAAAGATAAATAAACACTTTTAACCCCAGCACTCAGGAGGCAGATGCACACAGTGTGAGGCCAGCCTAGTTAGTCTACAGAGCAAGTGAGTTCCGGGACAGTCAGGGCTATGCAGAGAAACCCTGGTTTGAAAAACAAACAAACAAAAAAGGTGTAGCAATGCAAACTATCCAAAATTAAACACAAAGAGAAAACATATTTTTAAAAAAATTGTTAATGAGCTGTAGGACAATATTCAGCAGCTAATTATGAGTAATTAGAGTTCCTAAGAACAGGGTTTGGCTTGGGGCAGGGGAGCTGAAGGAACGGCTCAGTGGTTAAGAGCACTGGCTGCCCTTCAAGAGGACGCAGGTTCAATTCCCAGCACCCACAGACCGACTGTAACTCCAGTCTCAGGAGCTCTGGCACCCCCTTCTGGTCTCTGAGGGCACTGCATGCATGTGGTGCACAGACATACATGTAGGCAAAACACTCAAACATATAAAAGTAAATAAATAATTGTTTTTTAAAGCTGGAGTATAAAAGTGTTTGGAAGGATAACAAACATTCTAAGTCCGGAACAAACAATAGCCCATGCATTCTAACACTCCAGTGACCAGCAAGCACATGCACAATCAAGCATAGCATAAGGCACACAATGATAAAGTTGTTTAAAACAAGCAATAAAGAGAAAAATCTAAGAAGGTGTGGAGGAAAAGAAGATCATTGCACACAGAAGAACAAAGGATGGCCACAGACTTCTTATTGGAAACGTTCAGAGGCAGAAGACAGTGGGACATATTTATAGCACAAAGTAAGAGCAAAGACAAAGCAAAGAGCTGCCAATCTATAATTCTATACACAATAAAAGCTATTCGAAAGCAAGATGAAATAAGACTTTTACAAGATTTTTTTTAGGGGGTTGGAGAGATGGCTCAGCAGTTAAGACCACTGTCTGCTCTTCCAGAGGTCCTGAGTTCAAGTCCCAGCAACCACACGGTGGCTCACAACCATCTTAATGAGATCTGGTGCCCCCTTCTGGCATGCAGATGTACATGCAGGCAGAGCACTGTATACATAATAAATAATCTTTTTAAAAACCAAGATATTTTGTAAAAGCTGAAAGAACTGATCACAAATGGGCATGGCCTACAAGAAGTCTGGAGTCCTTGAGACAGAGGAAAAGATGATGCCTAAATGAAGCCCCAGCTCTGCAGGAAGGAAGGAAGGCCTCTGAGAACACAGATGCAGGGGGGCGTAGCAAACACTCCTTTTTCTGAAATTAGGGAGCAAGAAGATGGCTCAGTGGATGGAACACTGGCCATGAAAGCTTGAGGACTGAACCTCAGATCCCCGAGCCCACATAAAAGCCAGGTGAGGATAGTGGCTACTCACCCGTAATCCCAGCATGTGGGGGCGGAGACAAGAACTCTATGAACAAGCAGGCGTGCCAGAGTGGCCGTCTCCACGATCAGCAAGACAGCCTGCCTCAACACAGAAGGTGGGCAACAACCGAGGAAGACACCCAGCATCGACTTTGGACCTCCGCATGCACATATATGCACATATGTGTACGCCCACACATGTGAACATGCATACATGCATGGACAATACACACATACATATATGATGTATAGAGAGAGTAGAATACATCATCAACATAAACGTTGACAAGGAACTAATAAATAGGAAGTCATCATTAGATGATTCTGTGTGTGTGTGTGTGTGTGTGTGCGCACGCGCACGCGCGCATGGGTGTAAGTCTAACTGTAGGTTAGAGCTTCAGGTTGATTGCCTTCCTCAATCACTATCTACCTTATTTTTCTTGGACAGGGTCCCTCACTGAACTAGGGACTCACTAGCAAGCCTCAGAGACCCTCCCCAGTGCTGGGATTCCAGGTGTGCACTGCTACACTCAGCCTTTTCCATGGTGTTCTAGGAATCCAAACTCAGGACCTCAGGCTCTCATGGCAAACACTTTACCAGCCAATACCACGTCCTCTCCAGCCCTTGGCAGGTACTTGCAGGCACTCCTGGATAAATTAAGGATGTACACTATCACTCAAAAACAACCACTTAAGCCGGGCAGTGATGGCGCACACCTTTAATCCCAGCATTCGGGAGGCAGAGGCAGGCGGATCGCCTTGAGTTCGAGGCCAGCCTGGTCTACAAAGGGAGTCCAGGACAGCCAAGGCTACACAGAGAAACCCTGTCCCGAAAAACAAAAACAAAACAAAAAATACAACCACTTAAGCCAACGAAAGGAGGTAAAATATAGAACTATCCTAGCTAAAGAAGGCAGAGAAAGAGAAGAAGGAGACACCACACAGGGTCAATAGAAAACAAATAGCAAGAAGACAGATTTGAAACTCACTCTACCAATGACTGCATTAGATGTAAATGCTCTAAACACCACAGTTAAAGAGCCAAGATTGTCAGTTTGTTTATAAACAGCAATATCTAGCTCTATATTGCATACAATATAATGATATAAATAGATTAAAAAGTGAAGCAAACAAAACATCCCACTCTTACAATAATCAGCCCAAAACTGAAATGGCTACATTAATATAAGACAAAACAGATTTCAAGTAAACAATATTATCAGAAGCAGAGTTGTTTCATAATGACAAAAGGATCAATTCATCAAGACTAGATAATAATCCCAAGCATTTATATCCCTAGTATCATAGCATTAAAATACATTAAACAAAAACTGATAGACCTACAATGATAAATTGATACATTTCCAATTATAATTGGAGATATTTCAATATCCTTCTCTCAGTGGCTGGCAGAACAAAACAGCAGAAAATCAGCAAGTGTATATCATTGTTGGGTGGCCTTTCTGGGGTGGGGAGAGACATGAACAAACAACTCTTGCCTCATGTCTAACCCAAGACATACCAAAAATCCAACTCCATCCAAGTCTAGCCTGGTGAGCTGATGAGCTGACTAAGATCACTTCCAGGAATGTGGGTGACACAAAAGCAGATGGATCATTGAAAAGCCCACCCATACCGTGACTGGTAACTCATGAAAGCTACATTCCCAGAGATCCCTACACAACCTACAGGCAGGTTGATGAAAAAGGTTCACCTCAACACTTGTTACTGCTTACATAACCTCAGAAAGGAGACTTGTGAATCCTGTAATTTTCAGGAGGCTCCTGAGTCTTGTGTGTTTCATACACATTGGAATCTTGTAAACCTCTCTGTAGGAGAATTTCA
Source organism: Acomys russatus (assembly GCF_903995435.1). NCBI lineage: Eukaryota > Metazoa > Chordata > Mammalia > Rodentia > Muridae > Acomys > Acomys russatus. The sequence goes on from NC_067165.1 coordinate 16,015,902, forward strand.
ACTAAAAGGAGCTATGGGGTAGTAATAAACTTGAAGAACACTATCAACCTGCTTGACGTAACTTGATCTTCTTTATAAGATACTTCCCACAACAACAGAAAACAAACTTTTAAGTGAGCATATAATTATTACTCAAACATAATATTTGACCATAAAACCAGGTGTAGTAAGTTTTAAATGGGCCAAAGTATATTTCTGACAACCATAGAATATATGTCAATAACAAAAAAAGATATTTAGAACTCTCCCACCCATATACCCTCAACATTAGAAAGAGAAATAACATACTCACTTATATCTGCATACTAGCCCAAGGGGCATGTCCCATGAAAGCCTTCACTTACCAGGAAACTGGGACAGAGGGGAGGACATCCTATTGGGACTCTAGATGAGAGAAGCATGGGAGAATAGCAAAGTAGAAGAATCCAGAGGGTCCTAGAAACCTACAAGTAGAACATTATGATAGGCAGATTTGGGCCCAGGGGTCCCGCTCAAACTAAGGCACCAGCCAAGGACAATACAGGTGGTAAACTTTAAACCCCTACCCAGATCTAGCCAATGGTCAGAACATTCTCCACAGTTGAGTGGAGAGTGGGGTATGACTTTCACACGAACTCTGGTGCCTCACATTTGACCATGTCCCCTGGAGGGGGAGACTTGGTGGCACTCAGAGGAAGGACAGCAGGTTACAAAGAAGAGACTTGATACCCTATGAGCATATACAGGGGGAGGAAATCCCCCTCAGGAACAGTCATAAGGGAGGGGAAGAAGGGGAAAATGGGAGGGAGGGAAGAATGGGAGGATACAAGGAATGGGATAACCATTGAGATGTAACAAGAATAAATTAATAAGAAAATTAAAAAAAAAAAAAGAAGCAGATGGAATGGGGATGAAGACTGGGAGTTATTGGAGGATAGCTTAGGAGGTAATATCCACCTGGCTCCAGGTAAAGGCTCATTTTAAAATACAAAAAAAAAAAAAAAAAAAAAAAAAAAAAAAAAAAAAAAGGAAGAAAGAAAGAAAGAGAAATAACCTGAGTCAATAATAGAAACAAAAAAGATATTAGATTACATTTTGAGTGGTGTGAGGGAGATGGCTCAGCCAGCATACAGTGCTTCCCGCCCAAGTATGAGGCATGAGTTTGATCCCCAGAAACTATGTTAAAAAAAAAAAAAAAAAAGCAAGGCATGGTTGTTGCATGTTCATAATTTCAGCACTGGGAAGGCAGAGGCAGGAGCATCTTGGGGAAAATTCACTGGCCAGTCAGTCTGGTCAATTAGGAGTCCAGTTTCACTTACAGACCCTGCCACCAAAAGTAAGATGGAGAGCAGAAGAGCGTACACAGGGTGGTCAACTCCGGCTTCTGCATGCATGTGTAGGGGCACATGAGTGCACACAAATTAAAAAATAGGGAAAATATAACAAAAATAGGAAAACTTTAATATATTGTGTGGCCTTAGTTATACATGAAATGAAACTGTAGAAACATACAGTGCCAGATTTGTGGTTAAGGAGAGGCCATGGCGAAGACTGGGCTTGGACTGTTACCTTCAGTATTTTATTTCCTACAAAAGGAGAGATTTGAGAAATAAAGATGGTGAAATGCTACGAAATGAACAGGCTCTGCGGGGGCCAGCAACGCTTCCCTATGCTTCTCCACAGCGGAAATACAAAAGGGAAGAGGAAGAAACCCGAACTCCCCTTCTCCACTGGCACACAGCAAAGAGCCAGTCACGTGGGTGCTGAGTGAGATAAAGATGTCTGCCACCCAGGAAGATGAGCCATGCCAGACACCACACCAGTCAGCACTTTGACCTTGAGTTTCCCAGCCTCCAGGAGCTGAGCAATTAGTGCTGTGGCCAAAGCCACTCAAAGCAGACTAAGACAGAATAGGTCCGTCTTTTTTTTTTTTTTTTTTTTAATCACATCCAGCCCGGTGGGTGTGATGCAAAGTGGCACACTGGCTCTTTGGTGGTTAGATGAGTATCTTTGCATGTGTCTCGCCATCAGCCATTTGGTTCATGTCTTTGAAAACAAATCTGTCCATACACTCTGTTTGTTTGTTTGCTTGTTTGTTTGTTTCCGGGTTGGTTTAGATCGTTAAGTCTACAGGGACTATTGCATGCAAGTGAAACAAGCACACACAAAGCTGGCTTACCATAGCATTGGAGCTGCGGCATTCATAGGAAAGAAAGAGCTAGCCACAGAGAACTTCTTGGAAAGCACCCCAGGATATGCTATTAAATGAAAAAGTTTTAAAGAGACACAGATTAGATAGGGTATAATTTAGAAGAAAGAATAAAAGTGTTTATATTTTCTTATAGAACCATTGAGAATTATCTACAAGAAGTGTGTGTGTGTGTGTGTGTGTGTGTGTGTGTGTGTGTGTGTGTGTGTGTGTGTGTGTTGGTTTTCCAAGACAGGGTTTCTCTGTGTAGCTTTGGCTGTCCTGGACTCGATTTGCAGACCAGGTTGGCCTTGAACTCACATAGATCAGCCTGCCTCTGCCTCCCTGACTGCTGGGATTAAAGGTCTGTGCCACCCGTGCCCAGCTGCAAGACGTTTTAATTAGCTAATCAGTTGATTTCGTGTGTGGGAGGAGGTCAGAGGACAACTTGCAGAAGAAGTTGGTTCTCGCCTTGCACCATGTGGGTGGGTCTCAGGGCTTGATCTCTGGTCCTCAGGACTAGAAGCAGCCTCTTTTACTTGCGGATTCATCTCATAGGCCCCCACGAGAAGGCTTTAAAAACAATTGCCAGCCTGGGCGTGGTTACACATACCCGTAGTCCCAGAACTCACTCAGGTGGCAGAGGCAGGGGGGATTTTTCAAATTGGAGGCAGCTTGGTCCACAAAGTGATTTCCAGGACAGCCAAGGCTATATAGTAATGCTCCATCACAACAAACAGCTAAACAAGTAAACAAACTAAGCAGACTAAGTGATAAGACCTGGGTTTATAGGAACAATGGTAAAGCCAGGACCCTTTGTTGTATAATTCACAGCATCGCCTTTTGAAGCACTTAACCATATTTCTTACTCAACACACACATACACACATCTTAACCTTTAGGCAAAGTGACTGGCCCTCAGCAAGTGTATTATTGGGGAAGTCCCAAAGGATCCTATCAATGCCATTATCACCATACTTAGTACAGCAGAGAGGCTTGCTGAAGCTCATCCGTGCCCAGCAGATAGATGCTACAGCCATGCCAAGTGCCAGGCTTACATCATTCTGCACCCCAGAGGAAGGAGAGGCCTCTTCTCATCCAGTACTCACAGCTGGCAATCTCAGGGGAGGACGATGATTGGCTCTACTCAAGTCACATGTTCATCCCTGTGCTAAGAAGCAGGAACCACAACTGAAGGCATCCTTGGGACCCTGGGGACAAAGGAGGAAGGAGAGTCACTTCTTCACAGGGAGGAAGGGATGACGATTAGGGAGCGAAAGAGGACACTGCACAGGTCGTGACAGACATGGAGAACAAGACAGCTGTGGGTGTGGCATGTGCCACAGTACGGGTCTGCGTGTGCTGGCTGTGGGAGCCCAGAGGAGGCAGACATCAGCTAGGAAGGCTTCTTGGAGGCAGAAGGTTCTGGCTGAGTTTGGGGTGATAAACAGCGGGTCTTCACAGCCGTGCAGCTGGCAGTGAGGGCCACAACATGAGCAATGTGCGTTTGTAAATCGCCCTGAGAGATCTTCCTCCTCCTGTGTGAGTTTTGCAGAGTGAGGACCAGGTTGAGCCAACAGGCATTTCCCAACACCGGCTGGCCTTGCCTCTGCTGATGACCTTCCGAATGGCGACATAAAACCACACCTGACAGACAAGAAGAACGTGGATTTGGGCAAGGAAGGGAGGTAGGCCTGCAACCTGGCCATAGTCCATTCCTTCCTCTAGCTCAAGCATCTGTTCCCCATCCTGAGGCCCTGTTGAGTCACACAAGGGGCAGCATGGCTAGCATGGAGCAAGGGAATTCACTGCTGAGGGCTCCCGGCTATAGCCAGTGACTGCTCACCCTTGTCATCCTGTTTCTCTCACCCTCTCCCACACCGTCACACTCATTAAGTGAGATATCTGGGTAAAGCTGTTAGCACCCTGCCTGGTTATCAGTGAGCTCTTGATAAATGGCTCACAAACACACAGACTCGGAGGCAGGACTCCTTCACACCACACACACCCTCTTGCTATTTCATTTCCCCGCCCCCATATCTCTCCCTGGCAGGATCCGGGTAAGGTCCCACAGGCTAGGAGGGCAGGGCGGTAAGGTGTGGAAAGCATGCTGCCTGTGAGGTAGCCCCTCCCGAGCTCGTAAATCTGGTGAAGCCCCAGGAAAGGAGCTGAGGCTGGCAGGGTGGGTGGCAAAGACAGAAAGAGAGAGAGGCTTTGGGCCTCAGCCCTCGGTGGGCTCAAAGGGCTACTGCGAAGGTCACAGCAGGGGCGAGTTTCAGAAAGAGAGACTAAACAAAAGTCATCAAGGGAGGAGGTACCAGGTCCATCTCCAGACTCTGCAGAACCAAACTGATCCATGCAGTCTTCCCACCTCAGGTCGGAACCACAGTTGTAACCCTGAGAACCAAAGGCTGAGACTGCCTTGGCAGGGGAACAAGAGGGAACCAGGAGACACGTTACCTATCTCCTACACCATCGCCTGTTTACAAGATCTCTGGTGCTTCATCAGATATTGATAAATAAGGAGAGAAAAGAAGACAAAAAATAAAGAGGAACTGCAGCCTGGACCCCAAAAGACCAGGAGAGGAGAGAGACCCAGCTTGGGTTCCAACACCATCAGCAGCATCAGGATATGGAGCCGTGACCAGATACACAGACACTCAGCCGACACCATCAGCTCACACTCAACCTAGATATCTGGTGCAGATTCATTAATGTACACATCACACACTTGATACCGTCAGCTCACACTCAACCAACTCAGGCATGTAGACACACACAACTCTTGCTCACTGCCGTCAACATACAGCATGGGTTTCCTATACAGAGTCACAAACACACAGAGCACACATTCGTCACCATCAGCGCCTGCTTGACTTAGGTTCCCTACCCAAAAGCGTGAGCAGGAGGCACACCTTTGGGGGACCTTTGCAAAAGCCAGAAACACTCTAGCTAACACTGAGCACATACTCCAGCCAAGGCCAACACCACCAGCAAATCGTTTCCAGGAATGGGCACATGTGTTTGCACATGTGAACACACTCATGTATTCCCAGACACGCGGGAGCTGAACACCTTGCTTAGAGATGCCTGAGTTTTCCTTCCTAGTCTCCCATTGCCTGTCTGCTTCTCTGGGTTCGTCCTGTGTGTCTCCTCAATAATTGTTAGGCCAGCCTTGTGCCCCCCCCTTTTAAAAGACTTTGTGTATTTTTCAAAGTTATATATATTATCTGTATAATATATTATATGCATAATTATGTGTTACACATCTATATATTATATATGATAATATATAATATTATATGTGTGTGTCTGAAATTGGGGTTACAGACAGATGTGAGCCACCATGTAGGTGCTAGTAAGCAAACCTGGGTTCTCTGGAAGAGCAGCCAGTGCTCTTAAGCAGTGAACAATCTTTGTAGCCCTGGGAATCTGTTTTTAATGCTTTCCTGCTCCTCACCTCCTTTCTCACCAGGGAAACATACAAACACCTACAAACCATACAAACACAAACGTATACACACTGTGCACACTTATGGGAGAGCCCTAGGGAACAGTCTTATCCCCCAAAGAGAGGTACTGCCACTTTAGGTAGCTTGGAGACAGAGGGTGGGGACTTCAGGAGGGTAACTCTAATCCAAGAACATGGCTTCCCGGTTCCTTGTTTAGAGCCACTAGAAGCTCCAGTGCGTGTGTGCTTGCTATTCATTGGCAGTTCCGGGGTGTGCCGGGCTGTTCTTTGCACACACAACTTTCCTACCCAGAATGTCTTCCAGGTCCAGCTGCCAGTGGTTCTCAGATCTGACTTTTATCAACTAGTTACAAACTCCAAGGTAAAGTGTGGGTGCTGGCAGAAAGTTGCCAGTTTCCTTTTGTTGGTAAGGATACGTACAATGCAGGAACCCTCCTCTATCCACAGCTATTTTCTGGGAAAGATGCTCTGATGCCAATGACTAGGAAAGCCAATCTCCAGAGAAAGGTAATCCTTCACGTTAAACACTGTGAGCTTTATGCAAAGGCCATTGCATGTCCTTTTCCTCATTTGGCCCCATGAACAATGAAATGTCTCAAATCTGCATCTGGAACCACTGAGTCCAAATGCAGTGGCTCATACCACACTTCCTCCAGGAAGCCTGCCTCTCAGGCCACAGCCACATTCCTCCAGCATGGGTTGGTCTCCTTGTCTGTGAGACTGAGTTGTGCACTGCACACACACACACACACACACACACACACACACACACACACACACACACACACACGCACCTGCAACCATTGTGCTTTCTCAAGGGCCTGTCCAGCTAAGCACTGCCAGGTGCTTAACATGGATTATCCCATTTTATCCTCCTAAGCCTGAAAGGTGAACGTTTTTGCAGATGGAAAACTCTTAAGTGGCTTCCCCAAATCCTGTGCCCTTTGCTGGAGACATGGATTGGGAGTGGCGGAAGACACTCAGAGACAAGCCTCACTGCTGATCTGGGCTCTCCTTGGGGCTGTACGGCCAGTCTGAGCCTCAGCTTCCTTATGCATGGAATAAGACTGGTAATGTGCACTTTGGAGTTCTGTCCTGGGCCAGTGAAAGTAAGTCCTCTGAGACAGTGTGAGCCAGCTCCTCTCCTGTGTGCCCCATCCTCCCTCCCCACCCCTGTATCCCTGCATCCCTGTGGGTTTTCCCTGTACTTCATCCTTGTGATTACCTCCCAACCCATCCTTCCTGGGCCTGGTGCTAAACTCTATTGCTTTCTTCCCTTCCCAAAGCGGGAGTGGGCCAGGGAACAATCCTAGGGAGAGTAATTGTCAGATATGAGGTGGCTTGGGTATGGAATTGATGCTTTCCCCCCTAACCATCTGTAGTATTTGGAAGAGTTGGCCCAGAGGGCGTGAGAGTGAGAGAGCTATCCCTGCCCCTCTCTGGCTGTAGCATTTAGGAGAGAGAGAGAGAGAGAGAGAGAGAGAGAGAGAGAGAGAGAGAGAGAGAGAGAGAGAGAGAGACAGAGACAGAGACAGAGACAGAGACAGACAGACAGAGACAGAGACACAGACAGACAGAGACAGACAGACAGACAGAGACAGAGAGAGAGATGCACCTCACTTGGGCAATACAGTGGAGCTGGCCCTGATGGCAAAGGCACAGGTGAGCCAGCCCCAAGGGTGTGAGAGTGGGAGAGCTGGCTCATCCCTCACAAGCTGCAGCACTTGGAAGAGTGGGCCCTAAACCTTGACTGGGCAGCACAATGGAGCTGGCTCTGGAAGCATGGGTGCAGGTGAGCTGGTCCCAAGGGCAGGAGAGCAGGAGGGCTGACCATGCCTTCTGATGAGGGGGGCATTGGGTGGCCCAGCTGGAGCAATGCTGGAGAACCTTGGTGATGTGGATGAGGGAGAGCCAGCTCATTGACTAGGTCAGCTACCACTCGGGCCCAGACCCATGACTCTGAGTTGTCCCACCCGAAAATCTACATCATCTGTGAACTGTTGGGGTACATGATTCTGTTGGCCCCGCAACTCCAAAGCTGCAGGATCTCCGTGACACAGGACAACAACAGGATAATCAAAGAGAGTTCCAGTGAGGATTCAATATGGATGATGTCACAGAAGCCAGAGACCTTGAACCAGACCAATGACTCATTCCAATGAACATTTGCAAGTGAAGATGCGTAGATAGAGAGATACACTGTGGGAGACACTGTGACACACTACAGCTTCTATGATGAGCTGTTTTTCCATGGTGTGTGTGTGTGTGTGTGTGTGTGTGTGTGTGTGTGTGTGTGTGTGTATTTTGAGAGTGAGGTTGCAAGCACAAAGGGCAGATATAATGGGATGGGGAAATGAGTGGGACTGGAGTGCATGATATGAAACTCACAAAGAATCAGCAAAAAATTGGGAACAATTATTAATTAATTAGTATGAGTGTGCATCCATGTGTGAGTAGTCACACATGCACACAAGTATTTGGAAAGGCCAGAAGAGGGTGTCAGATCCCCTGGAACTAGTTACCAACAGTTGTGAACTGCCATGTTGGTGCTGGGAAAAGGACCCTAGTCCTCTGGAAGAGCAGCAAACACCAGCTGAGCCACGTCTTTAGCTCCCCATAGTTAGGTTTTATGTTTTACATTGACTTTATATCCTGCAACTATGTGAAATTCCCTTTTAGTCCTGGTAAGTTTTTGAGGACTCTTTGTGATTTTCTACATAAATAATTACATTGGCCACATATGAAAACAGTGTCACTTCTTCCTTCCCAGTCTTTGCATCTTCCTTTCCTTGCCTTGCCTTATCATACTGTCAAGGACCTTTAGTGAAATGCTGAATAGAAATAACAGAGCCAAGCATCTTTGCTTTGATCCTGAAGAAGAGAAAAGCATTCATTCTTCCAGCAGATAGTGCGGAATGGAGTGTTTTTATAGATGCCCTTCACCATGCCGAGGAAGTTCCCTTCTATTCCTGGTTTGCTGAGAACATTTTTGTGTTTTCCAATCACAAGTGGACATTGAATTTGTCAGCTCAATATTCTCCTGATGCTCTTTTGCTCCGTTTATTGAGCTGATCTTGGGGTGTTACCCTTGGTTCTGTCAATGTGGCAAATCAAATTAGTTGGCTTTTTAAATGTTAAGCTTTGCATTCCTAGAATAAATGCCACTTTGTCATTATGCTTTGGCTCTATAAATGTCCCCAACGGCCTTGAGTTTAGGAAGATGGGCTCATGGAATTCTGACTTTATCAATGAATTCATCCACGGATAATTCCTACTTTGACAGGCTCCTGAGAGGTGACAGACACTGTCTTTGTTAGGATTTCCATCGCTATGATAATATACCATGACCAAAAACAACTTGGAGAGGAGCCGGTTTATTTCAGATTAGAGACATCAGGTCATTTGCGACACTGAGGGAAGTCAGGGACGGAACTCAAGGCAGGAACCTGGAGCAAGAACTGATTATTCGGAGGCCACGGAAGGGTGCTGCTTACTGGTTTGTTCCCTGCAGCTTGCAGGAGTCCAGGGGTGGCACCACCCAGGGAGAGCTCGGTCCTCCCATATCAATCATCAATGTTTAAAAAAAAAAAATACATCACACACCAATCTGGTGGGGACATCTTCTGAGTTGAGGTTCCCTCTTTCTAAATGACTTGGGCTTGTGTCAAGTTGACATAAAATTCACCACCAGAAATGTTTAGGAAATGGGACTTGGTTAAAGGGATTGGACCCTTGAAGGCACACCCTTGGGATTGTGTTTGTTTCCAGTCTCTTGCCCCTGGTTCTGTTTGCTCGTTGCTGTAAGATAGAAAGTCCCCTGTACTACACACTGCTGGCCCAGAGTTCCACAGCCTCCAATCGTGGGCTACACAAGAGCTCTGGGACTCTAAGCCCAAGCCCACCTTTCTCCCTTTTGTTTTCCTTCGTGTTTTGACACAATAATGGACAACTGATTGACACAGTCATAATGTGTTATCATTTTTATAAGTTGGTAGACTTGTCTTGAGAACTGTTTTGTTAAATAGCTTTATGCTTTTTTTCCATGACCGTTACTGGTAGCTTTCTTTCCTAGGAATGCCCCCATCAGGGTTTGCATGGGAAGCGTGTTAAACTGTGTGCCACAGATGGCTGAGAATCCTGTGCAATCCTCTTGCTGCCTGGCCAACAGCAGTGAATTTCCGAGGCTAGTTCACAAGAAGCTTTGTAGCTCCTCCCAGGCCTCTGGGACTGTTCCTACCTCACCTTTAGACTCACTGTGAGGGAGATCTAATGACCCAGAGACCACCATGCTGCTCAGAGGAGGCTTGTGGAGTAGGAGGAGAAGATACAGTGTCATGTCAGCTTTCAACTGTCATATATCCCACACATTTGAGGCACAACAGCTGAGGCCACCAATGCTGTGGAACATGGATGAGTCCCTGACCCAAGCTTACTGAAGCACACAATAAGAGCAGTGTGCTTTAACCCACCACCTTCAGGGACGGCTCTTATGTGGTTGGGGGAGGGTGCTGGGGTGGGGGTGGGAGAGCAGCGTCAGGATTTTGCCAGCCTCATAAACAAAGTGAGTCAGAGCTCTTCCTCTGTGCTCCCTGATAGAGATGGTTAATATTTGGTCCTTAAGCTTCTGATCAAATTTAGCAGTGACAGGATCCATGTGTTGGGTTTCACACTATGAATTTAATTTCTTTTCTTTTCTCTCTCTCTCTCTCTCTCTCTCTCTCTCTCTCTCTCTCTCTCTCTCTCTCTCTCTCTCTTAGGGGTAGGTAGGGAATGTTTTGAGACATATATTTCAAGTTTGCCTTGAGTTCAGTATGAAGCTGAAGCTGGCCTTGAACTCCTCCTGCCTCCATCTCTAGAGGGCTGGGATTACCGGCATGAGCCACCATACCTGGATAATCTCCAAAATATATAGAGAATCATAAATTCTTTGTTATTATTATTTTATTTTATTTTTCCGAGACAGGGTTTCTCTATGTGGCCTTGTCTGTCCTGGACTCACTTTGTAGACCAGGCTGGCCTCGAACTCACAGCGATCCACCTGCCTCTGCCTCCAGAGTGCTGGAATTAAAGGCGTGCGCCACCATGTCCGGCTTGTTATTTTTTTAAAAACACTTATTACATGTAGATGTGTGTGCACATACCTGCCATGGCTTATGAGAAGTCAAAGAACAACTTGCAGGAGTCTCTTCTCACCAGATCAGTCCTGAGGTCCTCAGACTCGGGGGAAAAAAAAAAACCAACCCACTTGCTCACTAAGTCATCTCAAACGCCCCTCATTTGCTTTTCCTTACGGAGTGATCTGTTTGGGTTGATTTAGTTTTGTTTCATTTTTCAGGATCTCACTCTGTAGACCAGGCTGGCTTGGAACTCGTGACACTCCTGCCTCAGCCTTAGAAAGCTCTTTGAAATGTCAATAAATCATATCGCTTCTATGATGAAAGCCCAGTGACCTGGGAATGAAACAAAAGTCCCTCCCGGGCCACAAAGCTCACTAGAATCTGTCACTGGCTTTTCTGGTCTCACAGGTGACTTGTTCCCTGTTCCCTGGACTATATCACACAGATCTCAGGTCACAGATAGGGCCACCTCTTAGGCATGTCTTCTTGACCAACAAGTCAAGACTCGCTTGTCGGTTCTTTTTCCATATTATCCATTTAGAATTTTATGTCACTTGTTGCTTCCCAGAACTGCCTCTGCTGTCGGCTTATTTCTCTCTGCGTGCTCTCCACAGCTTTCCTGGATTCCAGGTCTGTGTAAGCAGGGCCTCACTGGTCTTACTCATTGCTGTTGATCTGGAGTATAGGACACATAGTCCTAGAGAGTGACAAATGCGTATTTACTAGGTTTTTGACTTGTCCTGGACTCTCACCCACACCTTGACCCTGATTGTAAGCATACTCTTCTCTGATTGGTTCCCCAGAAATGGGCAGCATCAGGGAGGAAAAAAAAAGAGCAGTTCCCAGGGGCCATACAAGCCAAGCCTATAGGTATTCTTCTGTCAAGGTGGAGCTCTAGTCTGGCCTCCTCACCCATCACCAGATGCGACAGAGACAACTCCAAAGCCTTTTAGGAGACCGGACCAGGTGCCTGCAACCATTGGGAGAGATGCTACAGTTACTAGCTGTGGTACAGAAGCCCCTCAATTCTTCTGCTTCTTTGAGTAAGTCACTCCCCCAATCTCACATTGTAAAGATAAAAATAGATTTTGCCTGACATTTCAGTTTCTTCTCCTTCTTCTTCTTCCTTCCTTCCTTCTTCTTTCTTCTTCCTCTTCCTTCTTCTTCCTCTTTTCCTCCTCTTTCTCTACCTCTCCTCTTCCTTCCCCCTGCTCACTAACTCATCTTTTACAGTGTTGGGGATGAAGCTCAGACTATTGGTAACACCTTGTCAAGGAGCTGCCTTCGTCTCTCCGGCTAACATTAAACTCACAATCCTTCTGCCTCCACCTCTCGAGTTCTGTGTTTACAGGTGTGCACTGCTGCATCCAGCTTCATGCCCCACATTTCTATAGATACAACTTGGCCCAGTACTGATAACCTTGCCATAGATGAAGAAACTGCAGCTCAGAGAGGCTCAGTAGCTTAGCCAGCGCTGCACAGTAAAGTAGCTGGAAAAGATGCAGCTCAAATTTTCCCCTCAATTTATGATCCACCAACAAGGGCATCAATTTCAGAGATTAACAGCTGCAAATGATGGCATCAAACTGGCTGCCCCAGCAGCCCTCCGAAGTGCATCTCCAATTCAGGTTTATCTTCATTAAGCAAGTAATTCATTACGGGCGGTAAGCATTCACATCAGAGTGAGAATATTAAAAAAGTAATTATATTTTTCACAGTGCAGCTTTCTGGGAAAATTGTATGCAAATTGCTGCCTAAATCAGGCTGGCAGATCCCGAGCAAGTCTCTGTACTCTTTGGGGGATACTCTGGAGGCTGGCCTAGTCACCCCCAGTTCACCTCTGTGAGTGTCCAGCCCAGCGGCCTCTCATTCAGTCAGGGAAAACTCAGAATCAGTAACTGTTGTGTCATAATTCTAGGAAGCCAAAATTTTCTCACCTTAAAGTGGGCTCCTCCTTGGAATGGACAGTCTCCAGCCTGGTATGCTGGGCAGGTCACTTTGGAAAATGGGAAACATGTCCAGGAAGGACTACGAGTTGCAACAGTGAAGCTTGGCATCCACAGGCTGAGGGTGGGGCAGCCACTGAGTGGAGCACACCCATCTGACTGCTGACCTCAAGCTCACCATTTCTCCCCGCTGGGCTCTATTTGATGCTCAGCAGCATTAAGTCCTGGGTAATGATCAGATATCAGGCACACACAGCCTCATGGGGGGAAAAGAGCCTGTATAGAAGCAACTCAGAGTCACACATTGGCCCCATATGAGCCAGGACCCAAACCCCATACACTACTGATACTTATGGTCAAATGAGTGGCCCTTTAAGGCCTGCAGGGGGACCTGAGAAAGTAGCTCGCCCATCTGAAACTATTAGCTGTGTCAGAGGAGGCCAGTTGGCAGTTGAGCCTCTCTGGACCCCACCCATGGGACTTTGTTACTAAGTGGGATGTTAACCTTATCATTTCCATTTCCCTGGAGTGGGGGAAATTCGAAAACAAACCTGGAACCCCTCAAAAACACAGAGGCAAAGGCAGCTGGGCCTGGATAAGGGGGTCTTGGTGCCAGATAGCAGCGTACTGGGCCCACCCATGGGACACCAGTATGAAGGTAATGATTTAGGAAGATGCACAGCGCCCCCTTGTGATGGGGGAGGCTGTTACAGAGCCCCCAGGGCCAAACTTATCCAGGGTTCAATTTAAACAGGACCATGCAATTCCACAAAAATGTACCACACTGGGACAGGAACCTATGTTGAGGACCACAGCCATGCCTGCAGAGAAAGCCATTAACAACCTAACTGAACCCGAAAGCACTTGTCAGATCAGCATACTCAATTATACCCGTGGGACATACAAAGTGGGCCAGGTATATCCAGATATGGTCACATTAGTTGTAGCTAATCACAATGGAACCCTGGGTGGTGACCGCCCAGAGGAGTACTCCACAGTCGCACTTGTCCTCGGTCGCACCTGGACACCGACGCTGCTTGAGCAACAGATGCTTCTCCTTGACCCTGCTCTTGCTGTACACTCTCAGCTGTGTAGGCGCTCACGTCCTCACCGATGAGACGGCTGAACGCCTGACCAGCGCCCCCAAGATACTGGGCGCCCAGCCACATCCATGAGCACCTGCGTCTGTGTGTGGCCAGCTGCTCATCACGGCTGCACCTGTACCTCTGAGACGCTTCTAACTCTCCCGTCTTGCTCAGGTTCCTCACAGGAACACACAGGCGTGCATAGGACTTTAGAGAAGCTCAGGCACGCCTACTTACTCCTGCCCTGATACCACCGAGACACAGCCCAGGCCACCAGCTACGTCAGGCCTGGCCATCCTATCTTCTATATCCTCTGCTGAGGGGAGGGCTACATGGGTTAAGGACTAAGAATATACCATGGTGCTTTCTCCAGGCTGTGAAAATCCCCTCCAGGCTTTCAGAGCCTCTTCCGGCTGGCCCTCCCTTAACTCATCTCTCGAGAGGAATCTCAAGGCTCCGGAAGCCTTTTATCGCTGTATCTAGCAGCGCCGGCCCCTGGGCACAGCCATAGCATGCCTTGATGCAGGACTTCAGAGCCCAGAGATGTAATGCAAGCACGGGCCCAGCTACCCTTTATGGGCTTCCATGTCCCCTTCCGTACAGTGCGGGGAGTGGAATGGAATAAGGATCCCTTTGGATAGAGCTTTCAGAGGCTTTCCAGCTCTGCATGGCTTTCTTTCTTTAAAGAAAAAATAAATAAATAAATAAATAAAGTGTATGCGTTTGTGCCTTCATGAGTTTATGTGTACCACCTGCATGCAGGTGCCCCAAGAAAGCAGAGGGGCACTGGGTCCCCTGGAACTGGAGCAATGGGCTGTTGTGAGCCACCTGATTTGGGTGCTAGGACCTGAACGCAGGCCCTGTAAAGAGTAGTAAATGCTGTCAATACCTGAGCCATCTCTCCAGCCTCCAGCTACATATTTCTTTGACGCCACATTACTTTCACTAAGGATGGAGGCAGCAGGCCATACTCTTCTCTTTGGACCTCTTTTTCTGGTGCTCCTTTTCTACTGCATAGCCAGCCCCACTGGCGAAATGAGAGTGGCACACTGGCCAGAGCAACGGCACCAGCGTGTCCGCAGTCCCTCTCTGGGTCTGCAGCTTCCTCCCGGCAGGCATCACCAGTTGCTCCACAAACCTTTGCTAAGTCAAATCTAATTTGCTCGCTTCCCCCCTGACTTGTAGCCTTGGGCTGGAAGCTTTGGGTCACCGAGCGCTCACCGTCTTCAGCTGCAAAACAGAGCTAACAGCCTGGTTACAGGTGGCCATGGGGGATCCTTAAGCTGCAGCCCGAGAAGGGACTGACCCAGCTCCTGGCCTGAGGATGTGTGGGTGGGTGTCCAAGAAGTACTTCGGCTTCCTCCCTCATCCAGCCTGCACGGTTACTCAGCTGGCCTAGGAGTCCAGCTGTCCGGGGCCTACAGGCCTGCAAGGAAAAAGCCTAACCTGGAAAGAAGGCAGAAGTCTGGAGAGAGCAGGAAAAGGAGGGCTGGACACATGAGTATCAAGGCAAAAAGCCTGGGCCGCTGGGAACATGGTTGGGCTAATGATTTCTTCTCTTTCTTGCCATAGCCAGGGCACCCCAGGACTCTGAGCAGGCAGCTACGTTGTGATGGGGAGCAAAGGGAAGAACAACATTCTCACCCACTCACCCCAGATACTTGGAGTCCTAGCTTCTGAAGTCACTGGTTGGAGTACCCACTGGGAGAAGAAAGCCTTCTGCGGCAGCGCCAAGCCATCCTCCCTCGGGACAGAATGTCCTCAATCTCCCAGAGTTCCCCATGCTGTGGCAGGACAGCCTTCATTCGGCTAAGAGAGCCCACGCCCTGCCCCCCCCCCCCCCCCCCCCGCCCTGGACATCCTGTGTTGGTTTCAGCTTTGCCCTCTAGACTGCGTGAATGCATCTGCTCAGAGAGCCCCAGGACATGCTAAGTGCCCTGTCCTACCCTCACCTACCTCCCCTGTCTTCCTTGAAAGGCAGACAGCAATGCAGCTAGCTCCTGCAGTCATCTCTGGTTCTGGAACCTCTAGGTTCTTGTACATATTTGTGCACACGTGCAGAGTCATCCTGGAAGTGCACGTTCACTCTCTGCAGCACAGTAGTGGCTGTGCCTCCTCTCCCGGATCCCTCCTCCATGCTGCACAAACTTCTCTGGAAGACAGAGAGCTGCGGAATAAGGAGGGGGTCCCTGGGAGGCCCCATTTCCCTCCAAGAGCCCTTCTTCTCCCTCCTCCTCCTGCCTTCTGCCACTTTCCTATGTCAGGGCCATGCTGATGACACCAGAGAATCCATCAAATGCCACCCCCATGTCAGGTCATGTCACAACATAATTAAAGCATTAGATCTTCGTGATGAAGCCGTTGCCATCAATTCTGAGAGTGACTGATCCAATCTACAGAAAGAGGAAATTTCTCTCCACCCCGCCACAACCGCTACAGCTGCCTTCCCCTCCCCAGGAAGGGAGATGGTGTTGCTTGCTCCGTCTAGGGCTGCAGGTCTCAGCCTGGATGCCAGGAGTTGAACCATGTGGTGAGAGGATCAGCTTCGAGGGGATGTGCTCCTCCTGCCTGTGGGTCTACGAAGGGCCAGCTGAGCCTGAAGGCCTGGGAGACTTTGGGCTCAGGTATTGAGTCATTGTGTGTGGCCTTGGTGAAGACTCTTGTCATTTCTTTTCCACACAAGGGTGGAAGGGCTGAGGAGGAAGGCAAGGCTCTTCAGTGTGGAAGATGCAGGAGTGTGGGGTCAGATGAGCCCATCCTGGCCTGCTGTGCATCTGGGGTCACATGAATCCTCAGTTGCCATTTCTCTGTCCTACAGGAAGGGGCAACTATTCATGGCACACAAGACTCCTGTGAAGATTAAAGAGGATAGAAATGTAAGGACCTAACACAAAAGAAGTGTCCCAGCCCTCAACATCCCAGCCCTAGATCCATGGGCTTTTTAATCAGTCCCTGAGTCCCAAGAGGTACTAGCCAAAGGCCTGGACTTAAACCTGGTTTTCTCTGCCCACAACTTGCAAAGTATGGACACAAAAGTGCTACATCCTCATGACAGAGAGCAGACAAACGAGATGGAGCAAGCAGGGACAAAAGAGTTCCCTGTGTCCCTTTTCAGGTGATGTTGCCAGAAGGTTAGATATAGTGGGAACAGGAGCCGGGCTTGTGGGAACAAGGAATCAAGAATAATCCAGGATAGACAGAGAAACCACGGTGGGTCAAGGTCATCAGTCTACAACTGGTATGTCAGGAGAAGGTGACTAAGAAGTGGGAAGGCAGCCAGAGCCTCCACTCTTCAGCTGGTGAGGAGTGGGGCCAGAAACAATGAGACCTACTTGAGGCCACCTCAGCGACCCAAGCAAGAGGTGACAGTGGATTAGACTAAGTTGGCGGCATTGGGAGACAAGTGCAAGTCCTTGGTTTGAGCAATCGACAAGTGTGGGCTCAGCTTTGGCCAGTGGCTAAGCTGAGCTATATGCACTCAGAGTGAGGTCATTACTACCTCTGGGAAGGACCACTACTGTACAAGAAAGAACTAACCACGAACTCCAACTGCCACTTGTATCACGACGTTAAAACACCTATTAAGTCATCATTGCCTCCAAACCAACCACATAACAAATTCCCTATAAAAGCTGCCCCACAGAATGTCTTAACACAGAGTGTCTCTTGACTGTCTAACCCACTGCACTGAATTATACTGAATAAATTCTTCTGTTTACTTCTATCTTGGTGAATTCTTTCATGGCTTGTCTCCAACAGAAGGCTCGCTGCTTACGGAGCTGCTACCACAGATCAAGTTTGGGTAGACTGGGTTTGGAGGGATGACTAAGTAACCAAGAATTAACATTTGAGATGTCTAATAGACATCAGGTGGGAATGTTGAGGAGGCACAAGAATCTGCCAGTCTGGAGTTCAGGACCAAGGTCCGTGTTGAACAAGTCTACTTGAGACTTAAGAGCCATCATCAAATAGATAACCCTAAAGCCAAGAGATTGGAACTGATCTCTGGGGGGAAGTGGGGTGGGCAAAGAGAGGTGCATTGAACCCTGAGCACTGATTACAGCTTTAAAAGACAAGGCTGGGAAGGGGAGGTGAGAAGGGAAGAGCCAAGCCAGGCCTTTGTGCTGCCTGCTGAAAGGAGAGCCTGGGGGTGGGGGTGGGGGTGGGGTGAGAGGAGGTTATTATCTGTGAAGAGGAATGACAGCTCAAGCAAGAGGAAGATTGAGAACTGGCTGGTGACAATGTGGAGTAAATATTTGTTGAATAAATAAACAGGGAATACATTGAAATTCTACCAATAGAACTAGGGTGTCAGATAGGATCTAGAATGGAACGTAATGGAGGACAAGATCATCTTAGCATAATCTACAGCCACTGAGCCCTGGAACCAGGTGCCTGAGGTTGGGCAGGGTGAGTCCTGGGAGCTGGGAGAAGACTCACACTTAAATGAATCCTTGATGGTAGCTGTGGGTGGGTGGGGGTACTCTAGGGAGGGCTGGGGGAGTGAGTCCAGATCACAGATGGAAAGTCAAAGGCAGAATTCGAATGTCCTGAGAGCCCACTGGTCTGGGCTGTGTATGTACCAGGCATAAAACTAAATCTGTCCTAGAAAGCATCCTCTGCCTGATGAGAGAATAGAGGTCCAAGTAGATAGACCACTCATGTCTGACAGTAAGTACCCAGCTCATGCAGCTCCCCTAAACGCCCAGACCAGCTCCTGAAAGCCAGATCCTATAGTCTGGGTAGATAGAACTACTTTCTTTGAAAAACTTTAGGCATCTAGGTTTTGAGTACCTGACTTCTCATCCCACTTTATTTATTTATTTTTGCTTGTGTATGCATGTGTGGTGCTGTACATGTCTATGTGTTTATATGTGTATAGGCATGTGTGTGTGTGTGTATGTGTGTGTGTGTGTGTGTGTGTGTGTGTGTGTGTGTGTGTGTGTGTGTGTAGAGGCCAGAGGTTGACATTGGGTGTCTTCCTCAATCATCGTCCACCTTATTTATTGAGTCAGGGTCTCTCAATTGAACCCAGAACTTGGCCATTTTGGCTGGTCTCACTGATTTGTCCCAGGGGCCCCTGTCTCCACCTCCTGAGCACCAGCTAGCATTACAGGCAGCCACCACTCCTACCCTGCATTTATGAGGGTGCAAGAGACACCTAACTCAGGTCCTCAGACTTTCGCAGCAAGCACTTTCACACTGAAACCTCTCCCAGGTCCTGACTTCACACCTTGACTCTGTCTGGGGCCTGAGCCTCTGCATATGACCCTTGGCCTTCATTCAGTCCTTCAATGTGTTTAGCACAGCCAAAGAAACCATCTCAAGGCCCTGACTTGTCTGAACCTGTTCTCAGCCCAGTTCTTCCTTTCCCAGCTTCTTTTGTCTTGGGATCCTGACTCTCAGAACCAAGGACAACTTCCCCAACCCATCCATTGGTTCCCTGCTCTACTTAACCCCTTCAGGTCCAAACCCTAGCCACCAAATGTGCAGCATAATTGAATACATGTTTGTTTCCCCAACTATGCCCTTAGGTCTACTTTCCCAGGAGCTTGTTTTTCTTCCAGCTCCTTGGCCTAGGTACTTGGCTTAGAGTCACTTCTGTCCCTGCTCCATGAACTGCTCACCCACCCTGCCTGGCTAACACCCACCTCCAAAGACAGATGGCTTGCCCGTTAGCAGGGTGAAACCATCCTGCTCCGCACCAGAGGGAAAGGATTGATTCTAGCCCAGGAGATTCTGAGGCTGCCTCCTCTATAGAGTTCATTCAGATTTGGGGTGTCGGACAAATGGAGATATCATTGTAGGGAGTGTGAAGGCATCTTTGAGGCGGGGAGTGATTTGCTTGGGAAAAGGAGCAGTGGGGTGCCCCTCAAAGTAAAAGTGGGGACCAAGAAGAGAAGGCTGAAGGAGAAAGGCAACGGCCACAGGCTTCCTCCTAGAGGCTGCCAAGCATGGCTATGGGCAGGAAGTCCCCATCTCCTTCCACTCCCACAGCCAGGCCCACAGCCCAACAGCTGGCTACTAAGGATATTTCCAGATGTCAGTAAGAATGCAGCTCCTTCTATCAAGGACTTCTAAATTGGTCTTCAAAGGCTCTACCAGTTCCCAAGGATTAAGATGGAGGTCGAGTGATTTCTTAGTTTACCGAAGCCAGAGGTCGGGTAAAGAGATCAGAATGGACAGCTTCAAGACCGTCTTGGAACTGATGCTACACAAGGGGACAAGTGCATGTGCTCAGGACTCCGGGCTCCTTTTTGTAGAGCTGCACTTGAGAAAGGAGGCCATTGATGGGGCAATGGCTGAGGGACAGGACACACAGGTCCTGGTCAGGACCAGGACGGATCCTCAATGCATCTGGCCACTCCAATGCAGTGCTGGGGTCCTCGCCTAGTGGCTCTCTGGTTCCTCTGTGCACATCTTGGTGGCCGAGATGCTCATTCACTACCTCCAAAGGAGGCTGTTTAGCTCCAGGTCCTAAGTCTACATCTGCAGGCCAGAGCTCTTTGTGCTTTTAGGTGTGGACTAGTCTATCATCCACCACAGTATAGCCTCACAGAGATGGGAGGATGGTAACCACAATGTCCTGAGAAATTCAAAACCACAGAACAAGTTGTAGTGTGGTCTTGAATCTGAAGTCATCACTGTCATATGCAGAACAATGCCTTTCTCTGTGTGGGGGCCCAGGTGAGTTTGTGACTTGTGCCGCGAGCACAGCACACCTGTAGTTGAGGCCTGCAGGTGTGCAGACTGTGTCTATGTCTCAGGGACAGGAGAGCACCATGCTATACACTCCTGGGTTGTGTTGCCAGAGCACACGGCTGCAGCATGGGGTACTGATGACTGTCTGGGTATGGGCACAAAAGCTTCTGTGAATGAAGGTCTGTGTGTCCCTGACAAACGATGATTGCATGTGTGAGTGTTCATGTGTGCTTTTGCATACAAAGGACCTCCCAGGGCTGCATGTGACTATGGCCAGCCAGCTATGTGTGTGTTTGCTCAATTGTCTCTGGGTGTCTGTTTGTGACTGTGTGAAAAGTGTGTGTGTGTGTGTGTGTGTGTGAGAGAGAGAGACAGACAGACAGACAGACAGACAGGCAGACAGATTGCAGTTCAATGCGTATGTGAGTCTGTGTTCATGACAGATTGTGACTTAATGTGTATGTAAGACTAGCTGGGGCCATGAGGGTGTGAGAGACGGGTTCCATGTATGGTCATGTGCCTGTGCATGAGGATGTGGCATGTGTACATGCTAGGAGATTCTAGTGTGGCTCTATGGCTGTGTGTTAATGGCTGCACACGCAATGGCGGCTCTGTGTGTGAGGATGCAATGAATGTTTGTGACTGCACTGTATGTGTGTGTCACACACACACACACATGAATGGCTGTGGCTAAGTACAAATGTAGGCTTCTGTATGTGAAGGTAGAGGTGGGAAGGGTGAGGGCAGTGCAGGAGAAAAGGGGTACTGGCTCAGAAAGGTCTCCCCAACCCCATTTTAATCAGAAACGGAGCAGCTGTTAGTCTGAATAGACACTGCGCAACGGCAGACGTCTTAATCTCTTCTGCATTGTGATTCACTCGGCGAAGCCCTATTACTCAGCTTTTGATAGGAGCTTACTTGTCTCAAGTGTTTTCATTATTGCCCTAATACTATCTATTAACATACTGGAGGGAGCTCGCTGCTGTCTGGAGCTGGCATCACTGGGCTTTTAAAGATTATGGGCCTTGCAAATACATAACATTTTACTGCCTTGCAGACGTAATTCATTGTGTGTGGGGGAGCTCACGTAAATAGATAGGTAAATAGATAACGGAGTGGGAGACAGAGGGCGCTGGAGGGAGAGAGAATCTATGATCCAAAGGCAGGCTCATCCCAGCTTAAATAATCGCCTTTGGGAGGAGGGGCTAGACAGAGGCCTGTCTCTTTGGGGGCAACTCCTGTGTCAAATCCTTCATTCCTGGGTATTGTACTACAAAGGTATCGCCCGGGTGACCAAAGGTGCAAACTGGGGCATGATATGGAAAAGTGTGGGGTGGGGGATTTAGGAATCAGGGGCCCATGTTCCAAACCCAGTCCTGCAGGTGATTTATGGGGTGATTCTGCTCCCATCTCTGAACCTCATTTCTTGAGAACAAAGCAAGGATGTTAAAATGAACCAAAGAACCAGCTCCTAGGATTCTCACTGTACCCCATAAAGAGTAGGACTTTTGCCTCACAAAAGTAAATATCTAACTCACCAGGCCAGCCTCCAGAGCAAGAAGGGGCCACCGGCTCAGTATCTGCAGCATCTTGCATGACTGGCAAGATACAAAAATGTCATCTGGTCCAAGTAAGGTGGTCCTTCAGCATCCCTACTGGATGAACACAGACCTGCGTCACCAGGGATCTCACTGCTTTCTTCCCCGTTTTACAAAGTAAAATTCATTACAATAATAGACACACACACACACACACACACACACACACACACACACACACAAGAACACATCCTTACTAGCTCAAGGAAACTGGAAGGTGTGACATCAGGCAAATTTAAGGATTTTCTAGAAGATAACGAGCAGATGGGGTTAGATTTGTGGGGAAAACCAGAGTGATGACAACAGCACAGGAGAAATTGGCTAAAGAGGTGTGTGTTTTCCTTCCAACAGAACCTTGGAGACACTCCAAGTGCCAGGAGCAGAGAGCAGGCCACAAAAGCATACACCAGGCAAAGAACTGCAGAACAAGTAAGGAGCCCCTTCCTCTCCCAACAGACACAGAATGCAGTAAACTGAGGCAACGGGCTGCTTCTCTTGGCATTCCTATGCTTGCAGGTCCCCTGCATCTCGACTTGATACCATGTGACTTGCTCTAGCCAGCAGGCATCAACAAGCAGAGACCACATAAGTACATACATTGGGGCTTGTCCCCTGCAAGCCAGCTGCAACTCTAAAAGGAAGTCCATCCTAGCCTCCCAGAGGAGTCTCTGAAGAATTAAACAAAACAATATAACAACAAATGAACAACAAAACCATGTAGGGAAGGAGGCCCCCTGGTGGAAAAGTGAGGTGTCTCTGCTGAATGTCAGCCACCAAGGCCACCACCAAGGCCGTCCCCGCCCCCCCCCCAGGAGAAGGAAGCCATCTTGGGCCCCCAGATGCAGCCTGTTTACCTGCTGAACTGCCAGGCAACTGTGAGGACCTGACTCTAAATCTCCAGAACCCAAGTAAAACTGGAAATGGTAGTGCATAACTGTAATTCCAGCACTCCTTCGGTGAAATGGGAGTGGAGACAGGCGAATGCCTCGACATGTCCAGCTAGCTTTGTGTTCAGTGGCAAATAAGAAGAAACCCTGTTTCAAATGACATGGGAAATAAAGACCAACACCCGAAGATGTCCTCTGACCTCTGCACAAACTCTGGCATGTATGCATCTGAACTCACTCAAGCAAATACATACATACACAGCATACACACAACCTACACACACATATGAGATTTTTTTTTTGAGTGTGAAAAAGAATGAAATAAAAACCCAAAATAATTCATCCCAGAGTCAGTGGAGATAATGCAGAGAAGAGCAGGGAACGTTAAAGAACTTAAAGGGATCCAAAAGATATTTGCTTTTATAAAATAAGAAAAGATTGCTGTTGGAAAGAAACAAAGAGAAAGTCATCCTTGAACATTAAAAGCAAGAAAATAAAGTCAAAGAAATATCTTAGAAGGCACAATGAGAACACAAAAAATTCAAAATAAGAGAAAATATAAGACCCAATATTTACCTTAAAGGAGTTAGCAACAAAAAATGACAAAGACTAGAGGTGATGAAACAATTTAAAATATGATTTTAAAGTATTTCCCCAAAGCTAGAGAAAGATCTGAGTTCTCAAACTATAAAAAGACCTACCAAATGCTAAGCAGAAAGTACTAAAAAGACACGCATCCTGTGACATTTCTAAGTTACAAAATAAAAACAAAAATTTCAACGCTTCTGGATTTTTTTGAACGTGCAATTCTACATCAGCCAAGCTATCAAGCATGAAAAACAAATCTGAGATATTTTCAGATAATAAAGGACAAAGAAAATTTACTACCCATTCACTACTGCTGAAAAAATAATTATGCACTTCAGAAAAACAAAAAAAGGAATTCAAGAAAGAGAATGTCACAGGAGCACAAAATTTTAAGAAGCCAATACATATCCAAGAGTCTAAATAATAAATAAAAATGCATCTGTAAGAGTTCACACGGCTTTTAAGAAATGACTTCTTTTGAAAGTATAGAAGTAAAGTAAAATCACAATACTTGGATCTAAAGTTTTAACAGAATGTGGGAGGCAGTAGGAGGTTTAAGACATTATTGGAAGGGAAAATGTTTAAATAAATTTATCTAAAATGTAAAGAACTAACAAATGGCACATAAAACTTGCCAATAAATATAAAAAAAAAATAAGGAAAACTTGATCAAACAAGTTAAAAAAGAGGGAAATCCAAACATATCAGAAATAATAATAAATATGAATAGATTAGAATATCCTACTAAACTACAGAGACTATCAACAACCCATGTATGTGAATGTATGCATCCCTATACACAAAATTATTCTCATTATGAGACTGACACTTTTACTTACCATGCTAACGAGGCACCTCATAGAGTCCCATTTAAGACAACACAACACAGGGGGGAAAAAACCCAACAGAATGGAAAATAGGTATGTGATAACAAAACAAAAACGAGATATATAGACATTAGTGTGAGATTAAATAGAATTGAAAATAATAGCACTGCCTGGAACAAACAGAACACTATAAAAGGTGTAATTTATCAAGAAGATATGAGAATAAGATATGTTTTGTATTAAAAAACAATGGAGTATTGGAATAAAGGAAGAAATAGCTTTAGAATTGCAAAGATAAGGTGTCAAACTTACAATAATACTTAGCTTTTACTTACTTCTCCAGAAATTGATAAGTAGAGTGATCAAAAGTAAGTAAAGCTAAAAAAAAAAAAAAAAAAAAAGTAAGTAAAGCTACAGAATAATTTGAATAATGTAATCTGAAAGTTTGATTTAAGATTTATATGAGAAAATTTACTGAAATGCAGATACATGCTGCTCTGATGTGTGTGTGTGTGTGTGTGTGTGTGTATGTGTGTGTGTGTGTGTGTGTGTGTGTGTGTGTGTGTGTGTGTGCCCCTCAAAGGATACATTGGAAACTGAGTTTCAGGTGCAATGTTGAGGGATTGGATCTTTGAGAAGTGATCAGAAGGAGGCGGGGAGGTGATTCAGTGGTTAAAAGCACTTGTTACTCTCACAATAGGCCTCAGCTTGATTCCTAGCACCACACTGTGGCTCACAACTACCTGTAATTCTAGTTCCAGGGGATCTGATGCCCTATTCTGACCTCTTCAGGTATAAGGTGTGCATGTGGTATACATACATACATACATACATACATACATGTAGACAAAACATTCATACACATAAAATACAGAAATTAAAAAGCAACAGCAACAATTAAAAAACAGAGTTGTGGAGAGGAAGAGGAAGCAGTGATAAGTCAGCAGCAAAGAGTTCTCTTGACTTGATTAATGTCATTATTTGTTGATTGGTTAGCTATCTTTTGGGTTTGTTGTTGTTGTTAGTAGGTTGTTTTTGTTGTTGTTGTTGAGACAGGGTTTCTATGTGTAGCCTTGGCTGCTGGACTCACTTTGTAGACCAGGCTGGCCTCGAACTCACAGCGATCGGCCTGCCTGTGCCTCCCAAGTGCTGGGATTAAAGGCGTGCGCCACCAAGCCCAGCTTAGCTGTCTTTTGAGTGGCCCCTTCCCTTAGCCATGCCATGATGTCTTTTGCCGTGTAAGTTTTGTTTTTCTTTTCACTTTAGGACATTTAAAAAAATACTTTTTATTGATTCATTGTGAGTTTCACATCATGCACCCCCAGTCATATGCATCTCCCCCTCCCCTCATATCCATCTTCCTCGCTGCAGCCTCTCCCCCCAAGAAACTAAAAAAAAAAAAACAAAAAACAAAAAAAAACACCACACACACACTAAACAAAACAAAGCATAGAAAACATCTCATTGTAGAAGCCATAGTGTGTCACAGTGTCTCCTATAGTATATCCCTCTGTCCACACATCTTCATTTCCAAATGATCATTACAATGAGCCATTGGTCTGGTTTGAGGTCTCTGGCTTTGGTCACACTGTCAACATTGGCTCCTCTCTGGGACTCCTCCTGATTACCCTGTTGTTGCCCTGTGTCATGGAGATCCTGCAGCTTTGGATCAGCGGGACCAGCCCTTTACAAGCTCTAAAAGTTCACAGATGATGTAGGTTTTTGGGTGGGCCAACTCAAAGCTCTGGATCTGGGCCTGGGGGTAGCTAAGCTAGCCAGCCTACCAGCTCTTCCTCATCCACACCACCAGAGTGAGCTCTTCAGCACTGCTCTGGCTAGGCCACTCAGTGTCACCCAGCAGCAGGAGGTAGCCGTCAGCTCTCCTGCTGTCATGCTCTTGGGAGCTAGCTCATCTGTACCTGTGCCTCCAGAGCCAGCTGTATTATGCTGCCCAGCTGAAGCACAGGGCCCATGTTCCCAAGTTCTGAGTCAGCTCTATGCTCCCTCTACTGTGCTGCCCAGGAGAGGAACAAGGCCAGCTCTCCCAAGTGCTGCAGTTGGTAAGGGGTAGGACTAGCTCACCGGCTCTCATGACTCTAGGGCCAGCTCTCCCAACTGCCACAGGTGGTGAGGGAGGATGGCATCACTCACGGCAGACAGGTGTCCGGGTACAGCTCTCCATTGCTGTCACCTTCAGGGGCTGGTTTATCAGTGCCCCTGCCACTAGGGCAGTTTCCTTTTTCTTCTGTTTTACTGTTATTATTTTCTTGTTGTGTGTGTGTGTGTGTGTGTGTTTGTGTGTTGTGTTGTTGTTGTTGTTTATTTGCTTAAGACAGGGTTTCACTATATAGCCCAAGGTGGCCATCAACTATATCCTCTTTCTTCCTAAATGCTGGGATTACAGGCTTGTGTCACCATGTCTGGCCTTCTGTCATGTTTTTTAGTGTTTTGTTTTTAAGCATGTGTGTGCCTATTCACATATGTGGGTGGGTGCACATGTATGGATGCACCTGTGTGAGTGTGAAGGGCAGAAGTTGATATCAGGTATCCTCCTTAGTCACTCTCAATCTTATATATCAAGTTAGGGTTCACCACTTGAACCTAGAGCTTTCCAGTGGACCAGTCTAGCTCGTCAGCTTGTTCTGGGGATCCCGAGTCCTCTTCCCCAGCACTGGGATTGTAAGTGGTTGCTGTGTTCACCTGGCATCTACAAGGATGCTATGGACCAGAACTCTGGTTCTCACATTTGTACAGTAAGCACTTTACCCATAAAGCCTCCTCCAGCCCCTGCAATGTTTCGATGCAGCAAGAGGGCCCTCACAGATGTGACCTTTCAACCTCCCACTAAACGGTCCCCAAGAACCATGAGCCAAATAAATCTCTTTATTATAAATTACCCACTCTGCAATATTCTACTATAGCAACAGAAAATGTGCAAGAACACGTAGTCATTTAAAATATTTGTGCTTTAACATAAAAATAGCCAACTCTTAAAGTTGATTACAAGTGAAAAAAAAAAACCTAATTATTTCCAAAGAGTAGGAAGAATACAGACTACATTTTCTTACTACAATGTGAAAAGAAATAGTCTCAATGAGAGATGAGAGACAAAAACTCAGCTCTCAGAAACTTAAAACACTGTGTATAGAACACTTGAGAGTGAAATGGCAGATTATTTCAAAAATGAATGGCACTAAGGGCGTTGGGAGATGAAACTGATTGTCAAGGTCAGAGTGGTGCTTATAGAAAAATACACAGCCTTGAACACATTTGGTAGAAGGGAA
Organism: Acomys russatus; assembly: GCF_903995435.1. Taxonomy (NCBI): domain Eukaryota; kingdom Metazoa; phylum Chordata; class Mammalia; order Rodentia; family Muridae; genus Acomys; species Acomys russatus. The sequence goes on from NC_067165.1 coordinate 16,043,575, forward strand.
GAGAAAAAATTGAATGCAAGCAGCTGGGAAAGAGAAAACTAGAGGGAAGAATTCTAAAAAGGAGGAATTAATAGAGACAAAGGCAGAGCTTAATAAGATGAGAAGGAAATGGAGAGGTGGAAAACGAAGCCAAATGCTGGTTGTTTTGTTTACCCATTCACGTAAGGGCTCACGAAGAGGTGAAAATGCTAACATCCACAGAAGAAATCGGATGATTTAAGATCAGTGTCTGAAAATGCCATCAGGCCTAGGATGGGTTAGAGGAGACATTCACAGAACAAGTAACTTCCGTCCGCGCGCGCTGTTACAGAGCGTTAAAGGTGGGAGACCTTCCCAAGGCGTCTGTTGTTGTAGCTCTTGGGTTCCTCATCATCCCTACACGGGCTGGGCCCTGGCTTTGCCGCTGCATCCCTGCCACTACATCCCTGTCTGTGGTTCCAGCACCAGGTCAGGCTTCCTCAGCCTTTGCTTCCTCCCACCCGTGGGGAATGACTCTGGGACGAGCCTGGGATTGTAACCAAAGACAGCAAAAAGAAAGACATTTTTCAGGGACTTCTCGAACGAAGTGGTCGAAAGAAGGTCACAGTCCTCTGGGCAGACATTTGCCCAGGACTGCGCAGGATTGCGGAAAGCGGAAGCCAAGCTGGTGACCGCTGGTTACAGATCCCCTAGGCGGCCATGGCTCGGGTGTGCCTCCCCCTCAGCTCACTGAAGCAGTCTTTAAATCAACGGAGGTGGTTGTCATTATCAGCTGGCGCCACTGACCCTGAGGTGCCAACGCCGAACACAGACAACACACACAAGGGCATTCACCCAATCAGTTACTCACCTAGATGGCCTATAAATAAAACAGCAGCCATCTTAACTACTCTACATTATAAAACTGATAAATCATGACCAAATAGGTTTGTCCCAACCAACTCTCCATTTTAATATCATGAACTAAATGGTGCTTTTTAGTTTACTAGTGATATATTAAAGAAAATGTAAGTATCACCTTTATGGATGATTAAAAACAAAATTGTAAGAAATGTGTGGCTGGGGGTGTGGCTCATTGGTAGAGCGCTTGCCTAGCAAGCATGAGACCATGGGTTCAACCCCAGCAACGTTTTAAAACCTATAATAAGGAGAAGGAAGAAGCTGCGTTAACAAGACAGAAGCAGAGCTGACTGGTGTGCGTGTCTAGATGCTAAGCTATGTACGGTCCTAGTTATTCAATTGTACACCATGTGTGGTTGTAGGCATTACTGTGGGTTTTTAGTAGCCGTGATTAGAGTGCATAAGTCCCTTTAGGTTTTTTTTTTTTTTTTTTTTTTTTTTTTTTTTTTTTAAGATTTATTTATTTATTACACATACAGTAATAAGCCTGCAGGCCAGAAGAGGGCATTAGATCACATAATAGATGGTTGTGAGCCACCGTGTGGTTGCTGGGAATTGAACTCAAGATCTCCGGAAGAGCAGCCAGTGCTCTTAAACTGCGGAGCCATCTCTCCAGCCCACAAGTCCCTGTAATTAAAGGAAACCACACTTGATAACCTAGGAGGACCTGGCTCACTCAGTGGCTTTATGAGCAGAACTAAGTCTGTTCAGAGGTGTCACCACTGATGCCAATGTCCAACACAAGATGACTCTGACAGCCCGCCCTATGGGTTTTGGGCAGACATAACTAGCTCCATGATTCCCTGTAGGAATCTCCTAGTAGTTTTGTTTCTATAATAGGAGCCTGAGTGACGCAGGGCTCCAAGGCCGGCAAACTCATATACACTTGAACTCCAGGAAGCATTGCTTCTCAGCAGGCTGAAGCATGAGACCCGATCCTTACCTCCTCCCTCTTCTATCTGAGACACAGCAAGAGCCTGCCATTCAGGTTAGCAGAAATGTATTGCATAGACCAGGCTGGTCTCAGACTCATACTGAGACCTTCTGCCTTGGCCTCCAAGCATTGGTATTACAAGCATAAACCCACGCCCAGCCTTTCAGCTGCCCATTCCCAAACAACCTCCTGAAAGGGGTGATTAAGAAAGATTTTATTAGCAAGAGAGAGTAGGTTTTGTAATGGCCCCGCCCCCAGAGCGTCCATGGTCCAGTCTGCAGACCCCACACATCCTGTCCTTACATGAGAAACGATACCCGAGCTGTGCACTCACACAGCACACGCTTGGGCAAACGTGCTAAAGTAAGATGCTTGAACTAGAACTAGCAGCTGCGAGTTTTCTGCTGTGAGTGTGACCCGGACTGAGGCATCCCTTGGGTTCTGTAGGGTGTATTAGTGTAGTCCACGGTTCCTTCCATGTTACTGGAAGTTCTTACCAGCTTTCCTGGAGCAAGGATGGTTTCCAGAGACCCTCCTCCCACCCACTCTGCTGCCGTACCCTGGAACTCGACGTGAGAGATTTAATTGAGTGTTGTCATCTTGCAAAAGTTTTTAAAATTAGTCACTGCCTAAGAAAACTCGAAAAGCTCAAGACGTCTTCTTGCTCTCACATAAAAGACATTTGATGAATCTTTGGCAAATGAGACAATCCCAAAGCTCACTCCCTTCTAGTAAGACCACGTGGTGAGGGTAGAGGAACGTTTTCTAAAGGGTTAGCACTAGTAATGCATTTTAACTGGCTGTAGGAGAGGGGATATTTATATCCCTTCTATTGAAAATTTCATTACAAACAAAATTATATAAACCGGTGATCGAAAACATAAAGCTCCCCCGCCCCAATTATGCCCTCGCCACCCAAGACTAGGGATCTCTGGGGAACAGGAGGTAGAAAGAGTATGAGAGCGTGAGGTAGTCTCGTGCTCTCTGGACACAACAGGACAGCTGCACATACGGACTCAGGGTGACTGTGACAGCATGCACAAAGCCTGTACAGCCTCAAGCCAGCCCAAATCCTAGCATGGAGACGGGGTGTGCATGAAATTCCACCCCTAGCCACAGAGGTATTGACAATTGCTAGCTAGTGGAAGAATGGAAATCAGTTGTCTCTAAAAGTACAACCCCTGGTAAGCTGACCTGCATCAGTAGAAGGCCCACACATCCAATAATATTTGGGCAGGCAGCATAATTAGGTCTTCATGGCTTAAAAAAAAAAGGAACACAAAGCTGAGTGGATAAAGAAGATGGGTGGGTAGATCTGGAAGGAGTTGTGGAAGGGGAGAGGAATATGATCAAGTTACAAAGTTATTAAAGAATTAATCTTTTAAAAATTTTTGACAAAGAATGAGAATCTGAAAAATAAATTACTACTTCATCAAAAACAAAGGGAAAAGTAACATGGTGGGCAATTAATTAAAAGCACGGCTATTTTTTTAGGTGTCTTTTTGACATTGCTTCTATTTTGTTTTGAAACAGGCTAGCCTGGAACTCACTATGTAGCCCATGTTAGCCTTGAACTTTCAGCAATCCTCTTGCCTCAGACTCCCAATTGGTGAGATTACAGGTTTGAGCCACCACATCCACTCCTTTATTTGCTTTAAAAGTGGTATAATTCACTGTGATTTCTCAACCTTGAATGGTCACTCTTATCACTTTTGACCCTTTGTGTTTTTTCTTAATGAGAGCCTTTGTAAGTATCTATGCTTTAGGTCCTACGAAACATGAATGAGTTCTAGAAGGGGGAAGAATATGGATGAGAACAAGGGTCCTATGCTGTCCTTAGCATCTCTGTTGAGAGCCATTGCTCATCCTTCTGCACCCTACCCTCCACAGCAGGGCCGTGAGCCTGTGACTATTTTCCAGGGATCCTGTCAGTTGCCTTCTGACAGGACTTGACCAATGACAAGACAGGGCAGTAAGGAGTAGCCACTTTACTCCCTCTGCTTGCTACCCCTGAGGCCCTGCCAAACATGCCGGCCTGGGTCCTGGTTTCTTCCCAGGCAGCTCTCAGTGTGGGTAACGCTACCCATCACCTCTACAGCCCAGATGGCTTCTAATAGCCTGCTCTTGATGACCGCTGCACCATCTCCCTGCTCCCACCTTGCCCTTCAGTCTTCCCACAATACTGCTTCCCTCATGGTACTGTTCCTCAGGGTTGATCTCAATGGAAAGGTGTGGGTGAGGATGGACATGGGGGACCTGTCATGGAACTGGTGTGATACCCAGGTGAAAAATAAAGGTGACATACTCCAAAGTAATGGCACTGACTGTGACAAGAGGAGGAAGAAGCCGAGGAGTTGCTTACGGATTGCATGTGGGGAGGAAGAGGAAGAGAGGAGTCAAAGACTGTTGTGAGGTATGTGGTCCAAGCACCAGAGAACACAGCAAAGAGGTACAGCTTTAAGGAAACAGGAGAGGACAGGGAGCTTGTTTGGGGACATGTTCAGTTTGAGGTGCTTATTAAACATTCAAACATAGCAAGTTGTCAGTTGGATATAGAGCCCCTGTCAGGAAAGAGCTTTGATATGCAAATATAAATTATCAATGCATGAATAGCAACTCTGTGAACATCGATGGGTGCCAGTGGGGTAACTGCAGATGCAGAACAGATGTTTAGAGGCCAGGGGGATGAGGACCAGTGAGGGAGTCTGAGAAGAGATGCCCCGAGAGAGAGAAAGCTACGGTTTGGCTCTTAATGTTTCCTAATGGTGTGTGTGTGTGTGCGTGTGTGTGTGTGTGTGTTAGGCTTTGGTCACTAAGGATATGCGGTTGCAAGGTAGTAGAAGCTTTAGGAAGCAGGACCTAATGGCAGGAAGTGAGGTCACTGGGTATGTGCTCTCAGAGGGGATGTTGAAACTTTAGACCTCTCTCATCCTTTCCTGGCTTTACTCTCTCCCACATGCTCTTGCCAGGATATGCAGTGGCCCCACAGGCCCAAAGCAGCATGCAAGAGTGACCTTGGACTTTAGCCAAAGCAAACCTTTCCTCCCTTTATCTTGATTAACTCAAGCCGTTTGTCACTGCAATGGAAAGCTGGCTTACAAATAGAACTGAAAGAACCAAAGTCAAGTGAACAAAGTATACCTAAGAAAGAACCCTTCTGTGTCAAATTCTGCTCATAGATGAAGACCAACATAATACTTTTTGTAGCTTGTTGGGTTTTGCTACATGGCGGTTGGTGACCCTGACAAGAACAATTTCAGGAAAACATGGAGGTCTAAAACCGTGTTTTGCAATCTTGGCTGGAGAGTAAAGTAGATAAATATGGAAAATCATATAGTAGTTTGGAATGGAAGTAGGGCCAAAAGAAAACTACATACACGTGTGTACATGTATATGTACATAAAATATAACCTTTTGTAAAGTATAACAGATATTCAGAGGAGTGTGCACGTTGTAAGTGTGTGCTCACAGTTTTCAGAAGAATATGTGTCAGTGAGAACACCCCCTGGATGAGGAAAGAGAACACTGCCAGTGCTTAGAGCCCCCTCCTATCCTGTCCAGTTTCCACTCTCTCTTCCCCAAAGGTAAACTATCTTAAGCAATAAATCGCCGTCGCCTATTTCCGGAAATCAGGCAGCAGAGCCAGTCTGTATGACTTCTTTCACTCAACACTGTGAGCCAACAGCAGCAATGAGCCCTTTCTTTCCATTGTCATCTAGAATGCTCTTATCTGGCCATTTCACAATTTATATGTCCACTCTATGCCTGATAGATGGGCAGTCAGAGGAGTCTTGTTGGTGCCGTTATATTTAATGCTGCTGTGAACATGCCTGAATGTGCCTTGCAAACACAAATGCGTGCATCTCTGTGTGGTGTAGAAAGGGCACTGAAACTGCTGGGTCTTAGGGTGAATGTTTCTTCATAATCAGGAGATACTGTCAAACAGCCTTCCTGAGTGCTGCATCAATCTACACCACCACCAGCACAGCGGCCCACTTTCTCCACACCACTTGGCACTGTCACGGGCATTTTTAATTTTATCCACTCTGATGGGTATGTCGTAGTATCCCACTATGGTTTTCCTTTTTTTCCCCCCCTGGTCCCTGGGAGTGAACCTACCAACTTAATGCATGCTAAGCAAGTGTCGTACCACTGAGCTGTATCCCAGCCATGGCTTTTGATGATGGATAAAGCCAAGCACCTTTTTTGTACATTTAAAGCCATTTGGATGCTTGCTTTCTTTACAAAGTGGCTCGAGTCTTTTGAGGAGAGATGACAAGGTGTTGAATGGTAAAGCAGGATAGTGAGTGGTTGGGAACCTTTCTCTTTCCCTGTACCCGCCACAGGACCACTTGAGCCTGGAGGCCATGAATTTAATATGAGACAGGCCAGCTTGTTATGTTTCTCTCTCTCTCTCTCTCTCTCTCTCTCTCTCTCTCTCTCTCTCTCTCTCTCTCTCTCTCCAGATTCATTTAGCTGAACAGGAAAGAAAAACAGGGGGCTGTGGGCAGCTGGGATGAGCCAAGGTTGAGAGTCAGTAAGTGAGCACAATGAGGCCATAGTGTGTGAGGGGCAATGATGAACCACAGAATCTGACTTGGGGAGGGTGAAAGCTAAGAATGGTGACACCAGGTGACACTAGGTAGGTCCTGGTAGCTTGAAGGTGTTTCAGAGTAGATAGATGAACAAGAAGAACGAACAGGAAAGATGACAGGTGGTGACATAACAAGTGACTTGCTTAGATCAAGGTTTCTGAGCAGTCAGAGCTGTTGGTCTAGTCAGGTCCTTACCCTCCCGAGAACCCTGAATGGAGGAAGGGGCGGAGAGGAAGCCAAAGGAGCCAGGGACAGTGTCTGAGCCCACTGTGGCTGCACAGAGCACCTGCCACTGAGGGACTTAATGGCCTATGCTCTGAAGGCTGAGAAGTCCAAGGTCAAGGTGCCAGCATTCAGGAAGGGACTTGCGGGCTGGAGAGATGGCTCAGCGGTTAAGGGCACTGTCTACTCTTACAGAGGTCCTGAGTTCAGTTCCCAGCAACCACATGGAGGCTCACAACCATCTGTGATCTGATGCCTTCTTCTGCTCTGTAGGCATACATGTAGGCAAAACATTGCATATGTAATAAATAAATAAATCAAGCAGTAAGTCTCAGAGGCTGAAAATATTAAAAAAAAAAAAAAAAAAAAAAAAAAAAAAAAAAAAAAAAAGCCAGGAAGGGACTTGCAGCAGTATCGCAAGGTAAAAGGCAAAAAGTTCAGCAGAGAGCCAGCCCATGTCTACAAGGCCGTGTTAAGAACAGTGTTAGTCCGTGCAATGACCTTGTAAGGATAAGTACTTTAATTACATTTGCTTTTAAGTTGTAACTTCTTTTTAAAATGTTTGTACTTATTTTATTATTTCAGGTGTATGAAACATCTTGCCTGAATGTATGTGTGTGCACCATGTATGTGCCTGGTGCTGAGGAGGCCAGAAGACAGCACAGAATCCTCTGAAAATGGAGCTACAGAAGGTTGTGAGCTGCCATTGTAGGTGCTGGGTATCAAGCCCAGGTCCTCTGCAAAAAAGACAAGTGCGGGGCTGGAGAGATGGCTCAGAGGTTAAGAGCACTGACTGCTCCTCCAGAGGTCCTGAGTTCAATTCCCAGCAACCACATGGTGCCTCACAACCATCTGTAATATGATCTGACGCCCTCTTCTGACATACGGGTTTATGTGTAGGCAGAACACTGTATACATAATAATAAACAAATTAAAAAAAAAAAAAAAAGACAAGTGCTCTTAACCATGGAACCAATTCCCCAGCACTGTTAGTTACCTCTTATTACCTTTTAAAGGCTCCACCTTCCAACAGTTTTACACCAGGGAGTAGGTTTCCACAAACACATTTCAGAAGGTACACAAGCTCTCAAACCATAGCACCAAGGTGTCCAAAAAAAAAAAAAAAAGGATCTATTTGAACATGAAATCACCAAGAATTATTACTGATTAGGATTAATAGAAGCCATGATCATCTCCCAATAGAAAGTAAGAGGGAAGGAATGGATACAGCAAGGATTAGTCAAAGTGGAGGAAGACTCCTACATGGGCGTTCACTATTTAGAAAAGATAATTCAAGAAATTAGAAGAGAGAGGATGGACTATTCCATAAATAGCACTGAACAACTGTCTACCCATTTGGAAAACAATAAAAATTGACCCCTGACTCACACTCCCTAGATTAACTTTAAAATGTACTGAAAAAGCTAAACATTAGTTACTCAAAAGAAATGAACTCGAATGTTCTATAAACTGGGATGAAAAAATATTTTCCTAAATTAGAAACGAAATCATGAGCAATGGTTAATTTATTGTATGGGGTCATGTGTTGGTTATCAGTGTAAGAACTTTTAATGTGTATGAATTTGAGCTGGAGAGATGGTTCAGAGTTAAGAGCACTTACTGCTCTTGCCAAGGACTTGGATTTGATTCCTAGCACCCACCCACATGATGGCTCACAACCATCTGTAACTCCAGTCCCAGGGGACCCAGAGCCTTCTTTGTTCTCTATGGGGCACATAAATTCACCTAAGTACATACACAAAAGTTAAATAAGTAAGTAAAGTCTTAAATTAAAAAGATATTTATTTTATGCATATGTGTGTGTGTGTGTGTGTGTGTGTGTGTGCCTGTTTGTCTGTATGTGGATCACATGCATGTGCCCCTCATAGAAGACATCTGATCCTCTAGAAATGGAATTACAGATAACTGTGATCCATCATGTGGGTGCTAGGAACTGAACCTGGGTCTTTTGAAGAGCAGTAAGTGCTCTTAACCAGCTCCCAATAAACAAATCTTTTTAAAATATATTTAAGCCACTGCAGTAGTTATTCATTTGTTTTACATAAGGAAATTGAACACAGAATGATGATGCTAACTTGGCCAAGTCACACAGCTAACTCTAGAACACAAATTGGCAATTGACATGTATATATAGACTTCTATATGTCTCAAATAAGGTTTCAGAAAGAACAATGTGAGAGGAAACATAAATTGTAAAGTGTGTAACTTTCTTTTAAAAATAGCTTTATTGGGGTGTGATTGACATACAATAAACTATACATATTTAAAGTACAAAATCAGATGAGTTTTGACATAAGCATACACCTGTGAAGCAGCCACCACAATCAAGAATGAGCATCTCCATCACCCCTAACAGTTATTTATAACTTTCCAGCCGACGATTTCCATGTCATACATACATAAGGAGTTCCTACACAGCAATAAGGCAAGAATATAAAAGAAAAAAAACTGAGGGAATAGTGACACACACCTTTATTCCTAGCACTCGGGAGGCAGAAGCAGGTGGATCTCTGTGAGTTCAAGGCCAGTCTAGCCTACAGAGTGAGTTCCAGGACAGCCAGAGCTACATGGTAAGACTTTGGGAAAAAAAAAAAACAAAAACATGAAAGTAGGCAGAGGGTAGCACCAAGGAGTCCTAGTTCAAGATGTGCAAAAAGTTATCAGTGATATGACAATGTGTGTGACTACAGTAACAGTGTGGGGAGGCACATCAAAATGCTGAGATGGCATCTGAGCAGCAGTAAGACTTGGGGAGGGATTGCTTTCCCTCCTTGGTGAGGGTGTGGACAGAGGAGTCCTCATACCCCGTGGTAACAGGCATTTGCATGCATCTTTGTTGTTGTTGTTTTGAGACAGGGTCTCACTCTGTAGCCATGGCTTACTTAGAACTCATTATAGGGATTAGGTTGGTCTCCAGCTCAGAGATCTGCCTGCCTCCTCTGCCTCCCAAGTGTTAGGACTAAAGGCGTGCACCACCATGTCAGGCCTGTGTATCTTTTTGGAATGTAGTAGATATATTCTATGTCTAAAATACACAGCCCCGCCCCCCTTTGTTAACAGCACAGTTTCCTCACTGTCTAATGCCACGGTTTAATTCAGAAAACACTGAAACATGGATGTTGGGGGCTCCCCAAATTTCCATCAAGGACTGATTTATGCTTAAGATGATGTGATTTTATCCTGGACTATCATCTATTGCTCCTCATTTCACTTCTGTTGCTATGATAAAATGCCCTAATCAAAAGCAATTTAGGGAGGAGTATCTTTTAGCTCACAAGTCCAGGTTACAATCCATCATTGTAGAGAAGTCAGGCAGGAGCTTGAGACAGCTGGCCACATCCACAGTGAAGGAGAGAGAGAGAGAAACGAATGCTTACATGCTCCCATGCTTGCTGGCTTGTGCTCCCTAGACCCCCTGCTTAGGGAATGGTGCTGCTCACAGTGGGTTAGGTCTTACCACACCAGTTAAACTTAATTAAGATAATCCCCATAGTTGTGCCCATAGGCCAGCCTAATATAGACTATCCCTCACTGAAACTCTCTTTTCAGTGAGTGTAGGTTGGGTCAAATTGAAGGTTAAAGCTAACATCACACCTGCCTATTAAAAATAAAGAAGAGTTCCATGTACTAAGAGTGAAAAGCAGAACCTTGGTTGTTGTTTTTTTTTTTTTTTTTAAACTCTGCATGTGAAACATTTTTTTAAATCTTTTACTCTTTGAACTTTTGAATTATTTCAATATTGACAAGGAGTTTAAAAATACATGAAAATGAAAAAAGTATCACATGCTTGTGGGTAAACAAATCCATGCAATATAAGACCAAGGAAGATGTGCCCATCCTTGCCTCGTTTACTAATTCATAAAATGAGCTAAGTGTTAGTGTGGGCCAGACACGAACAAAGTACTGTCTCCATCCCCACAGAGCGTGCCCTCTATTAAAGAAAGTAAAGCAACCCTGGTGTGGTGGCCCATGCCTTTAATACCAGCACTTGGGAGGCAGGAGGATCTCTGTGAGCATGAGGCCAGCGAGGTCTAGAGTGAGCTCCAGGATAGCCAGGACTGGAGAGAGAGAGAGAGAGAGAGAGAGAGAGAGAGAGAGAGAGAGAGAGAGAGAGAGAGAGAGAGAGAGAGAGAGAACCTGTCTCAAAAACAAAACAAACAAGAAAAAAAAAAACCATAAAGTAAAAGAAAAATGAAAAGAAAGCAAACATTGACAAGGCATACTTAATTTAGACAGAGATTCGAAAGTCCCCTGTTGGAAAGTGAAGGCTAAGTAAGGGTTAACCAGGTGGCATGTAGGTGGGATGGAGGGGGTGGAGGTAGTGAGTAGAGACTGAGCTTCTGAAGGCTATGTGTTGGTGGGTAGCATGGGGATGTGGTACACAGGCTATCTCAAAGGAAAAACAGGACTGGAAAGTGGCTTAGAGATTGATTACATTAAGGAGACAAGTGGCAAAAGGAGGTTCTGAAATTTTCAAACGCCGGTAGCCTAGAGCTGTATGATTTCTGGGCAGGAAAAGTCACTTTTGTTAGGTAGACAGTTTGATGCATTTTGACAAATGTATAGTCATGAGACCATGGCCACAGCTAAGTTATAGAGCATTTCTATGGCCCCAGAATGTTTTCTTGTCCTCAAAATCCGCGCCCATGGCAGCCCTCCTAGCCACTGAGCAGCTTGCTATTGCTATAATGTGTGTATCATCTATAGCCTTCAGAGATGGTTTCTTCATTCAATAAAAAGAAAGCTTTTGAGATTAATCTATGCAGATACATCTGCTGGTGTCATAGTCAGTGTTCTATTGCCATAGTCAAGGTAACCCTTATAAAAGAAAACACTTAATTGGGGCCAGTTTACAGTTTCAGAAGTTTAGTCCATTATCATCAGGGTGGGAAGCATGGCAGCACGCAGGCAGACATGGTGCTAGAGAGGTAGCTTAGAGTTCTACGTCCAGGCAGCAGGAAAAGACAAGCCTCTGGGTCTGGCTTGAGCCCTTGAAACTTCAAAGCCTACCTCCAGTGACACATTTCCTCCAACAAGGCCACACCTCCTAATCCTTCCAAAGTAACTAAGACAGTGTCCACTGGCTGAGATCTGTTTCCCTGCTTGGATGCACCACTAAGTGTGAATTCGATGACACTCGGATTTCTTTGTTGGTCTGTTTTCAGTTTCGGACTATGATGGGAGCTGCCGGGGACACTATGTGCATGTCTTCCGATGGTTGTATCATTTCATTTCTCCTGAGAGTGGGATTATTGGACCAGATATAAAGTGTGTAAGAAGCTGCCATGCTGACTTTCAAAATGGCTGTGCCGTATTGCACCCTACAGGCCAGAGTGTGCAAATCCCAACTGTTCTTATTCCTACCAGCTCTTGATGTCATCAGTTTAAAAACTTGATCTTCAAACACTTTTAGTTTGCATTTATTTTTTATTTGTTTATTTGGTCTCTCTCTGTGTGTGTACATGCATACACATGCCACCAAGTGCAATGGAAATTGGAGGATAGCCTGCTGGAGCCAGCTCTCGCCCTCCACCCTGTGGAATTTGGGCCTTTACCTGCTGAGCCAAATCGCCAGCCTTAGGACTCATTCTTATTTTAAGCATGCAGGCAGGTGTGGAGTGACACATCACTGACATGCCCTTTGCTTTTCTCTAGTGACTAATGTTGAGCACAATTCCGTCTGTAACTCTTCTTTAGTAAGGCGAGCCTTAAGGATTTTTCTTTCCCCCAGAAAGGGTTTCTCTGTCCTGGACTAACTTTGTAGACCAGTCTGGCCTCGAACTCACAGCAATCTGCCTGTCTCTGCCTCCTGAGTGCTTGGATTAAAGGCATGCGCCGCCACCACCCAGCTGAGCCTTAGGGCTTTTAACTCACATGAAATTATCTGTAAAATTCCCAGATCTTAAGTCATAATCAAGGTCTGTTTTTGGAAGTTGGGAACTAGGAGTCACAGCTGCTCAGCACCCTTTACTGGCACCTCCTTTGTGTCCCAAACTCTAAGAAACTGATTCGTCCATGACTTGCTACTATAACAAGATACCTGAGGCAGGTGAGAGAGAGAAAGGGGGGGGGAGGGGACTCATAATTCTGCAAGTTCAAAGGCATCACTCTGGCATCAACATGGCTTCAGTGAGGACCTTATGACCTATGATGTCACAACTGCAGAGAATACTTGAAAAGGAAGCAGGAGCCAGTGGGACGAGACACAGGGTGTATGCATGCATGTATATATGTGTGTATGTATATAAACATATATAAACAATTTTTATCAATTCTCTTAGAATTCATACATGCATACAGCATAATTTTATCATATTCACCCCTACTCCTAACTTCTCCCAGATCTGTTCCCTCACTTCATGTCCTTTTTTAAGAAATGTCTCACCAGGCAGTGGTGGCACATGCCTTTAATCCCAGCACCTGGGAGGCAGAGGCAGATGGATCGCTGTGAGTTCGAGGCCAGCCTGGCCTACAAAGCAAGTCCAGGGCAGTCAAGGATACATACACAGAGGAACCCTGTCTCAAAAAACAAAACAAAACAAAAAAAGAAACAAAAGAAATATTCCACCAAGTGCAGTTTGAGCTGCACATAATGTGCACGAGTGTAGGGTCATCCATTGCCCATGGCCAACTGACTAGTCCCACACCCTTAAAGGAAACCAACTTTCCCTCTCCCAGTAGCCCTCCACCATTGGCAGCTTCTCAGGAGTGGGGGCTCATGAGCCCCTCCCCACTCCATGCTGGTTGTTGACTGGCTTGAGCGTGTGCAAGTTGATGCCAACACCCATAGCTAGTTTGTGCATGCAAGGCTCCTGTTGTGTCTGGAAAACAGTTTTGCTTCGATCCGTCCTAATCTTTGACCCTTAATCTTTGACCTTACAGTCTTTCTGCCTCTTCTTCCATGATGTTCACCATGCTCAGGCTTTATAACCCTCTTCAGAGAACCAACCATGGTACTATGAGAAATTCCTTAATCCCTTCCAAGGGAACACCCCTCACTGAACTCTCACTAGCCTTCATCTCTGGAAGGTTTGACACCATCTCCAAATCTAACACCTTGGAGACCAAGTCCCAATATGTGAACCTTTGGATGGGCACACTCAAACATTTCTTTCTTCTATGGAGCTGTGGTCCAACCACAGACTAGCACTTTGCCAGCCGCCAATCTCCAGGGATGGCTTTCACAAAGAATCTGGACTGACCCTGGACAATAAAGGTAACACAGCAGGACTGTGATTTGAACAGGGTGGAGATACAAAGTTCCCATTTTGGTCCTTTAGCAGGCTCTAGGAAAGTTGTTTTCAACCTGTGGGACACAACCCCCTTGGGGCTGCATATCAGACATCCTGCGTATCAGATATTCACATTACAATTCATAACAGCAGCAAAATTACAGTTCTGGAGTAGCAACAACATAATTTTATACTTGGAGGTCACCGCAACCCGAGGAACTGTATTAAAGGGTTGCAGCATTAAGGAAGGTTAAGAACCACTGAGTCTAGGAGAAGCCAGCCACCAGTTAAAAAGCCCAGCTGTGCTAAGACCATTCTGCAGGGAAGCTTCATAGAGAATCGGCACGTGCTATTCCAGATGTTGCAACCAGCCACTTCATGTGACAGAAGAAAGAAAGAGAAGCCATCTTGAATGTCCACTCCCATGCCACTTCTTTTGGAGGTGCTAGCTCCAGCCACCCACAAACCACAGCCCTAACAGGGGCCTCAAAATCAACCCAGAGCCATAACAAATTGTTGTTCCAAGTTCCTACATTTTACAGAAGTTTGAGATGTCTCCACAGTGACTGGGACTGAGATGTGTAATGGTTTGGCTTGGGCCTTTCTGACTTGGGAAGATGGCAGGTCACCTTTGAGACTGAGAACAAGACAGAGACTGCTGTCTGCTGTCACGTTCCTTCTACATTCAAATTCCCCATCCTTACACGATCCGTGCCAGAATCGTGGGTGGCTACAAGCAATCGGAGACTGGCAAGAAACAGGAACTGGGAAAGTCAAAGCAGATGCCAGGCCCAGGAATGAGCCCAACTCCAACAGGATAATGAGAACCGTGATTCCTTGCAGCTCACAGCCCTTCACAGTTTCTAGAGCACCCTAAAAGGCACGCTCTTGTTTGACCTACCAGCCAGATGAGAGCCACATGATGACCCCATTTAACTAAAAAAAAAAAAAAAGAAGGCTCAGCAGGAGCTTAGGGTAAGACTTGTAGAAAGCCCAGCCGAGGCTGGCAGAGCACTGAGAGACGGGCTTGGGTCTGGGCTTTTAGGGTTTTGACTCACTTAGTATAAAGATCTGGGGTGTGGCTCAGTACTGGAGGACTCAGCACACACAGACCCTGTGTGTGTGATTCTCAGCACAGGTACAGTTGGGGGTTGGTAAAGACAAAGGCAAGGCTACTTGCTGTGCACCTGATGGTAGACCAAGTCCTTCCCATGTGCATTTACTCTTCCTGAGACTGTAGGCAGGTTTGATCACCATCATTTTACATCAGGCCTCCGATGCCAACAGTCAGCACACACCGGTACCAATTCTTTGGATGCTGCTTCTGTGAGTACACCTAATGCTGGGAGATGAGCGTAGGGTCTTAGCTGGCTACCCATTCCCCCTGAACACACCGGTGTCCTTTCTGTCCTGGCTATACTGTTTCTGTGCTCCAGAACCACCAGGGGCTTCCACCAGACCACACTCCTCATCAATCCTCCATCTGTGATGCCTGCCCAAAGCTTAGGACCAACCATGCCCCTAGTTGTGAGGACTTCCTCACATGTACATCTCACAGACATTTTCAGAAGCCTACTCTGCACTAAGTAGAGAGGCCGGCATAAGGCGCGTATGTTAGATGCTGTTCTTGATGAAAAGGAGCGGCGGTGTAGTCCAATGTATAGATAACAAAGACACGAGAGGTCTGTAGTGCCCTGGAAGAATGCACTGCGGAACAAGACAAAAGAGGTAGAGGAATAACGGGAAGAATGGAAGGATAGCAGTGTGGGCAAAGCCTCTGAGGCAGGGAAGACAGGAGCTCCATCTAAAAGAGGCTTAAAAGGCAGAGGGTAAGATAGGGTCTTGCAGCCCTTGAAGGCATTTGGTTTTGAAGTGGGCATGGGAAGAGCTGGGACTGGCCAGTCTGCTAATTGCATCAAGATGCACTCAAATGATTGGGTGCTATTTGGTCTCCCGTTGTAGAGGTCTTGACAACTCCGCTGCAGCTCTCTTTGTCTTTTTCCTCACTGCTCTCTGGCATTGGTGGAGGCCTGATGGAACAGAAAGAATTTGCTGCCTACTGAGTACCCACCCTCTTTTCCTAACTGTAGGATGGCTTTGTGTAGGAATTCCTCCTGTGTGAGGCCTGTGCTTCAGAGCAGTAGGCCTTGGGCCCACACACATCTAGACCCATGGCAGGTCCCGAGCAGCATGTATGGGCACACACCCCCCCCTCCCATTTCCCTTTCCATTATATTACGTGTTTAGGTACGGGTATGTGGAGAGGAGCCTGTTGGACTAAGCTGTGAGGACGATTTCTCACTCCCAAAAGAAGTCTTTTTTTCTCTCTCTGCTGTTTGCTTAAATGAGACACTTGGATCTGAGGAGCCCTTTTGTGATCGTGGGGAGAGCCAGCCTGACAACAAAGTCAACTGCTGCGAAAATCCCTTCCCAGGGGACACACAAACACTGACTGCCCCTCCTCCTGAGATTCCAATGGCAAGCCAAGGTGTGAGCCCAAGGAAGCTCACTCTGGGGAACCAGTGCGTTTATTGGGCTTCACTATAGAGCGAAGATGAGGGGTTCCCTACAGGGGTGCGGATGCCCCTCCCACAAAAGGCTGCACCAGAAAGTCTTTATCTGGCTGGGCTGATGGCTCTCCTACAGCCACCCAGATGGGGTGCACTTCCTCTAGTCTTCTGAAGCCTATTCCATGCCACTGCTCCAGCCCACCCCTTGCCACCCGAGGACTTGTGTAGGTATCAGAGTTATCTGGCAAACTGACTAAGTCCCCCACAGTGGTTCTGGCCCTGACTCCAGTCCTCCCAGCCCATTCAAGTAACCTCAGTGCACAGACGCCTTTCCTGAGCCCGACATGAGCAATGCCTCCCTGTGGAGAGACAGGAGGCCTTGACTTCTGAGAAGGGCAAAATGCCTAGCTGTCTAGGCCCCAACCCTTACAAGACATTGGCCCATGCCATCCCCATCCTAAAAGCCACCCCATTGTCTCCACCCTCTGCATTTTCCTTTCCTTATGACTGTCTTGAGTATTCACCCCCACCAGGAAGTTCTCTCAACTCTTTGTCACTGGGTGCCTCTTAGGCCACTGTAGCTCCCTGGGAAATTCATATCGAATACCACTAACCAGCCAGAGTTAGTTAGCATAGCCTCAGACATCTTCTCTTTAGACCCTTCAGAGGGGTGTGTGTGTGTGTGTGTGTGTGTGTGTGTGTGTGTGTGTGTGTGTGTGGCCAAACCCTACCATCTCCAATGCATTATCCTTTGGACATGTGGAAGATACCTTGCACCAACCCTGTGCCCCCATATCTCTTTTGGCTTGTCTCCCCTTAATATTCTGTCCAGATCTTGGGCTTAACAACCTAAACCTTCATCCCCAAATCTGCTCTTCTCTTTCTCCCTGGTGAGTCATGTGACCAAACCACCCAGACACACAATGTGCTCTCCAGCCAACACATGGCAACTGTGGCCCAGCCAAACATAGATTTCAGTCACTCCACCAGTCTCCACATCTTCATCTCACGGCAAACCCTATGATCTGACACTCCCACAAAACCGTTGTACAACGCAGAGGGGCTGTTCAGTCACACAGACCGCAGAGCCCTAAAGAGGCACACAGAGCCCGCTGCCTGCAGCATCCCAGCAAGCCATGTGGGATGATAAATGCATGTGCACACTCATGCCCACACAGTGCTGTGACATGCTCTGAACAAGGGGCGTGTCCTGGGGAAATGAAACATCATAAAATCCAATCATCTCGAACCCAGACCTGAGAGCTGAGCCCATCAATCTTGCTGGGGAGGAAGGCTAGAGTTGCCTCTCCCTAGTCTTGATGGCCCATGATTTGTGCCTGCTCTGTAGGCTCTGGTGCCATAATTTATCCTTGGTGCCCATAGCACTGGCCAGCCTGGTATTCTGCCTGATAATAGATTCTAGGCTTGTCCACTCCTGTCATCCTGGCTTATGGTGGTGTCTGGCTGCTGTACAAAAATTGTCAACATGCAAGCTTGTAGTGGGTCTCAGAAATGCTCACACCACCTGATACCTCATCCAGGATCCCCTAGGCTGAACAATTGCCTCAGGAACTTCTAGACAACTCACTCCACTGAGGTAGGATCCAAGCCACTTTAAACAGACTGGCACCTAAGATCCAGTGGCCACAGACTGGACACTGACAGTGAGGGTCCAGCCTCTTCTACCACAGGTGACCCAGAAGCTAGTGCTGACACAGCACAGTGTCCCCTCCCCCCAAGCACAGACATACTTCTAACATAACATACACCAGCTGCGGTGGCTCTGGGCATCTTCCTGAAGAGTATGGAAGGTCCCTAAACCATGCCTGGAGCCAACGCTCACCCCAGGCTGTGGCAATAAGAATGAGCATGGCAGGATGGTTTTTTATTTGTTACTGTGGTTGTATGGGGGTCTTGAGGGGAAGTGACTGCTAAAGTAACAATGGTGGTGAGGTCTCAAGTTACAAGGCACTTTGCTCTTGACACCCAAAAGCAGGCACAGATTGATCTTGATCTTAATTAGTAAGAGCTAGCTGCAAGGCTCCTATCTCACACAGCTCTTTCTGAAAGGGCCTTTAAATAGTTTATTCATAAATTTTTATTTAAAGTATATGCATGGATCTTTGTGGGTGTGTGCACTTGAGAGCAGATGCTGACAGAAGCTAGGGGTGTCAGATGCCGCTGGAGCCACCTGATGTGGTGCTAGGAACTGAACTCCAGTCCTCTGGAAGAGCAGCATAGGCACCTAACTGCTGAGCCATGGCTCCAGCCCTCTGGAAGGGAAGTTTTTCGATAGTACTGGGTCTGTCTCACTTCCACTAACATGTCTGCTCACTCAGACAAGCAGGACCACTGGGAGGAGGGACTCTTGGGAACTCCCATTGAGAACTGCTCTTCTGACCTGCTGGTTTCCCTGGCTCTCACAGAACAGTACTCACGTGCCTTTCCTCCCTCTCTAGTTGTCATTGGAGTTTAGATTGGATAAACAAGTATTCAACTGACTGTCACAGTTAGCTTCAGCTGTCTACACGACACACCTGGGAATTGAGACATCACCTCCAAGTGGTTGGCATGTGGGGCATTTTCACGATTGCCAACTGCTGCAGGAGAACCAAGCCCATTGTGGGTGGTGCTGCCCCTTGGCAAGTGGGGCTAGGCTGCACTTATAAAAGTAGCCAACCCCGTAAGTCTGGGAGCAACGCAATATAAGCAGCGCACTTCCATTGGTTTCTGCTTCAAGCTCCTGCCTTGGCTTCCCTTGATGACAGACTATGTAGCATGTAAGCCGATTTCCTCCCCGGTTTTCTTCTGATAATGGTGTTTTCCCCAGCAACAGAAAGCAAACTAGAACACTGACCAATCATTTGGAAAACGATAACGTTGGAACTGTACCTTGCTCTTTGCACCAAAATAAACTCAAAAGGGTAAAAACATGGAGTGTAAAAAAGCAAAGGGTGACTATGGACAAGTGCACTAAAGCAAAGTGTGCATCCAGTTTGGAAAAGAGGCCTATCTAACACAACATGAAATGTAAAAGTTACAAAGAGAAAAGCCTGGCAGACTTCACTGCATTAAAAAAAAAAAAAAAAAAAAAAAAATCAAGTACTTCTGAAGGACAAGAAATAAATAAGGTTGAAAGTCAGGATGAAGTAGAAAAAGATTAGAGATATGATCTCTAATATGCAAAACAGCTCCCAGGAATAAGAAAAAAGACAAATGCTCGGGTGGAGAAGTGGGCCAAGCACATGCTCGGACGCCTCGGGGATGAGATGTAAATGTCTGCTGAGACCTGAGTTCAAATCCACATGCTGGTTCACTGCTGATCAAAGAGAAGAAACAGGAAAGGGAGGTCCACTGGCACCCAGCAAGTGCAGAAGCATGTCTTTGTTTTCAAGTGGGCAAGGGTATTTTTGACTGGCAATGGCATAAAGAAAGGAGCTGTCCCCCACACTGCTGGCACTATGGAGGGAAAGATACAGGCAGGTTCAGTGTTTCTGAGGATCGGCCAGCCACTGCGTCCATGCAGGCAAATACATACCGCCCTTACTATGCAGTAGACAGCTTTCTGGGTGTTTTGCATGTAACTGTCTACTAAATCCTAACAGTAAACTCATTAATAAATCTTATTAACAACCCCATTAAAATCTGCATTACATTTATTAATTTATTGGGGTATGTGTGCTGTGAATGTATAGAGGTCAGAGGACAATTTACAAGAGTTGGTTCTCTCCTTCCATCATGTGGAGTCCCAGGGATCAAACTCGGGTCCTCAGGCTTGGTGGCAAGTCCCTTTCATCTGCTAAGCCATCCTGCCAGCCCTCCCTCATCCCCGTTTTAGAGATAAGAAAACTGAAGCCCACAGACATGACTTACTCAAGCCCTGCGCTAAGCAGTGGTAACATTGGCTTTGAATCTCAGGCACCTGGCTCGATGAGGCTTTCCTATGGCAAAATGTGAACTACGCCAACCCTTTGTCTAGAAATTTTATTTCTGGAAATGAATCTTAAGGAGTTAACTAGGCAAGTGCACAGAGCTATAGATGTACAAATGCTGTCCTCTGTGTCAAATATGTCCGTGGAAAGATGGGAACATTTTCAAAGCTCATCGATAGGAGATCCATTGACTAAATTATGTTATTTCCATAAGACAGAACGCTACGCAACCATTAAAAAGCCTGATGTATATTTATATTCGCTGATATGGAAAGATTTCCACAACATATTGTTGAGTGGAAAAGCAGGTTGCAAAACAGCATGCCTAGTATGATCCCATTTAGGTAAAATTATATATATATCACTCAAGATCGGAGACGATGCTCACCAAAATGCAAAAGGTTATTATCTTGACGGGGATTTCAGGGAATTTGTATTTTTTTTTTTTTCTTTTCTTCCTTTCTTGTGTTGTTTGGATTTTGTACAGCGAGCATATATTATCTTTGTAAACAGAAAAGGCAATTTTAAAAAATAAGCCTCTTGGGATTGGCGACTCCTTCCTTGGTTCGCTCAGCGCTTTGTTCTGCAGCCTAGAAGGTGAACCTACTGTGTGTGGGGCCTGGAGAAGGAGGACAAAAGAAAAAACAGGCATCTAGGAGGCATGGGGTAGAGACAAGACCACAGTAGGAAACACAGGGAGAGAGACTCGTGCATTTGCAGATGTGGGTGGTGACAGGCAATGGGCCCAGTCAGGGAGGCGGGGAGGCAAGAAAGGCTGGAACAGCAAGGAGCAAAGACTAGGAGGCGCAGACACAGGAACTTGGTATGGGCGCCATGTCCTGGCTCCCAGGTTGGCTAATGCTGTCCTGTTAATGAAGTGAGTGATTAATAGCCAGGGGGATAGAGAGCTGGTGTATGAGATTAATCCCAGCTAATGAATCTATTGTTAACGGCATTAAATAGCAACAGGGGGGAGGGGAGGCGGCCTCCTTGCTCTTCTCAGCACTCCAGGCCTCAGGGGGAGGAAGGCTCTTGGCATGAGGAAGAGAAAGGAGCAAGCTGAGCACTCCTACTGTGAGCCCCAAAGCTTCCTCATGCTCACCTCCACCTCGCTCTGGCTCCTGTGGCTACAGAGAAAACAGCCTGCCCCTGCCCCCAAGGCTGTGCTCCTTCTGTGTGATGGCTAGGTTCTTGTCATCAGACCACACACTCCCTTCCAGGGCAGGCTAAGGAGATGGATATAGGCCAGCATCCACAGGGAAGCTGTTACTGGTCACCAAAGACAGGAGACAAGGGACAAGAACCAGCAAAGATGAGGACCTTGGTAGTGGCATGAGTTAGAGGAAAGGTGGCAGGCAAAGGCACTTAGAAGACATCTGGTAGGGATGAGGTGAGCCTGTAGCACACTACCCCTCCTGTGGGACCTGATGCCAGGCATCCTGAAGCAAGCAAGGGTCTGTCTAACATGGAGGCTGCCTCCTTTATCACTCTTCCAGCTGACCACCTGGAACCCGATGAGGCAAAAAAGTACTGGAGCATCCCTGCCTGCCCAGGGGCGCTGCGGGCATCAGCATCACATTCTTACCCCCTCTGGGAACTTGTTGAGAATGACTGAAGAGGTGACTTGCTTGTCTTTCTAATAACCCCAGGAGCTTAGAGAGAGACGGTTCCCAGTTCACAGACAGGGAGACTGAGGCTTGAAAGCCATCGCTACGTGATTCAAGATCACACAAGTTAGTGTTAGTGCCTAGACTCAAACCCAGCTTTGGCTGACTCCAAAATCCAGGTTCCTGTTGCAGACCCTTCTCTTTCGTGTTTACACCGTAAATTGGAGGCCAACAAAATCTCCTAGGTTCTCAGTGGCACCACTGGGCAACCGGCAACAGAGATATGTAGGGGTTTTTTTGCCTCAGTGGTTAAAGCACTTGCCATGTAAACATGAAGAGCAGAGTTCAGATGCCCAGAATTCAGGTAAATGTCAGGTGGGCATGGTGAGCATGGTGGGCAGGCTATAGTTCAGCTTTGGAAGGCAGAAGCAGATGATCTCAGAGTAAGCTGGCTAGTGAGACCAGCTGCATCAGCAGTCTCCAGGTCTGCTGAAAAGACACTGCCTCAAAAGAGCAAGGTGGAAGAACTAGGGGAAGATTCCCAACAGCAATCTCTGGCCTCTACATGCATGCATGCACACACAGGCACACACGTACTTGTACATACACATGGGCCCACACACATGTGAGCATGCATACAGAAACACAAAGACACGAGAAGGGAGAAAAAAAATACAGTCCCCATGCTAAGAATGTGGCTCGGTTCGTAGGAGTGCTTGCCTAGCATGCACAAAGCTCTAGACAACAGTAAACAGGCATGGTGGTGCATGTCAGTAATCTCAACACTCAAGAGGTGGAGGCAAGAGGTTCAAAATTCAAGATCATTCTTGATTACATAGCAAATTTGAGGCTTGATGCCCCATTTGTGTGTTCCTGGCTCAAAAGGAGAAGGAGGAGGAGGAAGAAGGAGGAGGAGGAGGAGGAATGCATTCTGGGGTCTTACCCTACCAGCCAACCTGTGAGCTAACAAGCCTGAATAATCCTGAGGCCCACCAGCACAATACTTGGTGTTTCCCTCCTGGGGTAGCACAACACCTTCCAGGGAGGGCCCCACAAGTTGTCAGAGGTCCTGGCTCCTCTCACCTACACTACCAAAGCTAAAGCTCCCGGGCAGCCTAACTCCTGCCTGTACCTCCCTCCAGTGATATCATCCTACCCCATGGCTTTCAACAATGCTTTTTACACTGACAGCTTCCCAATTTATATCTTCAGTCATGACATCTCCCCTGAACTCCCATCTCATACATCCCGCTGCCTAGCTGACATTCCCGCTTAGATGTCTAAAGCCATCTCAAAATTAAAGTCAACCGTCATTGTCCCCAAACCTGTCCTTCCTCTGTGGGCTCCATCTTAGCAAACAGCACCCACATTCACAGTCACTCTGGCCCGAAGTCACAGAGTCACTCTTGGCTTCTCTCTTGATCTCATCGCCACATTCAATCTCACAGGAAATGCCGTTGTCTCTATTTTTGAAATATATTTCAGGGCTGAATTCTGTTTACGATCTGAGGCTGCCACTGTGTTCCACAGTGTCATCCACCTCTCACCGGGACTTGTACAGTGACTTCCTAATTAACTCTTTGCCTCCTGTCTTGCCTCCTATAACCTTATTGACACTTGGCAGTCAAAATGATCTTCAGCAACCGAGGAACTGAGATCCTGTCCCAGTTAAGCCAACACAGTGCAGACTCACTTCCACAGCCGTGGCTTTGACCTAGAAAGCCTAACAAAACATTCTAGACCTGTCACCCTCCCAGCCTCACCCACAACCTCATGTCCATCTTCTTGTCACCCTTGATTTCAGCAGGCAGGCTACCACCCCAGGGCCTTTGCTCGTCTCTTCTCAGAGTGGCCCCATTGTTATGTCATTGAGTTTTCCAACTACAAATCAGAGCATCCTGTCCCATCGATCCCAGATGTGCTAAGTTTCTTTGTTTGGCTTCTCTTCTGCAGAGCACTCACGATCGCTCAACATGACTAGGCTTTGACCATCGCTATGGCAGACTGTATACTTCATGAGGCTAGGATCTGCAATCACTCGGCAACTGGAATGATGTCTAGTGTGGAAGCTGCCCTGTAAGTATCTGCTGAAGGGCTGGCTGGCTGGACAGATGAGGGGATCGGTAGACAAACTGGTGGATGGATGGATGGATGGATGGATGGATGGATGGATGATGAATGGAGGGGTGACTAAGGATGGATAGATGGATGATTGAGTGGGTGGGTGGGTGACTGGATGGACGGATAGATGGATGAAGGAATGATAGTGGGTGGGCAGGTGGATGAATGAGTTTCTCTGAACTTTCATTTCCTCCCTATAAATATATGCATATCTATCTCTTACAATGTTTGTGAGGACTATTATGATTGGCATAGTGTGGATCATAGGTAAAGGTTTTTTTTTTTTTTTTTTTTTTTTTTTTTTTTACCTATTTTGCTTTTTGAAATAGAGTCTCCTGTAGCCCAGGCTGGGCTATGTAGTCAACTTGTCATTTGTTCTTTTCTTACCTTCTTTCACTTGTTTCAGAATCTCTCCTCTCTCAGTGCCTCCTACCACCTCACATGCAAGACTTGACCTGGCCTGGCTGACCAGAGTTTGCTAAGGGCTGGCACATGACTGTTGTCAAACCTGCCTTCTCCTTGTCCCTGTATCAATACGCTATAGTTTCCTCTATGTTGCCATCAGTTTTCTTACCCATCCAGTAAGCTGTGCATCATCACACTCTGGATTGGGCACTAATACAAATGATGTACCCAGGGTGTGCCCATGAAGGGAATAAGCCACTTGTCCTCCGCTGCCTCTTCTCAGCTTATCCTACTTCAGGACCCTGTCCTTGCAGTTCACCTCCACACTTCTGAGTACCCACTTGTGTCTCGTTGCCCATTTCTTCAGCTTGATGTTTCTTTACTTAGCAATGTATCTTTGATACTGTGCATGTGTACTTCTCTTTAAGATCTCTGAGACTGTGGGTTCATTCCTTCAATTGCCTCTCTTGGTGAGCACTGGGGTGAAGTCCAGAGTTTCCTATCAGAGCAAACTTTGCAATCAATGCCCCTGGGTGCCTGTCTATGAACACGTATGTTTCTACAAGAGAGGGAACGCAAGGTGATGAGGTAGCTCAAGGCTAAAGCACGTGTCTCGCATTGACAAGGCTGTGCGGTCCATCCTCAGCACCACAAAATAAGTGGAGTCCCAGGGAAGAAAATACTGGGCTAATTTACACCCTGTCAGTGACATGACACACGGAACCTGTGTGCCCTCTGAACTTATTTGCTCCTCATGGGAATCAGAGAGGTGGTGACACTGGTACCTTTTTCAGGTGAAGTCTGGAATTCAACCCCATCTTGCCACTGTCTGGGGTTCATGCTCAAGTCTCGTCCTTCCTGTGAGGACAAGACAGATTCCCAGCCCCTAGAAGCAGCAGCAGGGGTAGATATGTGTTAGGGAGTCTCACAGGACTTATGAGCATAAAAGGAGACATGGGGGGAGGGTCTTCAGGGTGGAGGCAGGAAGTCTAGAGGTCAGGACACCTGGTGGGGCTCAGAAGCCTGAGGAAGGGCTTTCTTCCCACTCCTTCCATGGCTCAGAGGAGCCTGGGCTCAGGCTGAGAAGCAGGGCTGCTATGTTGCCATGGAAACAGAGGGTTCCTCTCTCCCTCACAGCAGGAATCACAGTGATTGGGGGGTGGGGGGGTGGAGGAGGACGTTTCCCTGGCAGCACCAAGGGTTGGGGGTAGGAGGGGCCGGTCACTCCTCCCCCTCCCCTGTCCCTCTCCTTCTTTTCCTACCCCACTGTTGAGATCAGCAGGTTTGTGGTGGTGGTGCTGGGATGGACTGGAGAAGCAGGGAGGCAAAAATCAGTTTGGGTAGGGTGGGGAGTCAGGGGAGTCAGAAGCTGTGGAAGGCCCCTCCTCTTAGATAGTCCACGCATCAGGGACATACATGTACTCCATGTGCTACCCAGACACTATTAGAAGCCACTTCTCCTTTCACTGTCGCTCAGAGTCACAGACAGCCTCATATGCAAGCCCACCCAGGATGCATGTGCTTATGAACTTCACACACACACACACACACACACACACACACACACACATGCAGAGTCATGCACTGGCATGCTCAAACACTGGCAGTTTTCACGCTCATTCATACACTGACACACCCACGCACACACACTGCATGCACCTGCTACCTGATGCACACATGTGATTCCACAGTCACGCTCGCATGCAAACAGGCATAAGCACACTCCCTCTGCCTTTGTGAATGACTGTCAGTCTCTGAAAGCACTGTCTCTCCCTCCTCCTATCTCCTCCTACTCCCTCACCCTCCTCTGTGTCTCTAGTCTATCCTCAGCCTGTCCTTGTCAGGAGTCCTGCCCTCTGGGCTCAGCCCTAGAAGGAGACGCTGTCATTTCCAAAGGGGGCAGATTCTCAGGCACAGACAGCATTCAGCCTTGAGAAAGCAGGAAGGGCTAAGGTTGAAGATTTTATATTCCACCCTACCCCCTACCCTCCACCGCCTGATGGTACAATGTCTGATCCTGTGCAGCAAAACTTACCCCCTCCTCAAACAAAAGCCTCCCACATGCTTGCCACAGCACATAAGATTGTGAATATCCAAATAACTCTGCCTAATCATAACCGGTAGCTGAGTGGCTGTTTAGTGAGGGCTTGAGCACTAGTGCTGTGCCGAGTCCTCCGCCCCACTTGTTTCCTCGATCAACCTCCCACCAGGATTATCAGATCGTTTTCACCGCGAAGGAAACTGGAGCTTGCACAGTGCCTATGACCTCCAAGCGATAGAGCTGGGTCTCAAACGGGTCTGACAGTTTGCACAGTCCAAGCTGCATCCCCTGAGTGTGAGTGCTCACGGACATCCCCCTGCATCAGCAGGAGCCTGAGGCAAAGCACCTGCCAACCAAAGCTGGATACTGGCCATTCTTTTCCCCTAAAGTCCTTGGGCCTTTCTCTGCCTTCCACCTGGGGCGCCTTTGCCAGTGGTCTTCAGGTCTTTAACACTTCTGTTTCCAGATTGTCTAGCTGTTCCATCCTTCCAAGTCCCTAGCTGCACATTAAGTCTGGTAAAGGAATTACTCTGGTGTTATCAGCCTTCTCTAGCTCACTCCTGCCAGGCCTAGGTATCAAGTGTTTGCTACAAACACAATGGCTCATCAAGGTGTTATGTGAGGCATGTCTGGTTAATTCCTCAGAGGAATTCTTTTCTTGGCTAGCATTGGTTTTCTCTCTCGATTTTATGCTAAAAGTATATCCTTCTACATTTTGGAAGGTAAAGTGTTCTTTTTTGCGACAGGGTTTCATGTAGCCCGGGCTGGCTTCAAACTTGCTATGTAGCCAAAGATGGCCTTGAACTTCTGATCCTCCAACTCCCACCTCCAAAGTGCTGGGGCTATAGACGTGCCTCACCATGCCTAGGTTATGGGGTGCTTGGGATTGAACCCAAAGCTTAGTGTATGCTGGGCAAGCACTGTACCAAGCTACATACCCAGTCTTCAAAATGTTCTTTTTAGTAACTTGAGAAAAAAAGTTCTTACTTGAGGAAAAAAAAAAAATCTCAAGTTACTGATTCTTTGGTTTCTTTGCATCCCATCCCCAGTTCTTAGTAAGAGAGTCTGAGGACTCCTGCTGACCTATGCCCTTAACCCAGCGGTTCTTAACTCAAAGGGCTTGCATATCAGATATTTACATTAGATTCATAACAATAGCAAAGTTACAGTTATGAGGTAACAACGAAATAGTTTTATGGCTAGGGGTCACCACAACATGAACTGTACTAAAGGGCCGCAGCATTAGGAAGGTTGAGAGCCACTGCTCTCATTTAATCCCTTATTCCCACAGGATGAAGAAATGAATGCAAGAGAATCCTAGCATGTCCAGGAATTAGCTTCCTTTAAAGCTGCACAGGTCTTGGGATCAAAGACTTGCTTCAAAGCCACCCCAGCCACATGTGACCACAACTAGGCAAGTCCCTGGGGGTTGTGTGAGCCTCCGTTTCCTCATCTGACTACTGACTGATCTAAGAGTGAAATCAGACATTGATTTGGTAACTACTTGGAAACTGTAAAGTGCCAGTTGCCACAATCCTTTAGCTGTCTTGGCCTAGACCCTGTCATCTCTCACTGGCTCTTGTGTTCCAGGGCGACAAGAGTGGCCTGTGGAACACTCACGGTCGCAGGACCGTAGGAAGAATGCCACATGTCCTCTGCAACCCATCCTCAGACAGCAGGAGAGCGCAGACATTTCATCTGCGGTTGACAGCATGCCATGAGCTAATACACAGAAAGGACCGTATAGTTGTTAGCACATGGTTGGCGGATGAGAGGTGGGCCTTCTCTCCTTTCGCCTCACACCTTTTCCTCTAGCGTTGGTCTCTGAATTTCTTCAGTGGCAACCCATTCATTTCCTCTCAAAGAGTTTGATTTTGGAAAAAGCCCAAGGTCGGAGTCAGAGGGTCAGTAACAGAGCCCAAGAAGGAGACCTGCAGGGCACAGGTGGGAGGGCTTCTTTTCTGACGACCTATGCAAGCCTTGCCAGGCTTCCTCTGGAGAAGTAGGTCTGCGTCTCTCTAAACATAGGGGTCATTGTGGAAGCTCAGAGAGGACGCGTCTGGCCCTGGTGGCTGCCTGTCTACAGTGCCAAGCCAGATGTCAGAGTCAGAATGACACATCACCTATTCCACGCCCCCATTCTCCTTCAGTGAACGAAGTGTAGCCCTCCTCACCTCCTGCTTGCTGATGGATGTGAAGGAGCTTCAGGGACGACTCAGAAGGTTCAAACTAGACAGCGCCTTTGGCACTATCTAGCCTGACTCTCTCTTTCTGCACTCTACCTCAGCCAGAGGGAGCAAGTGACACCCAAAGTCTCCTGACCCTCGCCCCATGTCCTACAACTGTCCCGAGACGCAGCTCTGCATATAAGGAGCAAACAACTGCTCTCCCAGGACTTCCTGAGAACAGCCAGGGCTGTGAAGGAGAGAGAGATGCAGGGAGGAGGGCATGCCACCTCATGCTTTGAGCCCAAGGCCCTGCCAAGGAGCCCTTCCCCAGCAGAGGCCAGCTAGACAGCAGCTGCGTCTCTGGTTCCCCAGGTGACCACGCAAGCCTGGTCTGTCTTCAGGACCTCCACCTGGGAAAGAGAAAGAGCACTGTGCCATATCTATCCCAGTACTGTAAGGGCGACAGCCTTCAGGGTCCGATAGCAGGATCTCATAGCCACGGTGGCAGAGGGTACCAACTTCCACAGGGCCCAGTGTATGAGCAACAGTGATCTCTGGCTTAAGTCTTTTTACCTCAGTCTCCCATTTGATTCACTCTCTGGATCATCTTTGCCCCTCCATTTCCCCTAAATCTTCTAACCGCCTTTAGCAGTTGCTCACTGGGATAGAGCCTAGGAAACTGTGCCACCTAGGGGCTGTTGGCCTCCACTGCAGTTTGATAAAGGAGAAAGGCCCCAGGCAGGGTTGGCTCTGGTCTCTGACGTCTGTCTGGGCAGTTAAGAGAATTCAAGATCTGCAAACAGAAAGTCAGACAGCTTGAACAGGACAGAATCCAGACCAGATCTCAGGCCTTCCGGTCTAGCAAGCTCTTCCTTTTGTCTCTTTGTTCCAAGGACATGTGGGTAACAAGGATGTTCACCCATAAGATATAAGACTTAACAACATCCCTGGGTGGCACAGAAATAATTTAAAATCACTAGAAAATGCTTTCTGCCCATCTCCACGAAAAATTAGAGTGAACTGGAGTAAAATGTGGGCGGGAATGGCCTGATGGAAACCACAGAGCTTAGAGGGGACAAACCAGGGCCTGGCTTCATCAGGGACTTGGCTGTGTGATTCCCACTGCTGGCTAGAAGAAAGTTCCTGCAGTGTAGCAAGGTGGAATCAACTTTCTTCTGGGTTCTCCTGAAAACAATTAGAAAGCAAGCATGTGACCAGCCTGACTCAGGGCTCTGTCTTTCAGGCAACCACACTGGAGCCACCTGCCCTTCCTCCACCAGTTTAGGACAGTTCTTGCCTTCCCTCCCCTCCCTGACCTTTATCTTTAAACTCCATCCCCCTCCTTTTCCCACCCAAGGTTCCTCATCTATACCCCCAGCTGCTCCTGGCCACTCTTCAGGACCCTAGGGGAAGTTTTTGCTTTGCCCTCTGCCTGCAATGCCTTCTGTGTAACCCTCCCTCCAATTGCCTTCGGGGTTTTAATTAAATGTCACCTTCTGGAGAGGTCTTCCCTACCTGAAACCCAGCACCTGGCCTGCTTTCTCAGCCTTAGCATTGTTCTGAATGTACTTTTGTTTGCTTCCTGCCTCCATTCAGTGTGGCACTGCTGAGTTCTTGGCATAGAGAAGGGACTTAAACATTCATTAAGTGTGTGGATGACTATTCAAGTAGTAATTGTGAAAAAAGAAAGTAAAAACAGAACACTGGCCCACCCCACAAACCACCCTTGGAAACTCAGAAAAGAGTTAATATGCAAATACTTAATTCCTAAGACTCTTGTGTGAGTGGTCATCGGCCCCCAGGGCACTAGGAGACAAGGGAAGGCCGGCAGTGCCCCTCACCCCTGTAGCTAATGAAGCAGAAGTGCAGCAGGCTTCAGGGCTGGAGGGCGTCCCGCATCTGGTCCCGAGGATTGCTGAGAGCCCAGCCTGTGGGATCATCCACCACAGAGCCATCTCCTTCCCACGCTGCAGCTTCTGTGGAGTGGGGGACCTGGAAGTACTTACGCTGAAGCACTCTGCTGAAGCATTGTGCTTCGCATAAGCACAGCACTTAAGTGGCCACCCAGTTGGCTTTCAGAGGGCCATCTCAGGGGACAGGCAGAGCCTTTCCTAACGTGCATGAAAGCATATTAGGCACCAACCCTACGGCAGGCTGAGACCAGTCCAGGGCAGAGAAGGCAGGCTGCTTAAGAGCGGCAGGGCTGCTCCCCAGAGCATAACCTGTCCTATTGGGGGAGCTGAGGGCAGTGGGGGGACTCTGAGAGAAGCAGGGAGGTGCGGGCAGGGGAGCTCTGGGGCTGAACCCCAGCTTCTCTGGCAAGTGTTCTTTCTCCACTAGCCAACCCTGGAGGGTCTCATCACCCTTCCCTGTGGGCTCATCTCTGGTGCAGCACTCAGTAAACTGAGTTAGCATGTGTGCCCCGGAGGAGGAGTTTGACCTCCAGGGGGCATTTGACAATGTCTAGAGACATCTTTGGTTGCCACCTCTGGGGAGATGTTACTATCTGTAGACAGCAGATGCCAGAGATGCTACAAAGTCTCCTGTACTACAGAGTCCCTCAAGGATTACCTCTCCTGAAATGTCAATTGTTTCAAGTAGAAAAACCTGCTAGACCCAAGGCCTAGAGGAGCAGGATGTGCATGCGTGCGAGTGTGTGTTTGTGTGTGCGCGCACACATGTGTGCTGGAGTGTCCTTTGCACACACAGTGCCCAGTGTGCTGCCTGGGATGATAGCTAGAAAGCCTCAGGGTCTGCCTGGCTCTGGGCCTGTGATTTAAAACCCTCTGACTTTACCCATCAGACCTCATGCAACCGTCTCATTGACAGGCCGACAGATCTGGAGTGGGAGGCCAGAAGTATCCTCAGGAAAGGACTCAAGTCCTGCTTGTGTGTGTTTCCATTTCTCCCGGATAGTTCCAGCCCCTGCTCTGCCTTTATACAGCTCCTCTCAGATGCCTTGGGATTGGCCCAGCATAAATGCAAGCTTAGTTTTCCATATATACCCTCTTTGTATATGAGTCACTTTATTCTCCCTTCTCCCCTGTAAACCAACGCCATGATCCCTGACCTGCCTCCACAAGCTTGTGAGCTAGGGCTGAGGGCCAGGGCTGAGGGCTGCCTGGGCATGAACTAGTCTCTACACTAAGCAGGACAAACTGGGTACCTCAGGTTGGAGAGTTCTGATCACAAGGGCGTGGCTAGAGAGCACAGCTTATCCGGACAACTCTGTCCTAAACTGGTGGAGGAAGGTCAAGCCAGAACCAACAAAGGTGCCCCAGACACAGGGTCCAACCTAAGTCAGCAGCAGGTGGCACTGATCTGAGACCCAGGCAGATGCCCAAAGTGACCAAATAGACCCTTTGGGCAGGGTAGCAGTTAGCATGTTTGCTGGCTCATCTCCCTGCTGTGAACACTGGTAGAACATGTCACATCCACTGTTGTCCCCAGTGGAGCCTGACTAGGTCTGCATCTTGTCCTAGTGTCCTCAGGTCCCACTTGACACTTGTAACAGCCTCTCTTTGAGGAGATACACTGCTAATGGAACTGAGGGGCACAAAGGCAAGCCATCAAAGGTGGTGTCGTGGGCTCAGAGCCTTTCTACTTAGCCACCCTCCCACTTCTCCACCTGAAGAGCTCCATGTCACCCTTAGGAGGGAAGAAGGGATCCCAGAAGACAGTTCTCTGACACTGTGACAAATTACTTGAGGTCCCTAGCTCACAAAGAGAAAAGGTTTATTTTGGCTTACCGTTTTGGAAGTTCTAGTCCATGACCCATCAGCCCCATTGCTTTAGGCCTGTGGCCAGGAAGTTCAGCATGGCAAGAGTGTGTGCCAGGGCAAAGTCACTCACCTTGTTACCCGGACAGCCAGAGGAGAGGAGAAGGAAGGGCCAGGGCACCACAAGTGCCTTTGGAGTCAGCCTCCACATCCCCAGCAACCCCTTACTCAAAGCAATACTACAGAACCACCCTTCTCTTGGTCCCCATTAGCCATCCATTTCTGTGTCATTTGCAGCCTGGCTTTCTACTAGGTGGTGAGTTTCACAGGAGTGCCCCTACCTCACACATCCTGTGTGCCTAGCACCAGGCCAGAGATGGCACCTGGCAGGCATTTGGCAGATGTTACTGAGTTCTGGAGTTCTGGAGATGCCTCTCAACACAACTAAGGATCAGAGACCTCCCCTCTGCCCTGACCCTGAGCTACACAGCAATATCAGAGAAGAGCAGCTCCTCCTCACGCATCCCCTCAGCATGCCCATTCTTTGCCAGGCACCGTGCTAGGCAGCAGGGATGTCAGCATTAAGAGAACAAGTGTGACCTCTGCCCCCACAGAGCTCATGTCTGACACCCCAACACCCCAAGTCTCTGGCCCTCAGAACCCTAGCATTCCTCTCTCCAGGCCCACTGATGTGCCCCCCAATGCCCAGGCCTAGAAAAGAAACCCTACGCTCCAGCCTCTTCCCACCTGCCCCAGCCCCTCAGGCCCCACTACCCTCCCTAAGGGACTTCCCACCTCCTTCGCTGCCCTCCTGGAAGGTGACTACTCCAGCTCCCATGTGCTCATTAATTTCATGCTCTGTCTCCTGTGTGACTGACCTACTTTCTGCTCTTTTCCATGTGCCTGCCCAGCAGCTCTGGATCTCTTGCACACCTGGGACCAGGTCTCTCTCCACCTCCCCCAGATCCATGCATCCATATGTCAAGCCAGAAGGAAGCAAAGTGGCTTTGAGACAGGCCTTGAACTCTATGTACCCAAGGCTGAACTTGAACGTGTGGTTTTCCTGACACTCAAGACCTGAGACTACAGTGGTGTACCACTATGCCTGGACATATATTTTTAAGTGTGTGTGTGTGTGTGTGTGTGCATGTGCGTGTGTGTTTGTGTGTGTGCGCGCATGAGTGCATGCATGTGCATGTGCGTGTGTGTTTGTGTGTGGCCTCTGCCCCCGCAGAGTTCATGTCTGACACCCAAGCACCATCAGTCTGTGCCCCTCAGAACCTTATCATTCCCTTCTGTCCCATGGGTGTGTCCCCCCAATGCCCAGGACTAGAATGGAAACCCCACAGCTCAGCCTTTTCCCACCTGCTCCAGGCCCTCAGGTCTACCCTCCCTGAGGGACTTCCTCTGCAGTGAAGAGGTCAATAGTCCTGACAAAGCAGGAACTGAGAACTTGTAAAGCACAGTCTCGGGTTCAAATCTCAGACCCACCCATCCTTCCCAGGTGCAGTCATAAGCAAGCCATTGCCCAAAGCAGACCCATACTGCCTTGTTTGTAGGTAGGCAGTAGGTACTACCCATAGATAGTAGAGAAAACAGCATCCGAGAGAAGGTGGGAACTGCAGGGATGGATTCAGAATTATCTCTTGCTCCAGTCTCATCTACGGACCACCCCAGCTGGGATCTCACAGTTACTGAAGAAGCTTACTGGAATACAGCTCCCTCTGTTTCCAGGGGTGCTCAGGATTCCTGCCAGGCCCCTTCATCTGCTCCTGCCCTCTTTCAAGGCAAAGCACAGGCAGTGGGGGTGGGGGTGGGGACGGAGGACTCCTGAGCAGTGCCCCTGGCCACTTTCTTCTTTCCAGGCCTCCTTACAGAGCAGCATACATTTCTTTCTACCTTGTCTCACTAAGAAACAGATTCGATGCAGGCCTTTTAATTGGTGCGCCTCATTTGGTATTCATCACATCTGGGCTTTTCTGGGAGAGCCCCAGTGTCAGATATCCTGCATTCGCATTCCCATGAACACAGCTCGGAATAATCAGTGTGATGTCTAGCATTCGCTGTGTGCACGCCTGGACAGGCGCTGTTCTCCAGACCCTGGGAATGGACTTGTGAAGACTCTCACAAGGATATGATGGAGCAGGTCATATCATTACTCCTCCTTTTCACCAGAGAAGCTGAGACACAAAGAGCAAGTAGGGAAATTGTTCTGGTGTGGTAGAGGTGGAATCCTAGCCATGATTCTAAATCTAGCCCCAAACCATTGCTGGCATAGCCTAAATGACACCCAGAAGTGGCTTTAAAATGCCTTTGTCAAAAACAACTGCCCAAAGATACAGCTAAGTGGGAAAGCATCTGGCCGACATCATGCACTGGACTTGAGTTTGCTCCATAGCACTAAAGAAACAAAGAAACAGAAAGCATCCCCCCCCCACCCCGCAATATCTCCCCACAGGCAAGTGGGACTATTGGTCTCCTCCCCGAAACAGGAGTAAATGACAGAGTTGAGGCCTCTTGAACACTCCCTGGGCTCAGCTGAGAGCTCTGTGTCCCACTTAGAAGATGTGGGAGGCCGGTGTTGGAATCACACAGACAGGGCTGGTGTGAGGCCTCTGTGTGTGGTTCCTGGTGCAGGGGATACAAGGGCCATGGGAAGCATCAGAACCACTGTGCAGCCTCATGGATGACACGGATGACATGGCGGGCCTGGCTTCATGCAGGGAGGTAGGGGCTTCAAGT
Source organism: Acomys russatus (assembly GCF_903995435.1). Classification (NCBI taxonomy): domain Eukaryota; kingdom Metazoa; phylum Chordata; class Mammalia; order Rodentia; family Muridae; genus Acomys; species Acomys russatus. The sequence goes on from NC_067165.1 coordinate 16,078,703, forward strand.
CAGGCCCGCCTACTTCACAAATGTCACTTGAAACTGCGCTCAGAGGACAGAGATAAGCAACCTTTCTACTGCAGAGCAGAGCATGGCTCCATCAGCCTGGCCTCACAGCTAGGGCTGAATCTAAAGCAAAGTGTCTGGTCACTCACTCTTTCTCCCAGGCAGTTACTGCCCAAGGGGATAAATGGGGTCTCTGTAACACCACTCAAGCAGAAAACTACAGAGGTGATGTCTTTTGTCTTGGAGATCTCACTTATTTTTAATGATGCATATTAGTTTCCAGCTATAAAGAAAAAATACTTATTCTAAACATTTAAAAAATGTCATGTGCGCATAAGTGTATACACATAGAGGTTAGAGGAGGATGCTGGGGTCCTACTCTGTAACTCTCTGACCTGCGCATTTCAGACAGGGTCTCTCACTGAACCTGAGCAAGAGAGGCTGGTGACCAGGAAGTCCTTGGGGCCCTACTATCTCCACCCTCCCCATACCACCAGGGTTACAAGACCATACCTAGCTTTCTACATGGATGCTGGGGATTTGAACTCAGGTCCTTATGCTTGTATACCAAATATTCTTACCCAATGATCCATTATCCCCAGCCTCAAAAAAGAAATTTTGAAAAGTAAGTCATCTATAATCCCTCCACCCAGAAATACAAACTGTTAGTACCGTGGGGGTTTCTAAGTTGTGTTTCTACACTTACATGCTTACGTCATTAGGAATCTAACACTATATGATAAACATTTTCTTATCCCCAAAGCTCTCCAACCATGACTTAACAGCTGTGCAATACCTGATTCTCTAGGACATCTCACAGAAAGTTAGCTAGTCTCCTTTGCTGGATATTTAGATGAACCCGGCATACCTAAGGTGGTGAGCCTTTAGACTGTCCTTTCTTGCATTCACTTCAAACCTTCAGGGGCTGTTGGAGCAAGAAGCTGTGCCCCTAGTCTGTATGAATGAAGAACAGAGCGGTGAATGAGTTGGACTGAGGGTCTGAACAGCCTGAGAGGGGAGCTGGACCCAGAGAGAGAAGGCCTGAGCTGGTCATCAGAAAGCTCTTGGATCCTTTCAAGGCAGAAGCTGTGACCAGTGCCCTGGGAGTGCAGGCAAGAGGCCCTCCCTTCCCCAGACTGGCCTCAAAGAATGGACTCAATGGGAACGCCAGAGAGCTTTCAGTCCTGGTGGTGCAGGACTGGAAAAGGCACTTACTCTACTTTCCAAAGCATTCAAAAGCAGAGCTGTCAAAAGCAGCCCCCCAAATGCTCATATTATGTGGTAGAAAGTCTTGGGGAGAAAATAAGAAAAGGGGGTGGGGGTGAAATATGCAACTGGAAATATGTCCTGATTCAGATGCAAGACTGTACTCAATGGAAATTGCATTTAGCCATGTTTTGTGGTTTGAGAAAAAGTGAGACTCGCTCACAGATACAGATAGAAATACACAGAGCAAGAAAAGGGGAGATGGGTAGACAGATGCAGAGAGAAGTGGCAGCCAGAGGGAGCATCAGTGAGGAGCATGTTGGGAGTGGTGGGGTAAGTAGCATAGCCTTGCACCTGACTGCTGTCTGCTTTGTGTTGCCCTAGACTGCAGAGGGTGAGTGTGCAAGCCCAGGGCCAGTTCTGACCCAGCATGCCCAGGAGGGAACCCAACAGACCTCCTTCTCCAATCTGAGGGCTTGGAATTATTTTCCTATACTGCTCTGTAGAGTGTGTGTGTGTGTGTGTGTGTGTGTGTGTGTGTGTGTGTGTGTGAGAGAGAGAGAGAGAGAGAGAGAGAGAGAGAGAGAGAGAGAGACAGACAGACAGACAGACAGACAGACAGACAGACAGACAGACACAGAAAGAGACACACAGAGAGAGAGACAGACACAGAAAGACAGAGACAGACAGAGAGAGAAGAAGGGAGGGGGAAGGGGAGGGGAAGGGAAGGGAGGGGAGAGGGGAGAGAAGAAGAGAGAGGGCTGGGGAGGGGAAGGGGAGGGCAAGGGAGGGGAGAGGAGAGGGATAGTAGCACATGGGATGGGGGGCATTTTGCAGTACTTTAATGATTCTGTGTCCTGACTGCAGTAGTTGCTGTGCACAATGGCTAAGGCACACACATTATGTTGATGTTGGGTAATTTGGGCCTTTAGGGGAACTAAGCAAAGAATCAAGGGACCTCTTTATACATGTTTGACAACTTCCTGAGAATGTATAATTATTTTAAACTAAAAAGTTACCAAAAATAGAACACACCCTATTTTATAATCAGAAAGGTTATCCTAAGATGTTAATCATCACATGGATGAAAGTTAAAATCTGTTTTGTCATGACCTGAGGGGTACAGACCACACAGAGATCCTCACATTAGCAGAAAGTACCCCAGGAAGAGAAGTTGGAACAGAAACCAACTGAGGGATTTGGAAAGAAAGTGTCTGAGGAGGAAGTGCTTTCTGCCTCTTAGCTGTGTAACTTTGTGCAGGCCACTCTGCCTTTCTGGGCCCAGGGTCCTCATCTGTAAAATAGGTTGCTATACACATTAGAAGACACAGCACTTGTGACTCACACGATGCTCAACAGAGATGAGTCTCTTCAGTGCTCAAGACAGCCATTGGTCATGACAGACGCCCTGTCTGAGAACACCTGCTGGGGCTAAGCAGAATGGCGAAACAGAATAGCTATTCCTGAAGTATCCTTAGGAAAATTCCCTAAATACTGTCAACTGTTCCAGAAACTTATTTGTTGTTAGTGTTTGGAAGTACACTAATAGAGTCAGAAGCGTCTCCTGACAAGAGTGCCCACACAGGTGGGTGGATATGATGGAGCAGGCTGAGGACCCTGGGTGGCAAGAGAGCGTGGGGAGCTCGGCCAGCTCTGGGGAGCCGCTCAGCCTCCAAGAGCAGTAGTGGCATCCGTGAGGTCCCACTGTACCACATGCTTTCACGAAGCTGTTTCCTTTGCTTCTCGCTCTTGCTTTAAGCCTCCTTCTACCCAGCCCCCCAGGCTCCAGAGGAAGGTCAGCTGTCCACCGCTTGAGTTCCTCCAGTGACAGCAGCCCACCTCATGTTGGACAGCTCCTGTTGTCAGGAGGCTCCCCCGGCCAGCCAGGTGTGATGGCTTTGACCCAGCAACCAACCCCACACACAGCCTGTCAGCCTGCCATTTACATTCCATTCCTGCACATTTGAAAGACGGAAACATTCTCCTGGGTCCCTTCTTGAAATGCAAATATGGCCACGAACACCTAAAGCTCCAGTGAGAGGACACCTTAAGGTGGAGTGCAGGTCAGAACCGGGGCTAGGAGCACTATGAAGAGTTGGGGTGCATGAACAGCAAGCCTGGGAATCTGGGGGTTCAGATGCACCCCAGATCTGTCTTCTCAGGTAGTAGAACAGAGATTTCTAGACAAAAGGACCCTTTGTTCTCTGAATCTGCATGCTGGTTCCTGGGGCAACCCTGCACTTAGCCAGCGGTGTCTACCCTGTACAGATTAAGGAGTTCATAAACTTTTGGTCAAGATGGCATTGCAAACTCATGCCTGCAGCCCTATACTTCCCCACCCCTTGCACTAAACTCAGAGCAATGATATAAAATATGTAAAAGATCAAGAGCAGGAAATGCCATGCTCAGAACTAGGACAAGCATCTCTCTGGACCAGGAACACAGGGACTGAATCTCAGCCAGGGTGGGACTCCAGCAGCTGGGGACTCCAGGCACCTGCTCCCTTAGGGCCAGTGAGGCCACGTGAGCCACACATACGGCTGTGCGAAGCTCACAGCTGTTCAGGAATTGCTATGTGGAATCTCCACTCTCAGTCCAGGACAAGAGTATCGAGCTGTCTGTTTAAACTTGATTCTGGAAGAGACTGGAAGAGACCCAGGAGTGCAGGAAGGACCCGCAGTCTACAGAACATTAATCCTACCTCAGAAAAGCTGTAAGAGAAAATTCCAGAACAAAGGGGGAAAACAAAACCAGTTGCTTGGTAATGACTCCATTGAAGATAAAAGGCAAGTCATGGGGTTATATGAAAACAACTTCAAAATTAATGCTCAAGCTTCTTAAATAAAGCCAACAATACAGATAGTGAGATGGCTCAGCGAAGGTGTTGCTGCCAAGCCTGATGACCTGAGTTTGATCCCCAAGGCCACACAGTGGAAGGAGAGAATCAATTCCTTCAAGTTATGCTCTGACCTCCACAAATATGCTGCAACAACCCCCTCACACACACTAAAAGTCAGTAATAGCAGTCATTCATAATAATAAGAGATTATAAATTAAATATGTATAAACAGTAAGTATACACCATTTTAAAATAACTGACAAGGCCTCAGGAGACAGAATAAATCCGATTGAATGTGGTAGAATGTAGAATTAAATATTTGGAGGTAAGAAGTAGAGAGTTGATTTAGGATGCAGCAAGAGTCAAATTATAAGACAGATAGGACATAAAGAATGTTCTAGGGAAGGTTGGTTTGTAGATAGTGTCAGTGCCAGCCCACATTTCCCTTAATGACCTCAGCAGTCATATGGGACAGCATCTCTGACCACAAAGCCACGCTCAGTTTATAAAGGGGCAAGCAGAGTGCTAAAGCGGCTTGCCACAGAGAAGCTGCTAGGCCTGCAGAGGACATGAGCTCATGGCTAGATGCCCTGGCTTCCTTTGAACAGTCGGGATAATTACATAGCCCATTAGGCACTGTGTCCTGTGATGGTTTGAATGAAAATGGGGCTCATAGGCTCATAGGGAGTGGCACTATTTGAAAGGATTAGGACTTGTTGGAGTAGGTGTGGTCCTGTTAGAGGAAGTGTGTCACTGGAGGGCGGGCTTTCAGGTTTCAAATACTCAAGGGAGGCCCAATGTCACAGTGTCATCCTGCTGCCTGCTGATCCAGATGTAGAACTCTTGACTACATCTCCCTGCCATGACGATAATGGACTGAACCTCTGAACCTGTGAGCCAGGCCCAATTAAATGTTTTGCTGTGGTCATGGTGTCTCTTCACAGCTTCACAGAAACCCCAGCTAAGACAGGTCTTACCCTTGTTTTGGCAGGATGGAGTCTCAGTTGTACCCAGCGATAATTCACTCACAGCTCAGCCTTTTGTTAGTCTTTCCTTCTTGTCTCAAGGGCTTCTTAGCCGTGTTTCCTGGGCTCAGGTAAGCCACTTGCATGCAAAACCTTGTTCCAGGGTTTGCTTTTGGAGACTGAAATGGAGATGAATAGGAAAAGAACCACAGCTTAGCCAAGATGTGACTCTCTCCTGCCCTTATGCAGTTTAGGACTAAGATAACTTTGTAACATCATCAAATGCTTCTACCGTGTGGACCATAAAGGCTGCCCCAACTCCAGCCATCGCATGCATCTTTCAAATAGAGACAAACAGGCAGGCCAAGGGCTAGCACACTCCTTCGCACTAAAGATGTGTCCACAAGGTTCCTGCTTCTATTCTGTCTAGAACTATTACCCTCCCACACATATACTCCAGTGGAAAACTCATGAGTGTGGTCTTTATTCTGAGAGGCCATGTGCCTAATTAAAAGACAGATTTTGCTGGGCATGGTGGCTCGTGCTTTAATCCCAGCACTCGGGAGGCAGAGGCAGGTGGATTGCTGTGAGTTCGAGGCCAGCCTGGTCTACAGAGTGAGTCCAGGACAGCCAAGGCTACACAGAGAAGCCCTGTCTCAAAAAACAAACAAACAAACAAAAAGACAGATTTTATTTGCTAAGGAAAAGGAAGGCTAGGCTGTGGGAGTCACATAGCATTTCATGGCCCTAGCACCAGATTGGCAGGTGCTGTGGAGGGGTTCCAGAACTGAGGGATTTCCAGAGAAGCAAGATTAAAGCAGTAAATACTAAGACTTTTCCAGGATTAAAGGAGGATTTGAAATGCATACTTAAGGATGAACAAGAAAAAGAAAAGTAAAGCCATACTTTGCCTGAAGAAGCAGTCCAGGGCCGTGTGTCTTCATTTTTCATGCAGACCCTCAGTACAGCCCCGTGTTGAAACCCCTCGGTCTCTCAAGCACTGACCACAGACCTCTCAACTCTGAGCTCAGTGGTGTCCCCCAGAAGCTTGAAATCAGCCACCATAGAACGAGGGTGCACATCATCCTCAAACACTACAAATCACAGCTCCCCACTTCCAAGAGCACAAGGCTGTGTTGCAAGAGTGAGTCATGGGCTGGAAGGCACAAACTCTTTGGGATGAGTGCAGGATTTGGAAGCAGTGGGCTTGGCTCAAGCCAACTCTTAACTTTATCCCTTTGGGAAATGATTTTAACTTCTCCCACTCGGTGTGATACAGAGCTAGGTCTAAGAAGGTGGCTGTAAATACTAAGTCTGCCAAAAGTGTGCCTCCTTCTTGCCAGGAGCAAGGTGACCTGACCAACAGTCCCCAGGGCCCCTCCCTTCTCAGAAGCAGGGAGTGTGATTTCCCCAGGTTTCTTGTCTCTCCACTTCCTGAAAGGTCTCTACCGCCACCTAGTGTTTATCATTTGTTTCTGCAGGCCAGCCTTTCTGAGGAGAATGGCTTGATCCTGAAATGGCCTTAGGAAAGCACTCTGCTAGATGCAGAGCCAAGGACATATTAGCTGACTTAACATTCACTGTCTGTTCTGTCAACAGAGCTGGCTGCCTGCTTCCTACTGCCCTTCATCCCCCGCTGGGTGCCAGCCTCCTCGCTGTGCATCTTGAGGGCAGAGGGAGAATGCAGGGACCTGTGTCCCCAGCATCCACTCCTCTTCAGGAGTAACCACTCTAATTCAGTCCTTAAGATCCATGTAGCTGGTGGCGGACACAGGTCCGCGGGGTTCAAAAGATGAGGTCCTCAATGCATTCTGAGGATGATTGTGTTCTAGAGCTACACAGAAATGTTCACCCCCGGGATTGAGAGGAAATGCTTAGCGCAATGTATTAGAAATACCCAAGCCGAGATCATCCAAGATGGCATCAATCACACACTGTGTCTGATCCGCGGAACACCGCTAGTGTTTCCCAGAAAGAAGGAAATCCTGTCATGTGGATCGTCCATGCCCTCCCACCACAGGGCCATGGGACCACACTCCAGTGAGCCCCCAGGGACCCTGGGCCACTGCTGTTGCCGCTGTTTTTCGGGTTGCAGGCCAGAGCAGTGTGGGCCAAGGAGACAGCGGTGGAGGAGGGGTGCTGTTTGAGTCGAGCCTGAGCAAGGATTACACCACCCACACCACAGGCCTCAGGGACCTCCTCTCACAGGCTAGGGCCATGCTCAGTGCTGAGAGCTGGATCATGCAGAGGTGGATACTAGGGGCAACACTAAGGCGGGGGCCTATGGTGGATGGAGCAGGCAATGAAACCAGAGACTTGGGAGGTGAGAATCAACAGAGCCACAAGTTCCTTGGGACAAAAAGCTTAACTGGGCCAACATCAATGGTTTCTGCAAGCAACTCAACAAAGACTTTGAGGGGCCTCCACTTGCCACCTGCTTGATGACCCACAAGATCCAGTACCCACAGGAGTAGGAGGCCATTCAGGCCTTTACAGCCAGCAACAATCTGGCAAACTGAATGGGAGCAGGAGAGCTGGCCCTGAGGACAGAGGAGAAGGTGAGCAGGTCTTACCCTGATGACATGGGAGCAGGAGAGTGGGCCCAGCCCTGAGGACATGGGAGTGGGAGAGCAGGCCCTGCCCTGATGACAAGGGAGCAGGAGAGTGGTCCCTGCCTTGAGGACATGGGAGCAGATGAGCCAGTCCTGCCCTGAGGACAAAGGAGCAGGAGAGCGGGCCCTGCCCTGAGGATAAGAGAGTGGGCAATGATCCAGGGCTCTGAGTGAACTCACCCAACATCTACCTCATGAATGACCTGCGGGAACACATGAAGGGGCCAGACCTGCAGATTAAAAGATTAAGAATCTCCTTGACACACAGCAACAATGGGATATCTGACAGCAGTCCCAGTGAGGATTCAATAACAATAGTGTAGGCCTCAAACCAGACCCATGACTCGCAGCAATGAACATTTGAAAGTAAACATATGTGGATGTGGACAAAAGGCTATACTGCGTGATACACTACAGCTTCTGTGACAAGACTTCTTGCCTGTCTGTTTTATTTTACTTGGGGGAGGAGAAGGATTTTGGTGCATGACATGTAAATCATAGACATTCAATAAAAGTTAAAAAAAAAAAAAAAAAAGAACTGGCTAAGTGCTCTTACTGCCCCTCAGTGGTCTTCAGCATCACCAGGAAAAAGGATTGAATCAGGTGATCTCAAGGTTACCATAGGCACTTGGTCATGACCTCCAAAGCTACTGCCAGCAGGAGCCTCAGATTTGGTATTTCACAGCTGTGTCACTGTGGGCAAGTTATCCATCTTGGCCTACACTCTGCAAAAGTAAGAATAGGAAAGTACTCATCTATAAGAACCTCTGCAAACTGTTCGGTTTGTAACAGGTAGTACTTTGTCTTCATTTAAAAAAAAATCTTGATTCTGCATGCAACCGAAATCCTTTTGTTAAGCCACTGAGTGTGAGCATGTGGAAGCCTGGCACATCACGGAAAAGACTGTGTTCGTTCCTGTAAGGTAAATCTGCAGCAGCATTGCACACAGCTGCAGACAAAGCAGCTGCTAAGGTCATTTGCTTGGCATGCACATCCCTCACAGGCTCACCCAGATTTATAATGCCAATAAAATTTGACATTCTTAAGACAGAGCAATCCCCACCCCCAAGCATTGTTCTCGCCTATGTTTCATTGTTTAAGGTACTTTGGCTATGTGGAGACCCAAATCCTAAACCAGGCTACTTTGGGGTCCAGTTTGTGAAGCTGGGTACTAGATTAGCCAGTACTCACAAAGAGCCCTTTTATGGGAGACTTAAGGAAGTTTTTACATAGCTAAGTCAAAATACAGTGTGTATTGGCAAAGGGACAAGGTACTGGGTCCTTCCTTCCTGTGACCTTCCTGGGTCACAAATGACAGGTATCAGGCTAGAAAGATAATTTAACTGGTAAAATACTTGCTTGAAATCACAAGGACCTAAATTCCATCCCTAGAACCCAGATAAATAGGAGCTGTGTGGTGGTGTAAACCCAGATCTAGGGAGCTGGAGGCAGGTAGATAGAGTTCAGGAGCTGCCGGTCAGCTAGCCGAGCCTACTTGCCAAGCTCCAGGCCAATGGCAGGCCCTGTCTCAAAACACCACCACCACCATCACTAATCATAATAATAATAATAACAATAATAATAATGATGATGAAAAAGGGCAGCTGAGGCCTGAAGAGCAGTACCTCAAGCTGTCCTCTGGCCTGCACACACATATACACATTATTCACACGTATGTGATCAGTACCAATACTGAGGAATGGTGATTCTCTCTACCCTATTCTTTGGGGTCTTTTCATGAATGCAGGGTGTGGGGAGGGGAGGGCAGGTAGCTGACACCTTATCATGTGTAGGCACACAGCCTTCTTCCCTCAGGTTTCCAGGCTTTAGAGCAGCTCAGGCCAGCAGAACCTTCTTGGATGACATGAGATCTGGCCGATGCTGTGCTGTACAGTGGCCAGGAGGCCAGTCCAGCCAACAACAAGGAATTTAGGGTATTCCTGGACTCTCTAGGGACATGTCCCCTCACACTGTTTTTGTCTGTCATTTTGTTTTGTCTTGTTTTGGTTTTGGTTGTTGTTGTTATTTGTTTGTTTTGTTTTAGACATGGTTTTACTATGTAATTGGCCTGGCCTCAGACTCACAGAGATCCACCTGCCTCCAGAGAGGTGGGACTAAATGTGTGCATCACCACACCTGGCCAACAAACCTGCCGTTTGTTGAACTGGGTGAGTTGGAAAATCCATTCATCTTTTAGCACCTACCCTATAAAACAGAGACAAAGGGGACTCCCAGAGTTGGTGTGGTGGTGAGATGTGCTGAAGTGTGTAATTGTGCCCAAGACCTCAGCTGATGCTGGACAAATGAAGAGGAAAAGGCAGCCATGTCAGTGGTTTGCTGGCCCAGCACTCACAGCCAGGCTGTGGAATTCTCCTGTGGAATATTCAGTTCACAGAACACCAAGTCAGACAAGAATGCTGCCATTATAATACAAGGAGACAAAAATACAGCACCCTGTAGCTGTGCTTGAGTACTGACAGAGACCAGAACACTGGTCAAAATCATTAAAAGGAGCAAACATCTCCCTCCCCTGAGCAACAGCAGTGTCTTAGGTATTCTACCAACGACAGCCTCGCCCCTCCCCCTCCAGCCTCCCCTCTCTTAGTTAAAAGTTAAAACAGAGGACCAATATAGACTTACCCCCACCCTCTGCCAGCACACACTCGCATGGTGCACCATGCCATTTGTACAGTGTCGGGTCATCCAGCTTTGAGTACAGGATGTATTTCTGGGACGCCTTGTTGTGAAATGTTGGAAAAGATTTAAATGGTAGGCACTCATCCCGCACCACATAATGGAGGAATAAATAGAAACACATGCACTTTTTTTTTCCTCCGTCACACGACCTTTGCTTTCATTTATACAATGTGGGTGACTTACTAACCTGGGAATTACAGAAACTGAGGCCCTGGTCTGACTAGTCTCTAGTAAAACTTGGGTAATAACTTTCATGGGCAGGGGGGAAATTGAGGGCAAGGAGAGAAAAGCGTTTGTAGAAACCTGACTGCATGCTAGTCTGTATCATTTACCCCTCCGGGACCACCCTGGGGGCATAGTACTATATCCACCTCCCAGTTAGAAGGCAGGGCCAAGCCCACAGAGGGAAGTGTGCGATAGATGTCAGCAGGGCAGCTACCTCATCACCCCCGCCTGGCCAACCCAGGCTGTGGGCACCTCCACCTTTCCCAGAAAGAAGGGCTGAGCAGAGCTGGCCCACCCTGTTGTCCACTCATCTCTGCTACCTCAAAGCAGCCTCCTCCAGCCCCACACATAACCCACAGGCCACGATGCAGCAATTCATTCTGAGGAAAGCACACCGTCGTTCATGACTCCTCACTTTGTAAAGAAACTGGGTCCTGAGGAAGTAAGACCCTGCTTCTATCTGACTTCTTCCAATGAAAGGGGAGCCAGTCCCTTCTAATTTGCAAAGGCGAAGACAGACATTAAGGGAAGGCCCAGCAGCAGCTATATCAGCCTTCATATATGATTTTTCCACAGTAGATGTCAGCAAATGCTACAGATGGGGATTTTTCCCCCTTTTTTCATGTTGGGTTGTTAAAGAGATTCAATTTTTAAACATTTACCAGCACACACCATTGGCTTCTTCTCGCCGTGAGGAGAAGGGACGATAACCATGAGTGGGGATGTTTGGGAACACAACTCCTGTCAGAGAACAGGCAAACTGTGATTCTGCCATTAATAGTCATGTGATCTATGACTGCTTGTATCAGAACTATCAGAGAATCTGTTTGAAAATGTTTCCTGGCCGGGCGTGGTGGTGCACGCCTTTAATCCCAGCACTCGGGAGGCAGAGGCAGGCGGATCACTGTGAGTTTGAGGCCAGCCTGGTCTACAAAGTGAGTCCAGGATGGCCAAGGCTACACAGAGAAACCCTGTCTCGAAAAACCAAAAAAACAAAACAAAACAAAACAAAACAAAAGAAAATGTTTCCTGGGCTATACTGAGTCAGGAGCTTAAGAAGGGAGACCTTGGAATCTGTATTTTCTGTCATGCTTTGGTTTCTGAGTTTCGTTGTCACAACTTTTTAAATCCTCCCTGTCATATCAAGGGACACCTCAACTACACACAGCAAAGGTTAGACCCTAAAAGAAGGTAAAATACCACTTCTATTTCTTGAATTCTGGCCATATGCTAGCTGAAGGTGGGTGGAGCCAGGCCCTCCATTGTAAAAGTAGCTTTTATTCTCTGGGCTCAATTGTCGTCTGGGAGGCTTACTGCCTCCTTCTGCTAATCTAGGCTCTAATCTTCTGGCTTCTTCTCATTTTCTGGCTCATTCCATCTTTACTTGAGTTCTCTCTCTGCAACCCATCTCTCTATTACTGTCCTGGTAAAAACTGCTACTCTCTCTGAAAAACTGCATCTTAAGTAGCTTCCCTTTCCAGTCTCTTCTCAGGAAAGCTGGGAATATCCTATTCTGTCAAATCTTCTCTGATTCATCACCTTTTTCTGCCACTAAATAGGCATCATTTTTCCAATATGGGTGCTTCCTTCTACAAACTAGCTTTACTTACCTTTATTTGGGATTAAAGGCCTGTATCACCATGCCTGGGCCTAAGCTTTTCTTTACTGATACTTGCTCAATACCAGCTGGCCTTGAACTCAGATCTGTTTGCCACTGTCTTAGTTCTATGCCTCTGAGGTGATGTTAGAAGCTCAATGATGCACAGACATTGGAATCAGACAGACTCCCACCCACATCACCTCCAGAATTTTCTGGGTGAGTTTACCTGCTAGGTCTTCTGATAGACGTCACACGTGGAAATGCATAGAGAATTCTTAATTGGTTAAACCATAAGAAACTAGAAGAAGTAAGTTAGAGCTTGGATCTAATTGATATGAAGTGTGTAATAAAAGATAGGTTCCCTAATCTCTTCAGGGCTCTGCTGCTCCCTCTATAAAACTAGCCCTCACCTCAGAGGTTTGAGAAAGCCAGGCAGAATGCTGTGAAGACTAACTCATTCACATAATGCTGGTGCATGCCCTTTGCTCAGCTAGCTCGTTTTTGCTGGTGCTTCTCAGCATAATGAGAACCGTCTCTGGTGTGCTGGAAATGTGTGAAATATTTCCTGTTGAGCAAGAATTTTAAATATGAATACTGGGTACAAACCCTAAGTGTCAGGGTTCTCCAGAGAATAGAACCAATAGGAAAGATGAGTAGATAGATGGCAGGATAGAGAGATAGAAAGAGGAGAGAGACAGACAGACAGACAGACAGTAATATCTGGAGACATGGAATGCTACTTATGGAGCTTAGAGTCTTGCAAACCTGAAAGCTGACATACAGATTTCATTTCAGATCAGAAGTCTGAAGAACAAGAGTACCAAAGGAGGACATCAAGGCCCCAGCTCAGAGAGCTGCCTTCCTGCTCTTGTCTGACCCTCAACAGCACGCATGCTGCCCAGACACTGGGGGTAGGGGTGGGGTGGGTCTGTTTTAATCAATCCACCAATCCAAACACTGGTCTCCTCTGGAAATACCCTTAAAGACACACCTGGGAGTAATACCTAACTAGGTATGTGGGCATCCCAGTAGGCCATCAAGTTAACATATAACATTGTGACTATCATAAGTAGGTACGAGCCCCACAGAGAAAACAAAACCCGAACCCCAAAAGAACACATACAGATATACGTAGTTACTGATTGGAGATTGCCACAGGGAGGCAGCATGGAGTTATAAACAAGCCATTAGGCAGCAGTCAGGAATCAAATGCGCTCCTACAGCAAATTACTTCAAGCTCAGAGGCTTAACCCACATGTCCCTGACCTGGATCTGTGGGTCAGGAATCGATGGAGGCTTTTCCCAGGGCTGGAGTCTCCTTTGTCCTGCTTAGGGAGGGGGTCTGCTTCCACGCACACTTGTGGGTTTGGCAGGATTGAGTTCCTCCAGGGCCAGGACTGACAGCTCAGGTTTCCTGTTGGCTTCGGACTGGCCACCTTCAGCTCCGTTTCTTACCTTGGAGGTCTCCCATCATAGGCAGCCCAGCACATGGCAGCTTGCTTCTTCAAAGCTGACAAAGGAGTAACAGAGACTCTGCATGACAGGTGCCATGCTTTCATGAGAAATGGCTTTGCTAGCCCTGCACTCTACCACCTATGCTGATTCTGCCTTAGAAGCAAGTCACAAGCCTCACACCACTCGCCCAACACAGTAGGAATTACACAAGCTGAGATTGCTGAAGAAACAACTGAGGTGATAGGTGATTAACTCAACAACCTACTCAATGCAGAAACTGAGGTAAACCTTCTAGAGGACTTTACTGGTAAAGCTACTAAGCATATTTAGGGCACAGTAAGCCTCCTCACACACACACACACACACACACACACACACACACACACACACACACACACTTGTCTTTGAGTCCTGCTTCTATGACATGAGGACCTTAAAGTGAGATTGTTAGAAAGATGTGAAAATAATCTGGCTTAAACAAGTCTATCGTGCCAGCTGGCCCTGTCAAAAGACTACCACAGCCTCCCACTGGGCCAAGACACCAACAAGGCTAATGAGAGTATTTATTTCAAAGCAGATGTCTCTAGAAACTCACTGCAAGTCAAGGAAAGGCTAGCTCGATCCCCACCCAATTACATTCTCCTCTGTAGCTCCCCCAGAGTTTTGCTCCATTCAGGAAATCTTTACTGACTGAGTGAACAGAACTGGGCCGTCACTCAACAATGGTAATTGATGTCTACCAAAGGCTGACCCCATAGTAAGAGTTCCGGTTACAGAGATGGCAAGAAAAGGGCAGGAATAATCCCAAGTACATTTTGGAATCCAAAACAGTCTAATTCAAAGCCAGGCTCAGTTACTGACTGGCCATTTGAGGTTGACCAAGTCATTTAACCTCACTTCTCTTAATTAAACAGGAAATAACAACAGCTACTCCACGTGAATGATGTAAGATGCGTACACCTGACATTCTGCAGGAGGTCCCCAGACTTTACCGGCCTTTGCCTTTCGAGGAGAATTGATATCACAGGCACAAATCATCATGCAATGTGATCAATGTTAGAACATTAAGAAGTGACGAGGCGTTGTGGATGGAGATGTTTGTTCTACCAGAGACGGGGGAGGGACAGCTTCCATCAGAGGCGCTGGCGAGGATATTCCACAGTGAGAAGGGAAGTTGTAGCACAAAAGCAGCATTGTCCTGTACCTTGTCTGTGTCTTTGTCTGCTTCCAAATGAGGCAGTTCTGTGCCCCGAAGTTAGCTCAGGGATAAAACAACCTCTCTCTTCTGTGACAGATGACTGACATTTTTATTTTCCTGCCATACTGGAGAAAGTGCCTTCTCTCTCAACCAGAAATATGAAATAATCCAATTTGCAGCTAAGTTAACACTGAGAATTGAAAAGCACTGAGTTCCCAAATTTTAATTCCAAGAAGAATGTCGGCACATCTTGCCCCCAAGTGCGCGTGACACATCTTGGAAAGCGTGTTAGATGGAGATTGATGCTCTGAGGGTGAGACACACGTATAACCTAGGAGTCCTACAGCTGCTGTAGGAAACAATTGGGACTGCCTGATGTCTATGTAGCCACAGCTTCATGATCTTAATAACTTAGATTCCTAGAATCCCTAGAAGGTGGCTCAAAGAGGGATGCCTGATGGAGGGATTAAGGCCAAGACACAGCCATGACCCATTCAAGCCCACACAGCGAAGTCCTTAACTTCCAACTCTGGAGGGCAGACCTCTAAGCTTCCACCCCAGGGTTCTTGCTTCTGCACTATGGTTACTCCCAAGAGATTGGTAAATTCACAGAGGATCTTTCCAGGTTTTACACTGCTGTCATGAAATGTCTTTCTCATGTCTTACTCTTTCAAGACATGTTCCCTTTGGGTCCAAGAGGCTGCTTTAAACAAGATCAGCACTAAAATCTCCCGGGCTCTTGGCAATCTCCCCAGAACTAGGACCCTGAAGGTGGTAGAAATGGACTCTAAGAGTAAGAAATGAATTTCAGAGATTTATCTGGTTCAACTCCCTCTCTACAAAATAAATACCCTTCTCGAATGTATTCATTCATGTATTCAGGCCTTCCAAGGGAATGCCTGCCATTGTTTGGCCACAATTTTAAGCTTCAGTGAGCAGAACTCTGTCCGGTCTGTCTTTTAGGAGATAGGGAAAGGGAGAGGCTGTGCTCACTTACTGAGCACACAGCACTCACCTTGGACAAATCATTTCCTATCATCAACTTCAACCTCAAATCGCCTGAGAAGACAGCCTCAGTGAGGAGCTGCCTAAGAAAGGTTGGCCTGTGATTGCGTCTGCCAGGAATTCTTTTGAAGACCCAGCATGGAGTGGGCAGAGCCATTGTCTAGTTCCAAGCCCTGGACCACATAAGAGCAGAGAAGGCTGCTTAGAACTGTACATGCTCATTCACTTCTCTCCCCCCTCTTCCCTGTGGGGGTGCTATGGCACGCTGCTTCAAGCTCCTGCCCCCCAATAATGGAGTGTGACCTGGAATTGTGAGCTAAAAGAAGCCCTTTCTCTACTATGTTGCTTTCTGTTAGGGTCTTTTATCACAGCAGCAAAACCAAACTGGGACAGTTCGTTTCACTTCTGTAGAGCATGCTTTGTAAAGTAGGTGTCTTCCGGGTTGAACACCTCCCTTCTAAGCACTTGGGAACAGAAGTCTCACACTTCAGCTTCTTGCTTTTTGGTATATTGCATGGACTTTCCTGGTTGGGCATTCTTAATCCAAAACTCCAAAATGTGAAACTTAAATACCACACTGGTGTTCAGACGGCTTGCTGTTCCATATTTTTAGTTCAGGGGTCTTCTATCCATATTATGATATATACGCTGAAAGCCCAAAAGGTTTGGAGAGTTTAAGGGACATGTCCAAGCTCAACTGTGACAAGCACAAGATTCATTGTGTGTGTTCTCCGTCTTTCCTGCCTCTGTATGTAGCTCTTTTGTGCAGCCCTGACAACAGTCTGCGCTAAAGCTTCACTTTTGAAATCAAATTTCCTGCTGAACACTGATGGCTCTTCAATTCCCACTTGAGGTAAAACAGTCCAAACTGTTTAGCTGAACAATCAAGACCCTTGACAGTCTGACTCTAAGAAGACTTCACATGCTCACTTTGCACCACTCTCGCAGTGCCCCAAGGTTTCCCAAAAGGATGCTTTTGTGTCTTGGTACGCTTTGTGCTTGCTGCCATCATGCCCTGCCCCTCTTCTTCCAACTAAAGAAACCATGATCTTCCTTTAAGGCTCTTCAAATGTCACTTCCCCACTGAGGCTTGCTCGTTCCAGTCTAGCAAAATACTCTTCTCTCTGCGTTCTCCAGTGCGTCCTGTGTGTTTCTGCAGGAGCCTCTTTGGCCTTCTCTTGGTCCTTGAGGTCTACAAGCCTGAAGGATACATATCGTATTTTACTTTCCTTTGCATCCTCAGTTCCCAGCACCCAATACCGTCGATGGTGATAGAGCAGAACAGGGTTAACCCTGCCCCACATTTGTTTTCAGTTCTTTGAAGACCCAAGGCCTTGCCACTCCACTCTCTATCCCTAGCTCTGCATAGCAATAGTCTCAAATATTTTCTCTATTTCTTAGAAAGTCTCACGTTTAGATTGACTAGCTGGTTATTTGCTTCCAGGTGTCAACTGCTCACTCTTCTTTCTATACATGACACCTAGGTCAACAGTTGGTGGCCCAGACATAGTATGGCCAGGCAGAACAGAGTAAGAGGCACTATTTTGTGGCTTGAAGGGAGTGCTCCCTATACCTTGGCCCTGTATAGGATTCTCCCATCCCTCAATAATCTGGTAAGGTAGATGGTTTTTCTCCTGTTTTAAAGCTGAGGATCCTTGCCATCTGGTTAACATCACAAGCCCAGAGCACACTGAGCCTTTGGCCAACGATACCTGTAGATCATTTTAACATCAGCTGCTGTCAAGTTATTGTTTTTTCCAGTTACCAGCTAGCGGCAGACTTCAGGGCAACCAAGGACAAAAATGATCAGTGTCTTTAGAAGGGTACAAAACCAATTCACAGAGGAGAGGCATGTTGGATTAATGACCAGCTGCCCAACAATAACAGCCTTGATCTAAGAGCTTAGGCAGAGCCTGGAGTTTCTCAACCACATAGCTTCCTGGAACTATTTTTATTTGGTATTTTACAGGGTTGGGGGAGAGAAGTGATTTAGATAAGCAGGGAGGCTCAGGGCCTAGCTTGTCTCTGCAAAGCACTCTTGTTATCAGAGTCTGCCTGTGTTACAGGGAGAAGATAAGGAAGCTGCTTCTCTGGCCTGTGGCTTGGGAGGTCCTGCTGTGTACCCCCATGCCATTAGCATCTACTATACATGAATTCTCTTCCAGCTGTGAGGTGCTGGGGACACTGTGAAAATGAAGCTTCCACCCTCTGAGCACAGCAGAAGACAGAGAAATTAGACAACACATTTTAGTTAAGCAATGGAAGTGTGTGCCCAGGCTACCAGGGCAGCAAGAGGAGAGCCATTTGCCCCATTCCTAGGTAAGAACGGAAGAGACATTCAACATTTCCAGGGAAGGCACTCCTCCTCAGTCATAAGCAGGCATTATCTCAGTGAAGATAGTTGAAGGAAGAAAAATTCCAGGTATGGCAAATGCAAGAACAGAGCGAAGTTTTGCTTAAATGTGGGTGGAATTACAAGCAGCTTGAGGTCGAAAGTTTAAGAGTCCGGGGAGGCAGACAGGTTTATGTGTGTGGTGTGTGCTAGACCTTCTGGTGAACTCTTCACACACTTTATTTCTGAACATTACCGTACCATGTGACCTTAATGCACCTCTCTGGGCCTCACTGGTCAAATGAAGACTAGTGAGTTCTAAGGTACCACTTAATTTTGATATTCTCGAGTAAAGAAATTTAAATCTATGATCTAGCTATCACTTTACAGGTTAACTTAAGTGACATTTGAATATCATGTTGGTCTTGTATCCAGAAGTTGCAGGCAGAGTATTCAAGAGGACTCTGTTAAGCTTAAAACCATTTACCAAGCATATAACATGTGTGAGATTTGTATCCCTTCCTGGCATGTGTACTGTGATAAAAGCCATTAGAAAGAGTCAGATGGTTAGCTATGGTCACTGAGAGCTAGGAGAGAGCC
The DNA here is from genome assembly GCF_903995435.1 of Acomys russatus. Taxonomy (NCBI): domain Eukaryota; kingdom Metazoa; phylum Chordata; class Mammalia; order Rodentia; family Muridae; genus Acomys; species Acomys russatus. The sequence continues at coordinate 16,097,434 of NC_067165.1, forward strand.
TGGCTGGCTTGGGGGGCAGGGCAAGGCTTCTTGAAAGAGATTGCACTGTGGTAGGCCATAGGATGCGGAGTGTTGGCAGGAGAGACATTCCAGGGGCATTCCAGGAAAAGGCAACAAGAAGGGCCTGGAAAAGTCCATGCATCTGGTCCCGCATCCGCCCCACCCCACTGCTGGCTCACTCTGCCTTTGGAACTCTTGGCTGACATTTGAGCTTCTCCATAACTAGCTTGTGGTTGTAGGTGTTCTCCATAGACCCCTGTCCTGGCCACATAAACCACTTGTCATCATCTAATTATCCTTTTAGTTTTGTGTTCCTTATCATACTTCTCCACACAAGACTCCACTCACTCAACCCTACCTCAAGCCTCTAATCAGCTCCCAATTGTTTAAGGTCCATTTAAAATCTCCCCTTCTCTTTCTAATGCTTCTTGGGTGTCTTCCACAGCATTTTGGTTACATACTCCTTGTGGTACTTACATTTTCCTGTCTTATTTCATAGTCTGTTCCCAGTAGATCCTAAACTCCTTGAGAAGTACATGCCATGTTGACATCTCTCCCAAGGGTCTTATACACGGAGCAGCTCAGTAGTTACTGAGAAGATCAGCTCCTCAGTACACATGTGGGCTCTGAGCATGCACCGTGGCTAAGTGAACTTGCTGAAACTTAGCACCCAAGGGGGCAACCTGAATCCGTTTTGTCTTTCTTTGGTTAGTCCTGTAATTGCTCCTTAACCTTGGGCGTGAGTATTGGAAGTCTAAGTCACATCCAGTGCCAGCATCAGACTCTGGTTGACTTTTGACAGAAGATATTTCTACATGTTTCTGATGGGAGCTGGAGGATGAAGCTGGCCGAGAGGTATAGATGGAGTGCAAGAAGCAGGCATGGGTCTAACGGGATAATAAGAAATAAAATTGGGGTTATGGAAGCAAAGCCTATAATCTCAGTACTAGGAAGGCAGAGGCAGGAACATCATTAGTTCAAGGCAACCTAGACTACACAGAGAGTTCAAGGGCAGCCTACTTTGGTGAGACTACCTCCAAACAAAACAACCTATATTAGTGGTCCTACAAAGAACACTATTTGTTGACATTTACTAAGGTGTGATGTAGGTACACTGCTCTTACTTTGTAGATGAGCAGCCTTCGAGAGGCTTAGGGCTTGGAGCTGTATTAATAGGGTGCCTGTTCTCGTCAGGTGGTATGTCCTTCTCCGCTGTGTTGAACCAGCCTGTTCGCATCACAGTTTTCTATGAGGGGCAGTAGGTTCAAAGCTCCTAGTAAATCAGTTTTTAAAAATGTCCAACCCTTATTCAAGTCCAAAGTGGAACACAGATGATAGGTTTAAACTGCTCATTTAATGATTTCAGACAGCCACAAAGCAGAAAAGCAGTCACAGAAGATTCACAGGAAGATGCTAGCAGGACGCTGTCAGAACCTGGAAGGAGGCCACCCAGCTGGAGGCCACGCCTCTCCTTGTCCCCACTCCCTTTCTCTAAGCACAGGAGCTGCCATGCTCTTCTGCTGCCTTCACCAGCCCAGTGCCCGGAGCGTCAAGAACACAATATAAAGTAAAATATTGGTCTTTCAATTGGTAATGACACAAAAATTACTTCTATTTGCTATTCCTTCTGGAAGGTTCTGCCAGGTTTAATTCCTTAATGTAGTACATATAATGTGGCTTCCTGGCATCCTTTCTTTTAAAAAAAAAAAGCTTGCAGCTTGATTAATTTGCCTGTTTTTCTCATTCCGCAGTGCCTCTGCTGTTCTTACTTATGACCCCAAGGTCACAGCATCTGTCCAATTTCATTCTCCAGCTGCTTCCTGAGCTTTAAAGACCAATGATCTCCTTTAAAAAAAAAAAAAAAAACAGCCAAACACTAAACAATTAAGGACATGTATGATGGCTGTATCCTGGGATACTAAGTGGAGTGTCCAAGGAAACCAACCAGCCTGACTTAAAACACTACAACGCAATACACTTCATATGCTGGAGTTTACTAAGTGACCACCCAGATGAGGGGGCAGTGAGCCTTCTGAGACATGTCAGATGTTTTGAGCTGGATCTAAGAGAAAAGCAGGGAGTGAAAGGACAGTATGTAGTTTTATTTACTTTTTTAGCAAAGCAGTTCAGTGTCTTCTTTGGCAAGCCTGACTGAGCATTGGAGCTAAAGGTGTGAACGAGGATCCTGGCTCTCAAGAAGCCTTCAGCCTACAAAGAGAGTTTACAGGACTTTTACTAGGTTAGAGTGTTCTCTGGTTGAAGAAGGGAGATCAGAGAGATGAAAGGATGAGAGTGAGTAAATGAGTGAGAGGTTCTCTGTGGATGAGCTAAGGGACCTCGTGGTAAGTACCTAACAACGTTCTCAGTTAACAGTGAACAGCAACCACAAAGAAGTGAATTCTTCCCACAACCCAGAGGTGCTCGCAGCAGAGGCTCCAGATGCCTTGATTTCAGCCTTGGATACACTGAGCAGGGAAGCCAGTCACATGGGCCAGAGTCTGAGTTTGGATCTCCAGCGCTAAGAGCTCAGCAGTAGGTATTGTGTGATGCTGCTAAGCTTGTGTTAACTGCTCATGCAGCAACAGCACAGCTGTCATAGCTATTAACACATTTGCTTCCCTGACAAGGAGCATCTCAGATTCAGGCTGTAACTATCCTTGCAACCTAGGTACCACCAGGTACTAACCAAAATTCCACTGAATGAAAGAGTATGTAAGACTCAGAGATACAGATCCACTCTACTTTCCCAAGAATAAGAGTGACTGACTATACACAGAAGGATCCCTGGGCAGAGACCAGCACTCACACTCCCATCACTAGGCTATTCCAGGGCCCAGCCCCAGAGTAAAGCAAGTAATCAGCTCAAGCTGGGTTAGACTTCCTTCAAGGCTGTCTGCTTGCAGGGGCGCACTATCCATCAGGACACCTCTTATGACATGAGAGCTGCTCCTTTTAAAACTTATTCTACTTGCAACCCATTCTTGCCTGAAAAATCTTTACGTAACCTTGGATATCTAAAGTCTATAAAATAGGCTTGCAACACTTCTTTGGTAAACATAATTTTAGCATTTATCAAAGACAAAAGCAAATTTGGACGCTAACAAGGCAGAAATACTCATTTTTATAGAAACAGTGAGATCTTGGCTGAGTATTTGGTCCTACAGGATCTTTAGAAGCTATATAAAGGTGGAAAGAGAGAATCAACTCCACAAAGTTGCCTTCTAGCCTCCATATGCACTGTTGAACATGTGTCCTATTCCCATCCCACAGGTACACACCACACGCCCCAGCCCCCCAGAAGGAAGTCGGGTTCTGAGTGATATTTACATCCATGACATTGCCAGCAGAGATGGGGTCTCGGGATTTTTATGTCCCCACAACACACTACTTATACATGAAAGAAATCATTTGTGACTAAAATAGAATCTTTTGTTCAAAAGTCTTTGAGCACCACTTATTAATTTCTTAAGAAATGTTTTATACTGTTGTTAAGATGAAAAGTGTAACCCACTAACTAGAAATGCTTAAAACAGTTAAAACCCCATGAGTCCTTCCTAATGACATGCCCACTACAAAACCCCCAACAACCTCAATTCATGCTTTTTCTGTTTTGTATTTTTACTATGTGCATGCTCCTCAGCAAAGCTGGCATTTACTTTAATGTGCCGCAAGCAACGTCATACTGCTTATTCTTCTTTGTCTAGTGCTGGTTCTAAGATGTGTTACATTCAAATACATTATCATTCAAATCAGGGCTTTCTTTAGGTTCTGTATGTCACAAGGCCCATTGCAGCCAAAGGCTTCCTTCCATAGGGAGCTTCGGAGAACTGTGACAAAATTTTGTCATATGAGATTCCTGGGCCATAAGGTTCTTTCTACTCTTCTCTTGATTCCTTATGTCTGTTCAGTTTGAGGTTTTGCTGTTGTTGTTTTTTGTTTTTGTTTGTTTGTTTGTTTTTTGATACAGGACTCAAAAAAGACCTCATTATGAAGCCAAGGACAGACAGCCTTGAACTTCCGATCCTCCTGCCTCTGCCTCCAAAGTGCTGGGATAACAGGTGTGTGCCATCATACCCAGCATGCTTTTTCTTTTTATTTCAATGATTCAGAATGTAAGAGCAGAGCTGGGGACACAGAGCAATAGGCAAAAGCATTTTCTGTGCAAGCCTGACAGCCTGAGTTCAAGTCCCTAAACCTTGTAAAATGTTGAATGAGGTGATGACCTCAGTGATCCCAGTATTCCTACTACGAATTGGGAGGCAGAGATGGTGAGCTAGGGGCTCTCCAGCTAGCTACAGGCGCGTGCAGCAATAGAAACAGTGGCAGAGACCGTGCCTCAAATGAGGCGGAGGGAGAGAGCCAGCTCCCTAAAACATGACCTTTGACCTCCACATGTACACTTTGGCACATATGTGACTGCTCTCTCCTCTTCCTCTTCTTCTATCTCCTCTTCTTCCTCCTTCACACACAATAAATAAATAAACAACAAAATCTAAAAAATCAAGCTGTTTTTAGTTTCTGTCCAAACACAAATAGGAGGGGTCAGATGAAGCCCAAGGACAATTGCTTGTTGATCCTGCTCCAGATCAGTCTTTTCTTTCTTTCTTTCTTTCTTTCTTTCTTTCTTTCTTTCTTTTTATTAGTCTTCTAACCCTGTATATTCATTCATCTAGAAATATTTACGAGTTGTCTACCAGGTACTGTTGCAGTTTAGACATCATTGATTAAAAGCTTTTTTTTTTTTTTTCCGAGACAGGGTTTCTCTGTGTAGCCTTCACTGTCCTGGACTCACTTTGTAGAACAGGCTGGCCTCGAACTCACAGTGATCCACCTGCCTCTGCTTCCCGAGTGCTGGGATTAAAGGCGTGCGCCACCACACCCAGCAGGAAAAGCCTTATTTTTAAGAAACTTACTGTATATATAGGCAAAATATATCATGCTATCCAGTAATGGGACAAAAGGTATCCAATGCCCTTAGAGAAGATTGTGAGAGCTCATGGGAGATAGGAAAGATCATCTTGAATTGAAACAGTGGTTGGGAAAAGGAGCTCTAAACAGGACTGCTCATGTTCCTTTGAGTGTCCACCACTAACTGGCATGATGCTGGAACAATTCACTTTTTGTGTGTGTGTGCTTCTTTTTTCTTATCTACAAAATATGAATCATAACGCTACTTACTGCACAGGTTTGTTGTGAAAAGTCAGTATCCCATGAATGAGTTAAGACAGCACATGTGAAGCCAGGCACCTAAGGAGTGCACGAAAGCAGTATCGTCAGGTGTTTAAAAGACACACGGCAATGGAGAGAAAAGAGAAGGGTAGTGAGAAATAAATTTAGGAATGAAGGCTGTGTGTGGTTATTCCATGGAGAGTCTTGAATGCCAGGCTGAGAAGTTTGGACTGTGTCCCGTTGCTAATGAGATCTTATTAAGTTTTATGAACTAGAAGACACGCTGCCAGGATCTGGCAGCTGTGGGCGGCAAGCTGGAGAGAACACAATCTGGAGTTAGGTTACAACCCTATAGCTACTTTACTGGATCTGGATAAGGACAGGAAGTCATTTCAAAACCACCATTATGGTTTGGCTCTTAAATGTCTCCTAAAAGTTAACGTGTTGAAGGCATGGTCCTCAGTGTAGCAATGTTCAGAGCTGGGACCTTTGGGAGGTGACTGGATCATGAACGATCTCACCTCATGAATGAATAAAACAAGGGACAGATTTATACCTGGGGATATATACCAGGGGAGGAGGGCTCTGCTATAAAAGTGAGCTCTCATATTGCTTCCTTACCACACACATAAAAGCAAATGGGTAGGGGCGAGGGAGACAGCTCAGTGGGTATAGTGCTTGCTGAGAAAGCATGAAGCACCCATGTGAAAGCTTGGCATAGTGGACACATCTCTAATCTCAACGCCTGCAAGGGGTGGAGGGGGTGGAGACAGGCAAATTCCTGGGTTTCACAGGCCAGTCAGCCTAGCTAACTACTGCGCTCTAGGTGTAACAAATAAGATGGAAAGCAATAGAAAAAGACATTGGATGTCAGCCTCGGGCTTCTACAGTTGTACTCACAGGCTTGCACACAGGCATGCATAGAACACGAAGCAGCCAGGTAAAGTAGTGATGCACAGAGACCTCTGAAATGCTAAGCCCAAATAAACCTTTGTCCCCCTGACTTCTCTCTCTGCACTCTGCCACAGTGGTGAAAGCAGCCTCACACAGCTACCACAGTCTACCCTTAGGTGACTGGCATGTGGCTGTGCCATTGCCTGAAGTGCTGAGCAAAGACAGGCAAGGGTTAGGGAAGTCTCTACTTTATTCCTTATCCTGTAAAGTTGAAGGACTCTCCACACAGAACTGTATACTAGAATTGGAGCCGAAAATAAGCAAGTCTGAGCAGAGGGCTGATGATAGAAACCAAAATGCTTTGAGTCAAGCCTTTCAACAACTTGAGACAGGCATCTGATACTCCCTACAGAGCTCTCCACTCTCTGCTTTACTGTTTTGGTTTTTGAGGCGGGTCTCACTGTGTACCCAGGCTGGGTTTGAGCTGGTGATTTTCTGCTTGCCTCAAGGGTCACCACATTTAAAAGGAAAGAGAAGCCAGAGATGGCGAGGTCAGCTCCACAGTTTCTAATTGCCACCATGGGTAGCCTTCTCAGCACTCACCGCCCCAAAGAGCCCCACGGAGCCTTTTCAGAGGCTGCTCGGTGAGATCCTGGTAAACTTGGATTACTTACTGTCTTAGTTAGGATTTCTATTGCTGTGCTGAAGCATCATGGTCAAAAGCAGCTGGTTGGGAGGAGCTGGGGGGCTGGGGTGGGTGGGGGGTAGGGTGGGATGGGGGGATTATTTTGCTAACCCTTCCAGGTAACAACCCATCACTGAGGGGAGGTAGGGCAGGAGGCAGGAGGCAGGAGCCATGGAGCCGGTACTGCTTACTTGCTTAACATTTTTTGGTTTTCCTGGTGCTCTGTGGGACCAGGGATCTTCCTGCTATACTCCAAACAGTGCGTTATTAAGAAAAAGACACCTCAGCAGGGCATTATTGGTGCACACCTATTAATCCCAGCACTTGGGAGGCAGAGGCAGGAGGATCGCTATGAGTTCAAGGTCAGCCTGGTCTACAAAGCGAGTCCAGGATAGTCAAGGCTACACAGAGAAACTCTATCTCGAAAAACCAAACCAAACCAAGCCAAAAACAACAACAACACAAACAAAAAACAAACCAAAAAAAAAAAAAAAAAAAAAGAAAGAAAGAAAAAGAAAAAGACACCTCAGTTCATTGACTCCGGAGAGGAGTTTAGGGACACAGGCCACATATTACCACGGACTTAAAAAAAAAAAAAATCAATTCGAAGCTTTAATCTAGATGCGCAAGGAACTCCCAGGCTCCGGCTTCCCCCCATCCCCCCCGAACTTAAAAAGCTTCATCACTATGTCCCTGGAGTCTCTCTTACTCCTGCTAACCATCCCTGCCACATCTTGACACCTTTGCCCTCAGCCTCTCCTTTCCCTGAGGAGCCTTCCTGGGCTGCTTCCTTTAGGAGGCAACTTGAATGAGCTTGGGCCCAAGGGCTGCTTCCTTGGAACCCTCTGGTTCTAGTGCAGCTTCCATCGATGTGATAAAGACCACGGCACTGAGGCCATGGTGGGACACTGCTTTCCTGTCTTGTTCTTCTTGGTTCGCTTAGCCTGCTTTCTTATATATTGCACCTAGGACCACCTGCCCAGGGGTGGCGCCTCCCACATTAATCATTCCTCAAGAAAATGCCCACGCAGACTTTGCCTACTCGACAACCTGATGGAGATAATTTCACAACTGAGAGTCCATCTTCTGAGATATGCCTAGATTTGTTTCATGTTGACAGAAATCAACCAGCTTTTTCCCCTAACACCTGCCCCTCAGGCAGGGGTTGTGTGACCTTGGATGAATAACTTCACCTCCTTAGACTTCAGTTTCCTTGGGCTTAAAACAACTCACCCATGAAACGCAATTGCGTGTGTGTGTGTGTGTGTGTGTGTGTGTGTGTGTGTGTGTTCGCGCGCGGGAGTGGGGGGGGAGAGGGGAGAAGGAGGAGGGGGAGGGGGTATGGGAGAAGCATCCCTGAAAGAACCCAGGGTCACCCCGTGTGGCGCACCAAAGTTCAAAGCCCATTCTGGGGGCTTGGGGGGCAAAGGCGAAGGCCGGCTTTCGTTAGCACTGTTGTACCCTTTTGGGGCGCACACATTTTTCTCCTCACAGCAACCTTCTTTTCCCGCCCCGAGCAATTGGAAAGAGAAAAGGTGCGAAGGAGTTCTGAGGTCACTCCACAGCCCGGTGGGTGCGGAGGGCCGACGGGATTCGAAGCCGGGGACTCAGAGGACGTCACTCGCTTGTCTGGGAGTCGAGAGCAACACAGTAGGGCCAGGCGCCTTAGGGCTGGCGGCCGCGAGGCGGGAGGCGGGAGGCGGGAGGCGCGGGGCGCGAGCAGGGTCGCTCCTTCCCGCCGCCCCGCGCGCTCGAGCCCAACGGCCCGCGGCGCGCGCCACCTCGCGGCAGGAGTCTCTGGCGGGCGGGGCTGAGCAGCTCTCGCCCCGCCCCCCGCCCCCCGCCCCTGGGCCGCCGCAGCCGCCTCGGTGGAGCCCCCCGCCGCCCGCCGCCTCGTCCTACCCGCTCTCCCGAACCGCCGCCCGCCCCTGCCGGCGTCCTCGCTCGCTCCCTGCGCAGCGGAAACATGGCGGCTGGAAGCGAGTGAGCCTCCCGCGCCCTGCGCCCCGCGCCGCTGTCGTCGCTCTCAGGTAAGCGCCTCGCTGCCGCCGCCAGCCGAGCCCGTGCCCTGAGGGGCCGCCTACAGCCACGGGCCGGAGCTAGTCCCCGCCCGCTGACCCCGGTGTCCGGTTCCGCGGCTCTCGAGTGGCCGTGCCTAGCCGGCCCGAGCCCCGGCGGCCTGGGCGACATCCGCTTGGGCCCAGTGTCCGGCGGCGGCCTGACGCGCCGGGGTCGGCCCGGGGGTGGGGTCGGGGGGGGGGGCGCGACGCGTCGAGTCCCGGCACCGAGCTGCTTCCCGGGCGGGCGGGGGCGGGGTAGGGGCAGCCGCGGGGCTGGGGCGGAACCGGGAAGCCAGGCTCGGGCCCAGCGCGGAGGCTCTTTGGGGCTGTGATGGGACGCGTCGCGACAGAGACTCGCTTGGGGTCCTAGCAGCGGAGGACCGAGGGCTTGGAGCTGCCCGCTGGCGTCCCGGGGCTGGGGGGAACTCACGAGTGCCACCTGCCCCTGCCGGGACCCCGGCCAACACCCGGCGGCTACTGCACGTTTCGAACCTCAGACTGGGGAACAGGCAGGCGTGGAGTACAGTAGCGAAGGGGGTTCGTTCCTTGGCAGATGGGTGAACCCCAGAACATCCCCAAACGCATAGAAGACTGAGAGTCATCTAGGTGTGGTCGTCCCCTTCACCCTCGCGCCCCCCCCCCCATTGGAAGTATCTTTAAAAATACCAAATAATATCGCCAATAATTTGCGAACCGTTTAGGGCGGCTCTTCGTTTTAATATTGTTCCAAAGTAACCCAGTCTGACCCTGGATGGATTTGGTTATAGGTGGAAAGAAACGGCTGTCTTCCCTTCTTACTGCATCGTTCTCCTTATGGGAAGCTGTTAAGAGTGAAGATAGTAATCGTGTCCCTTGGGTCTTGTTTTGGCTAATTCTCAATTCCTTTACTCGGTTCTCTTACTGTGGTCTTTGATCTGCTCCTTTGATGAGCACTAGTTTGCCCATATCGCTCTCACAGAAGAGCTTATTGTGAGCAGAGAGGCCAAACTCTATCGTTTCTGAAGGAAGAGCTTTGACCCTCAAGGACTGACCTTCTTAAATAAAAAGTACTCTCCCTTCCTCCTTTCTGTGCTTGGTTGAATTTAGGGGGTGGGGGCAAGGGAAAGCTGTCTAGTAGCATGTGTTCACCCAAGCTAAAAGAGACCATCCAATTTTGTGGTTTCTCTTCCTTTGAAAAACTGTCTGTGAACACTTCATCAAGTGAGCTAATGTATATCAAAAGATTTTACAGTGTAATATATCATGCAAATAAAAGCGCTTATTATTTTTGCCCTAAAAAGGACTAAGACCTAGTTTGGTGCCAAACTGCAATTTAATATTTGCTTGGAGAGAGAATTGCCTTATTACAATCAACTCCGTGCTTTTTTTTTTTTTTTTTTTTTTTTCCTGCCAACAGAAGGCCTCAACTTGCTGTGAAAAACTTTTTTTTTTTGTTGCTCGTATAAGAGCATTTTTGTAAAGTTTAGTTTTTTTGTTTTTGTGTCACTTAGTCTTGGTGGTACATAGGGTTAAAGTCCTTAAAAAGGATCTTTTATCAGTTTCTCAAACCCTTGCCTAAGCAGTCCTGCAAACTTAAGCCCATTAGAGAAGTGATGGCCTTGTGGATAAAATGCTAAGTACTCTGTCTGGGACCTTGTTCAAGTCCTAAGGGAAGTCTCACTGTCTTTCTAACTAAGACAAATGCATACCAGCAGACAGAATTATCTTTGTTTTTATGTCTTCATTTCTTAAATTGGTTAGTGGTTTTAAGGTTGGTGGCACATATGCCAACAATTTTTTAAAAAGATGTATTTTTAATTTTGTGTATGTGTGTGCACACACTTGAGTGCAGTTGCCCATGGAGGCCAGAGGAATCAGATCTCCACAGCTGGAAGATAACAATTGGGTGCTAGGAGCTGAGTTTGGTTCCTCTGAAAGAGAGGTACATGATCTTAACCACTGAGCCATCTCTCAAGCCCCATAGCATGCTTGTACAAATGCTGTCTCACTGTTGTGTAAATTGGTAAAATAAATAAATAATGTAGCAGCATTCTGTATAGAACTATATAGATACAAAGTCTCTGAACCCTCCAGTGTAAGGACTCAAAACTGGGAAAACACTGGTATGAACATTACAATGAAATTTAAATTTTAACTACACCTTTATGCTTATACTTTATACTTGGACACTGACATACTACCATATGTCAGATATTGTGTTGTGTGTGTGCTAAGCTGGCTGGCTACACAGGTAAATAAGAAACATTTCCGGTCACTGGGAAGCTGGATCAGGGTGGTACTTGCATAGGTTATCTCCAAAGTTAAGCACTACACATAGAATGCTCTGGTCGCCTAAAAGTGAAGGCCCTTGAACTAGCCAGGCATTGAGTGAAGGCTTTCAGGGAGCCCAGGCTCAGGTGATAAGGGGACGGTCAGGAGTAGAATGTGCTTCTGAGAAAATAGCGTAAGTAAAGGAAAAGTGTGAGAAAAGGAGTGACCCACACACAACCCACAGCATTTTGTGACTGCCAGCAATATAACAGTAAAGATAAAATGTGGTAAATTATGAGAGTTTCCCTTAGGCAGAAGCTATGTCGTGGTGGACCTTGGGTATATAAACACTGAAATTATTTCAGTGCCTGATGTTTTTTAATCACTGAAAGGCTTACTAAAAAAACTAGACATAGTTGAAGTAATTAAAAATGGTCATAGAGATGAAAACAAATAAATTTGAGAAAACCTATGAGATCTTCTGTCTATGAGGGACTGATTAGTGGTTTACTCCAGCCTTTGGCTTGGATGACCATGAGGTCATTAACTGAAACAGGAAACATTTGGAGATGTTTTTTTTATTTCATTTATTATTTTCAGATTTAGCAATTCCTTGGGTTAGACCAGAAAACAAGTATAATGGAAGTAATATGAAAGAGAAGAGATTGTGGCCGGAAAGTAAAATATTAGCTTACAACAGCAACAACAATAACAGAGTTGCCTGATGTGGAGCTAGCTGTTCTAGGTGATACCGAGGTGTGTGTGGCTATGTGTGTGTCAGGGGCTTGTAACTAAAACACAACAGGCGTGAAGGTCAGTGACGTGGAATATGACAGGGAGCTGTGAGGCTAGTGTGTATTGATGGTGTCTCAAGTGTGTATTGATGGTGTCTCGTGTAGATAGCAAAGTGATTTAGGATGATGCCATGAGGAAAAGAGGAAACTTGTGACCCAGGTGCAATAAAGATAAAGGATTAATTGAGGTAGTAGATGACACAGGAGGCAGTGGGGCAGAAAGTGGTGCTGCCAGATGGCACAAACCTCAGTGGAGGACTTTTAAACACAGGAGCAGATAAGCAATGGTTCTTTTACTTTTTCCTTCTTACAGGCAAGGTTCTGATTTCTTCATTTGTATTCGGGACTCACATCAATTGGTGTGTATACCAAAGAATCTTTTTTTGAGTCTTGAAAATAAAGGCAAATACCTTATATTGAATCCTTTCTGCCCATATGTAACAAAAGACTTTTTCTCTGATGCTTGGTAGGTGAGTAGGAAACAATTAGATAAAGCAGTGAGGTTATCTGTTGGTTTGGGGGCAGTCTTGTAGAAAAAGCCTAGGCTTTGGGTTTAGAAAGACTAGGATTCAAATCTAGGCTTTGTTAATTTCTAGCCTTATGACAGTAAATACCCTGATCTATAAAATAAATTATTTCATAGAATTTCACAAAGTTGATATAAAAACATATAAGCACTAGACAAGCAATTGGCTCTTCATATATGTGAAGTGTTAATTTCCTTAGCCCTGTTTTTAATGGGCTTATGCTCTGCTTTCAGAAATGAAGCTTACACACACACGTACCAGAATTATTCAGCAGAATACGGTGAGTGTCCTTACCCAGGGGTGTAAATGTAGAGTAGTGTGGCAATCAGTTTTCAACGTTTGGAAACAAGTTTAGTCTTCACAGTCAAATTTTTCTTTGGGCCCTGGAGATCATATGTCAGAAGATTAAATAATAATGTTCAGCTGCCAAGTATTTCATGTGTAGAGTACTTTTGTTTAAAATTATTTGCTTTGGCACAAATTTGATTATTTGTTTAAGTCAGTAATGGGCTATGTGGCTAGAGAAATGGGCTTGACCTGTCCTGTGAAAGCCTTGACACTACCAAGTTTGGAACTGGTTCTAGACGTTTTAGTGAGCAATGGTTGTACATCCTCACCTACCTCAGCTTACTGTGTGCTCATTTACAGACATTAGTTCAGGTTTTGTTGAGTAAATAAGTCCCACATTTGAAAATAAGTCCCAGCCCAGACCAATTTCAGGTTAACAAAGTAACTATTATGGTTTGTTTTGAAGCTATTGTTCAGTCTGGCAACCTTGTTAGCCTCAAACAAAGTCTGGGTTGTATTGGTGAGAGATTCTCTTTGCCACCGGACTGATTTAACAGTTAAAGCAGAGCCCAGATTCTCAGTGTTGCGCTATATGAACTGCATAGAGACAGGTCACTTTGATCCTCAAATACTCAGCTTTTTTATATAGTAAGGGAAGGTATAGCTGTAAGGTTGAACTAAGAGAGTTTGAGTAAAGTTCTTGGTCACGTAAGGTACTGAAATATTGGGTCTCTCTTCCCTCACTGATACCATGGTCAAAGCTTTAATGCTAACTCTAGCTATCAAGAGCTTTATAGAACTAATTGTTTTGATAACCTTATGGTTGGACAAACCTAGCAACTTTTGGTCTCCTAGCCTCTTTAATCATTTGTCACCTTTGGTAGTATTATTCTTGTCTGACCTGACTTCCTGTTCCTCTCTCTCCTAAGCCTTATTCTGCTCTTCTCAAACATTTTTACATGTTCTCTCAAACTCGTGTTTCCTGTGTTGCTGACCATTTCACTGGTGGTGGTATGTGTGGCCCCTGAGTCCTGGTGAGGGTATTAATTATTCTGTAACCCTTTTAAATACAGCTCTTTCTCCTATGTTAATCTCAATGGGAGAGTTGAGGATAACTAATTTTTCTTTCACCACTATTTCCAGACCATGTCTTTTCCTTCTTGTTAAAATGCCCATGGCCTTGTGGAGTAGATGTTATATTGCCCTTTTAAAATCTTTATCATTTAAGACATGGTACAAACTGTCCCCATCACTCACCTCATTCTGAGTGACTTCAGTGTTCACATGGATGATATTTCCTCTTAAAACATTGGCTTCTTCTACTCAAAAGATCATCTCTATGCTGAATCCACTTCCCTGTGCCATTCACATCACCTAGAGCTGGCCCACCTCTGAAATGAAAAGTGAAAGTGGGCAGCTTTGTTCAGAATCCCTCCTTTACCTGGCCCTTGGCTGTCCACACTAGACCTATCCCTTGATCTTGCACTTCCTTCCCCTTCCCGTTCACTTTTCTTTAGCACACTTTTCTACTCAGTCTCTTGCTGCTGCCCTCTAGTACCATGCTTCATTTTTCTATCCCTGTATGACTGAAGTCATAAGCCTTGTTGACTCAAACTAACCTCTTTCATTGTCCCCATTAGTGTTACTGAGCCTGAGACAAACCCCTGTTGCACTGATTGCTGCCATTGGCTTTTACTACATATTGATTTCTTTGTCCTATTTTCTGTGATGTCTTGTGTAAAAAAACAAAACAAAACAAAAAAAACAAAAACTCTCTTTTCAGGCTTTGGCCTCCTTTCTCTTCTCAGTCTCAAAATATGACTAACTGCTTAAAAAATGTAGATATCATTAAAAAGATATTTTTCTTACTTTCCTTCTTCTAGTGAAGTTACTTTAAACTGTATATCTGCATTTTCCTGCATCTTCTGTTTGCCTAAGCTAAATCTGTGAGCCCTGTCTTTTCCTTCTCTCTCTCTCTCTCTCTCTCTTCTCTCTCTCTCTCTCTTCTCTCTCTCTCTCTCTCTCTCTCTCTCTCTTTCTCTCTCTCTCTCTCTCTCTCACACACACACACACACACACTTTTATCAATGAAATAAATCTTGTAAACTCCTTACCCTTTATACACAAACTTAAGTTGTATACACTGAGTATATAAACTGTCTCACCTTTACTTTTTAATTAATTTTATTTTAGGTGGTGTGTGTGCGTGCACGCAGGCGTGCGCACACATGTGAAGGTCAGGGGTCCTGGGATTTAAACTCATGTCATCAGGCTTGGCAGCAAGCACCTTTACATGCTGAGCCATCTTGCAGATCTTCGTTTTTACCATATCTTGACTTAATAAGGTCTGAACCTGATTTCCTAATCTGAACATATGCATCATAGTGGTACCTATTAGGTGCTATAGTACCTTAAGATTTCTGTTAGTTTTTAAATTTTTCATAGTCTATATGAAGGAGCTCTGTACATCATATGTTACACTCATGTATATATTAGTTTATTATTGCTGCTTATATCAGTTTCTCAAGTACTCATGAGATGATAGTCTTTGTACTTCAAAAATAAGAGACGGTTTTGGCGTTTGTTCAGTCACCACAGTAAAGTGGCAGAGGCCCTGGAACTGCTCTAGTCAAGGCCATCCATTTCCTTCTTGGCACTAAAGTGGGCAAATGAATGAAAGGCAGCAGGTTCCTGTCTTAGCAGTATTTTACTTTCATGATTATCCCCTCTTCCTTAAAACATTTTCTTTCCGCCTTGGTATTCAGTGCCCTTCAGTGTTTGGGTACGTTGCTGGCCGCATCACTGCATGTAGTGTTTAAGTGAGAACTTTTCTCTTCTTGCCTGCCCTCCATTACATTCTCTTAACCAGCAACTGCTCAGTTGGCTTCCAAGCATACCTGCATAATCAGGACTCAAGCCCTTCTGCAGTCGTGATATTTCTTCTGCGTGTTAGCCTATGTTTAGCTACCCATATGTAGCGTCACAGACAGCTGTCAGCCATGTCTCCCTTGGTCACTAAGCCACCTTGTTTTTGCATTTATTACAATAGCACTAGCAAATTAATATCTGCCTCAGGGCAATTGATATTCAGGTTTGCCTAGGCGCTCAGGTTTACAGAGGTGCTCCATGCCACAGTAGGAAGGTAGAGGGTGTGGGGAAGGGCAGATGATTATAGCTGCAAAATATTGATAGGTGTTGTTGCATACATCTTTTAAAATTTGAAGTGTGTACTAATCCTATCAGTAGGATGCCAGACATTGTCCATAGCATTTTCTGATAAGGAGCTGAAGTGCAGATGGAGGAAACGATGCACTCAATTGCAAACATCTAGGAAGTATCAGAGTGACTCCTCAAAACCAGGTCTTACCACACTCATCTTTGTCCAGAGTGACTGCTCATTGCCTCTTTGGACCTCTTTCTAAAGTGAAAGCATATACATGTATTTACATTTTATACACAGTGTTTTTTTGCTGCTTGGCCAGAGGGGTGGAATGGAGGGTGAAGGAGTGGGGAAGTCCAAAAGACCTCGCCCTACTCAAAGAACTACAGACAACTAAGGAATACTGAGAGTGGCAGAAATAAGTAGTCTTTACCTGGGAAGAGGCTACCAATTGGTTATCCAGTACCAAATGGTCAGCCCTGAAAACATATATATGAGTAACATTATACAGACTAAGCAGGCTGTACTTATTTATTTAGGAATATACATGTATGTATGTAGCAACAATTAATAAAGAAAGGACATGAATTTGAAATGGAGTAAGGGAGGATAAGTAGGAGGGAGGAAAGGGAAGAGGGAAATAATATAATTATATTATAACCTAAAAAATAAATAACTAAAAGAACAGATAGAAATATACAAAAATATTCACAAATGATTATAGCAAAAAGTACAACTAAGATCAGGCATGGTGGCACATGCCTTTAATTCTAGCACTTAGGAGGCAGAGGCGGGTGGATCTTTGTGAGTTCAAGGCCAGCCTGGTCTACATAGCGAGCTCCAGGACAACCAGGGCCACATAGAAATCCTGTCTCAAAACAAAACAAACAAAACCAGACAAACAAAACTAGTTCAAATATCTTTCAATAAAAGAATGAAAATATTGATACATTTCCTAATATGATAATAAAAATTTAATGAAGTTGAGTAAATCTCACAAAAGTTTGAGTATAGAAACTTCAGAAAACAAGTATATAAAGCTTAAGTTGTATTTCAGCTGTGTAATGAATATGTGTCTATTCATTATATTTAAAAAAGTGATCCTACCATTTGTGTTTTAAATAACTTACAGCTCTTTTTATGAGTGTAGTATGGGAAGAAGATAGTAGAAGTAAGAAAAAGAACTAAGTTGAATCACACCAAATTTCTAGTTTTGTGGGTCTGAAATAGCCTAGTACAGGCCATATTAAATTACATAAGCTCTTTGGATCTAGCATAACAAATGCTTGGGTTGAAATACATTCAAATTACTATGAGAACACAAATCTGCCAAGCCAGAAGAGGAAGAGGACCTATGGAAGCCTCTGTAGTGAGAACAGCATATGAACTCTGAGAATGATAATAAAAAGACAGCCTTTCAGATAGGAAGAGACAAAGACCCCTTTGAATGGAATAGTGGAGGCCAGAGAAATGCATTGGAGGAAGGAATTAAGAGGAAGAACAGGTATAGTAGCATTTATCTGCATAGCACTGAACTGTTACATAGAACTTAAGCAGTCACGATGTTGGTTAAGGTAAAACTAAGATTTGAACTCTGGCAGCCTGGGTCCAGAGTCTATGCATATGGTCAGTAAGCTTGTAAAGCACAGTCCATAAGAAGTAGTGTTTGAATGTCAAGGGAAGGGCAGTAAGTTAAAAGAGAGTAATCATCGGTGTGAAGACCCGCAGATAGTCAAAACAAAAATATGAAAAAAACAGCATTGACTTTAAAAGAAAAGTCATATGCACACTTGGGAGGTAGAGGCAGGTGGATCTCTCTGAGTTCGAGGCCAGCCTGGTCTACAGAGTAAGCTCCAGGACAGCCAGGGCTACACAGAGAAACCCTGTCTCAAAAGAAGCCAGTGCAGTGGCACATGCCTGTCATCCCAGCACCTGGGAAGGCAGAGGCAGGTGGGCCTAGTCTACAAAATGAGTCCAGGATAGCCAAGGCTACACAGAGAAACTCTATCTTGAAAAAACAAACAAACAAACAAAAAAACAAAAAAAAAAAAAAAAGAAGAAGAAGAAGAAGAAGAAAATCATATGCTTTCAGTACAGGACATCAAGATAATAGAGTTACAGCTCTCTTAGGGTGCTAATTGCTCAACCTAACACTTCCCTGGGCTGGTGATTATAATCCTATTTAATTGAGAAGATGATGAAGTCAGATATTATTCAAACGAGGTCTCTGTTTTTTAAGTACTTGGTGTGTCACCATAAAGAAAAGAATTTTCACCCTTTGCAATCTGTAATCATAGTTTCTCTTAACTAATCAGGATTGATATTGACAATTTTGTTTACTCTGTAAGTAACTTCTGATTTTTAACAAAAATAGAACTTATCCTATTATTTTCAGTGGCTTTAAAGAAAAAGTAAAGGGTTTCTGGGCACTCTAGCGAGCATTTCAGCCTTAAATACTTTACAAATGAGAGAGAGGATGGAAGAGAACTTCACAGCACACTTCAACACTCTGTAAAGTGGGGTCTGGAGAGATGGTTCAGTGATTAAGAGTGTGGATTGCTCTTTCAGGGAACCTGAATTCAGTTCCTAGCACCCACACTGGGTAGATCACAGCCCCTGTAACTCCAGGGTATCCAGTGCCTCTCACTTCTGAGGGCACCTGCACTTGGGTGCACCCCTCCCCCAGATACACCTAGCACAAAAAACTCAACAATTGGGAGAGACGTAGCTGCGTGGCATGGCTTGGTAGTTAGAAAGTCCGTCTTCAGTCCTAGTCTTCCATTTGCTGGCTCTGTGATTTAGGCAAAGACATCGTAATGGTGGTAGCTAAGGTCTCCTCTAACTCAAGTCCTGGGACTATTAAATCATTTGTTTAGTGACAAAACTGAGGCCAAAAGAAAGGAAGAGCATGGCAAGGGCATGGAAGCTAGAATCTGGTCCTGGTGGCTCTTGCCCCAAATTTAATAAAGAACCATCAGACACTTGATTAGCTGCTGTATATCAGGCATGAGCTAGTGATATGGGGGAAAAGGCATATGAACTTCCTTCAGTTTATCCAGTGTATCAAAGTGGCAACCACATTTGTTTGTCCATAGCGTGTCTTATTCTAGAATGTGGTTATAGGACACCTTTTCCACATACGGTACTAAACAAAGAATGAGAATAGCCTTTCTTGAGTATCTTGGCTATCTTTCAAATACATTGAAATATGGAAACATTTTCACTAATTGCATATAAGTATTGTTAGTTCTATTTTATCATGTAAAAAAAAAAAAAAAAAAAAAAAAAAGACCCTGAGACTTAAGATATTTGGCCACAATTGAGAAATGTGTGGTAGGACACAGTTTCAAACACAGGCCAGCCTGTCTTAACCCCATCGCTGTTTCTATTCACCATGTACCCTGCTCCCAGAAGTGTTGTGTAAATTTAGGAGTTTATCAGTCCATGCATGAGAGTTAGTTAACACAGGCATATTTATTGAGTATATATTAGTTCTGTCAAACAGTATGAGCAAACTAGAATCCTGATAGTATAGTTTGGGTTTTAAATGTCCATCCAAAAGGCCCATTTGTTAAAGACCCTACCCCCACCCCAGTTGGTGCTTTTGGAAACTACTGAAACATTTGAAATATGGGCCTAATGGGCCTCTGGGCTGTTGGGGGCATGCCCTCAAAAGCAGTAATGGATCTTAGTATCTTCCTCTTTGCCTGTGTGTGTGCTTTTTTCCACAAGGTGAACATCTTTGCCGCTACAATGCTGATCTTCCTTGTCACAGGCCCAGCATGACAGGGCCAATTGAATATGGGTTGGATTCTCTAAAATTGAGCCAAAATAAATATTTTCTTTCTTTTTTTTTTAAAATATTTTCTTTTCATTAGTAGATTGCCTCAGGTATTTGCTAGAGTGACAGAAAATTGATTAACATCAAAGTAGAAGAATGAAATGCTGCAGTAAATGAATCAATATTCTTTGTGTATGGTGGCGCCCATGCAGGTGGTACACATATGTACGGAGGCCAGAAGACCACCTCAGGAATACTGCCTGCCTATTTCTGAGATGGGGTCTTTCATTGATCTGGAGCTCCTCCCCTGGTAGGCTAGGCTGGGTGGCACTCTATGGATCTTCCTGTCTTAACCTTCCAGTGCTGTGGTTGCAAGTTGACATTACCATGTCTGACTTTTTAAAAAAATGTGGGTTCTGGGGATTAGAACTTGTATCATGGCAAGCACTATACCAGTTGAGTCATTTTCTCAGCTTGAGGTTGATTTTTAATTTGAGAAAATGTATGATTTGTTCCTTTTTTTAAAGAGCCAATATTCATTTTTTTAATAAGTTCTAAACTTTCTGTGCCCT
Organism: Acomys russatus; assembly: GCF_903995435.1. Taxonomy (NCBI): domain Eukaryota; kingdom Metazoa; phylum Chordata; class Mammalia; order Rodentia; family Muridae; genus Acomys; species Acomys russatus. The sequence continues at coordinate 16,117,614 of NC_067165.1, forward strand.
TTCAACCTTTGGCCTGCATCCACTTCCCCATCTCAACTAGTCACTTACTCTCCTAATGATACAAAGGAGGATGCCGTGGTTTCTTCTCTTGGTGACTTTGTTCTCAGTTTACGGCTGGAGTTCTTCTGCTCTATTAGGATAGAAACAGTGGTGAGGCATAGCAAAGCTCAAGTGCTAGTCTCTGGCATGGTAACAGTTTGCATTTGACCACAGAGGCCATGGCATTAGGCAGGTGGAGAAGCAGCAGACAGAGAGTGCCTTCTAGTGTTACAGCCCCCACCCTTAGCTCGACAGTGTTCTGCTCCCCAGTAGGCCTAGGGAGTTGAGATTCCTTAGCCCTTGAGTGTATAGCTCCTGGCCTGGGGTGTCTGAGATGTCTGGCTTGTTTTAAGGGCATTGGCTTTCAGAATTCTTCAGGTGACTAGAGGGCCTGCAGCTTCTCTTCTCTGGCTCTTAGGATCTTCGATTCTTTGTCGGCCTCAATTGTGTCGTCCTCCTACTTCTGCCATTCTCCTTGTTTCTGCCCTGGATGACATGTTGAATTGTTCAGTTCCCTCATGTTACTATGATCACGTTTCCCAGTTGCTACTGTTCAGGAGGTGACTGCCGATGCTTTTCTGCCGCTGTTGTTACGATTGCTCCTTCTGCTGCACGTGGCCACAAATCTTGTGGTCCCCTCTATACACATAGATCTCCATAGATCTCCTGCTCTGCAGCTCAGAGTCCTGGCTGCTCCTCTGTATCTGCCTTTCTGCTGCTCTACATTCTCTGCTGCTTCTTTCTTTCTGATACTAGCTCGGCCTCCACCACTAAAAGTAGGCGAGGAAAGGCTACCTGAAAAACGTTTAATTGTACCCAATTTTGCAATGGCAAAGGAGTTATCTCTCAGCCAATTTACCAGGTAACCAAACTCCTTGCTCATATAGCCAAAGAATGGGTGTTGCACCAGTCATAGTAAACCTGGCATTCAGATGAAGGTTTGCTTTACACCAATTGCAACATTGTCCTTTTAGCACCTGTCACATCAGGAAAAATGTTCCCTCTTCTGCCTTTATTGGAAATGATTACAGGGTCATCTGGAGTTTACTGAGGCTTATAACACAAACTGCTTCAAACAGTACCTGGCTAAGCCAGAGCAATCAGCTGCAGTCAGTCCTTATGTGGTTTTTTCCAAGTATCCATGGAGTGTTGGAAACAGTTAGTGTTTGATAGTAGTTTGGCTGGCTGTTTGATCCCCTTTTCAGCAGACAAAGAGGCAAGGGAGGATTCAGTTACAGAGCCACAGTGCTTCATCCCTTCATATCTTTGCTCATTTTCAGCAAAGTGAACACCCATCAGGGATGCTTACAATAAGATTTTTAAAATTAATTTTTATGTGTATGGGTGTTTTGTTTGCATGTATGTATGTCTGTGCACCCCTTGTGTGTTTGGTGCCTTCAGATGCCAAGTGAAGGCATTGGATGCCCTGGAACTAGAGTTGCAGACCATTTTGAGGTACTATCTAGGTTCTGGGACTTGAACCCTAGTCCTCTGGAAAAGCAACCAGTGTTCTTAACCACTGAACAATAGCTTCTGCAATAAAATCTGAAAGAAGTTATCAACACTAATAGTGACTTCAGCAGATATTTTGTTTTGCTTTGTTTTGTTTTGTCTTTTGAGACAGAATTTCTCTGTGTATCCTTGGTTGTCCTAGACTCACTTTGTAGACCAGGCTGGCCTTGAATTCACAGTGATCCACCTACCTCTGCCTCCCGAGTGCTGGGATTAAAGGCGTGCCCCACCACTGCCCAGCCAGCAGATATTTTAAGTGTATACCTGTTCATGTGTATGTATTGAAAGGTATGTGCGCATATATAAGCCAGCTATTAATTTGTGTGTGGTCTTCAGTTGGCCCTCCACCTTGTTTTTTGAGACAGTCTCTCATTGGACCTGAAGCTCATAGATTTGGCTAGACTGGCTGGGCAGTAAGCTCTAAGGATGCTCTCCTCTCTACCTTCCCAGCACTTGGATTGCCAGTGCATACCACCACATGCAGCTTTTACGTGAACACTGGGGCTCAAACTCAGGAACTCGTGCTTGTACAGTAACCGCTAAGCCATCTTCTTAGTTCCCAGCTTTAACCAGTTTTGTGTGTGTGTGTGTGTGTGTGTGTGTGTGTGTGTGTGTGTGTGTGTGTGTGTTTTGTTTTGTTTTTCAAGACAGGGTTTCTCTGTGTATCCTTGGCTGTCCTGGACTTGCACTGTAGACCAGACTGGCCTTGAACTCACAAGGATCCACCTGTCTCTGCTTCCTGAATGCTGGGATTAGCTTTAATCAGTTTTAACAGTACCTTAACAATGCTTAGTGTTTTAACACTACTTTAATAACACTTGCCTGGTGTTTCTGAGAGAGACTGGAGGTCCCTCATCTGTTACGATTGTTTATCTAAGTGAGAGGAACTTCACTTTAATGTTCTTCCTCACCAAGCCTATAACCCTAGTTTCCTAATGACCAGAGCATCAAACAAATCCTAGCTGAAGACCAGTCTGAAAAATAGCTGTTCAGTACTCCTCAAGTAGGTGTGTACATGATCCCCCCCCCAAAAAAAAGTCTGAGAAGCTATTAAGACAAACTTAAGATGTAACAAATAATACTTGGGTGTCATCTTGGAACAAAAAAAGAGTGTTGTTAGGTAAAACTAAAGAAGTGTGACTCACATATTGGCTTTATAATTAATAGGGTATTGGCATTGCTTTATTAATTATAACAAATATGCATTGTTATTCTGATACAAGATACTAATAACCAGAAAGCTGAGTGCAGAGTTCATGTTGAGCTATCTGTGTAGTTTCCCATAAATCTAAAATTGTTCAAATAAAGGATTAGATGCTATTTAGTTGAAATTTAATTAAAACATAATTCTTGATAAGTGATATGCCAAGTGACTGACTCATTTTATGGGTCTGACAAACTGCGATCCACAGATAGATTTATGTGCCAGAATATATGCTAACTGGATGTCCTAAAAATTTTCTCACATCCATGTCATACGCTAAGTGCACATCAACAGAAAGCATTTAGAGAAAAGTAAACAATTTTTACCATCTAATATTGCTTTGTTTTTGTATTTTTGAGACAGGGTTTCTCTGTATAGCCTTGACTGCCCTGGACTCGCTTTGTAAACTGGGCTGGCCTCAAACTCACAGTGATCCTCCTGCTTCTGCCTCTAGAGTGCTGGGATTAGAGGTGTGCGCCACTATGCTGGGCTCTAATATTGCTTCTTAACTGAAAACATAATGCCACTATTTGGACATATTGTGAATTTGTCCTCACATTGGCTTGTGAACAAAATTTAGTTCATATATAGATGTGGTTTTTTATTTAAGTTGTTTATTAACACTTTTTTGAAACATCACACACTTATTGCTTTGTATATTAACATGAGTTGACCAGCTAGGATTTTGGCTGTATGAGAAGTATAGAGCAGACTTAGAAGTCCTGTAATTGCTTTTAAAAATAAAACCTTTTCAGGGGCTAGGGAGATGCTCACCAGGTAAAATGCTTGTCGTGTAAACACGAGGACCTGAATTTAGAACCACAGCATACCCACAGGAAAAGCTGAGTGTCTGGGTGTGCTGGTGCGCACTGTGATCCCAGTCCCGGGAGGCAGAGGCAGAAGTCCCCAGGGCCTTGCCTACTCAGCTAGCCTAGCCCAATTGATGAGTCCCAGGCTCAGTGAGAGACCTTGTGTGCAATTAAAGTGGAGGGCAATAGAGTAGTAAAGTGTTTGACATACCTTTGGCCTGTGCACATATAGGTGCATATGTCCCAATTCACATGTGCAAACACATGCATGTAACCACACACCTAAGCACATCAAAGAATAAAGCTCTTTGAGAAATTTCAACAGAGTGTGTAGGTCTACTAAAAGTATTTCCACCATCAGTTATAATTATATAATGAAAGCCATTCATAGAGTATGTCTTTCAGGTATAGTCTGTAAATATTATCTAATGACCTCAGAGGTCCTCTTGCTGTAGAAAACTTAGAAACTGTTGTTAAACAAATACCTATAGAACTATAAATTATCTTGTTAATTTCTTGTTCAATAACCCAGTCAGCAAATCCTCCAACTCTGAATTCTCAGATTTTTACCACTCTTGCAACTGACTTAAAGCAGTATTAATTAATGACAAAGCAACTACATTGAACAGGGCAAATCCTACTGTTGAGCCAATGTGTAGAGTTGTTTTTATGTTGACCTTGATAGTTCATTGTTACTCTTAACTTCTTGAGAACTGCTAGTTGAGTTGTTGAAATGATTTATCTTTATTTTTTCTACCTTTATTTTATTTTATTTGCTTAATTTAAAACAAGACAGATTGAATAGCTTTGTGATAGAACACTTGTTTGGCATGTATAAGGCCATGAGTCTGAGATCTGGAATGAAATGAAAGATGAGTTAAAACTTAACACAACAGTTTTCTATTAAATTCAGTGCAAGTTTTGAATATATTTATTTTGAAATGTAACTTCATTTTATTTATTAGAATGCATTGATTTTAACACATTGATGTGATATTTCAATACTGCAGTGTGTATAATCAAATCCAGCCCTTTTTTTGTCTAGCCAGCCCCCTTCCTCACCCTCTTGAAACCACTAGTCTATAGTTAAGACTACCATGTTTCCCTTTTCTTTGAGCCTCCCATAGATGAGAGAGAACATACAGTAATTGTCTTTCTGTGCATGTCTTATTTCACTACAGTCTTGTTTCATTTATCTTGCTGCAGATGACAGGATTTCATTCTTTTTCATTGCTTAAAAATAATCTATCCATATTCACACACACATGAGTGGATGGATGCATGCTGTCCTAGTTTAATTCTCGGTTGCTGTGATAAAACACTAATCAAAGCCAACTTAGGGGAGGAGAGGGTGTATTTCAGTTGCTAGGTTACAGACCATCTTTGAGGGAAGCAGGGGCAGGAGCTCAAGGGTGGAAGCCGGAGCTTAAGGTAAGAACTGAAACAGAGAGACCATGGAGGAATTCTGTTTACTGACCAGCTTGTCTTTTCGCATAGTCCAAGACCACCAGCCCAAGGGTAGCTATCCTGGACTGGGCTCTCCACATTAGCCACTAATCAAGAAAATGCTCCCCCAGACTTCCTGCAGACCAAGTCTGAGAGAGCCAGTGTCTCAAGTGAGGTTCCCTCAGCCCAGGTGACTCTAACTTACGTAAAGCTGACAGAAACTAGCCAGTCAGACACCATATTTTCTTTGCCCATTCATCTGATGGGCACCTCACTTGATTCTTTGTATTTGCTGTTGCGAATAGTGCTTCAGTGAACATAGACATGGAATCATCCCTATGGTAAGCTAATCACATTTCTTTCCAATGTGTTTCATATAGTAATTTTCAAAAGTATACATTGATTGTACAAAATAGCACATTGGTTATGACTGTTTCATGTGTGTATATCGTGTGCTTTGGTCATTTCCTTTCCCGTTATATCGTCTATCTTTATGTAGGTCCCCCACCTCCAGCAAATGGTACTCCTCCTATTCCATATCTTTTTAAACCTCTAGATTCTGTATATTAGAGGAACATGTGATGACTGTCTTTCTGTATCTAGCTTATTTCACTTAGTGTGATGAGAATTTCAGGCCAACTAGGGTGACATAGTCTGTCTCAAAAGAAAAGAAAAGCTATTCACATGTGGGAAAATGAAACTAGATTCCCGTTCCTCAGCTTCAAATGAATTAAAGACCTTAATGTAAACTCTGAAACTGTTAGAGGAAGAAGCACAGAAAATGATTCAATATATTGGCTACCCTGTCTGTCAACAGAGGAATTAATAAAAATTGTGATATTTATACATAATGGGTTTTTCATCTGTGAACAATAAGGGAGTTATGTCATGTGACTATACTTATTTATAACCCATAATAATTACACTTATTAATGTTCCCACCACAGTGTACAGAGTTCCTTTTTCTCTACATTCTCTCTCTCTCTCTCTCTCTCTCTCTCTCTCTCTCTCTCTCTGTGTGTGTGTGTGTGTGTGTGTGTGTGTAGGTCAGAAGGTAACCTCAAGTGTTGTTTCTTAGGAGTTGTCCATTCCCCTCCATCTTTTTTATTCTTAAAACGGGATCTTTCCTAAATAAAATTCCAAATCTTTTCTTCTAATGATTTGAATCTGGCACAAGTAAGCTCCTAGATATGTCCTATCCTGGGAGAGAACTGACTAGAACAGTTCTAGACAGAACTGTCTAAAAGGCAAGTTACCTGCTTGCAAGATACAGTGGTAGGGCAGTCACAGGATAGAGTTCCAACAAAAATGGGAGAAATCTTTTTATTGATTGTTGGGAAATTTTATATAATGTAACCCAATCTCTCACTCATTTCTTAGTCCTTCCATATCCACCCTCCATCCTGTAACCCTCTCTAAAAGAAAATAAGAATTAAAGAATATCTTGCCGACCCCTCTGGGCACAACCTGCTTCTCTGTCACTTGCAGCCTTCCCTCATAAAAGCTCTACATGACTGAAATTGTCATGTCTCCAGTTCTGCCATCCTTGTAGCATTCCACTCTTCTGTCTTTCCTGCCTCTCCATCACATACTCATTTGTTGCAGTAGCATTGGGAGCTGTGGTTTGTCACCTAGTATACCCTTGTACCCAAACAGCTTTACCTATGAATGTTTACTGCAATGAATGAGTCCTTGGTCTGGTTCAAAGCCTCTGGCATCAGCTAAACTATCAGGACTGGTTATCCTGATGCTGCTCAGAGTCATGGAGATCCTATGGTTATGGTGACACAGGACCCGTCACGTGCTCCAGCAGCTCCTAGATGGGGTAGATGTTGGGCCAACTCTAGGCCCTGGATCTAGGCCTGGGTGGTAGCTGAATTAGTCAGCTTAGTTCTCTGCCCTGTCTCCTCCCCCCAGCTCTCCTTATGCTGATCCATGGAGGGGTGGACCAGCTGTCCCTACCCCAACTGCCTATGCAATGGAGCTATTGAGCTCCCCGCATTTGCATCACTGCCTGTACTACCAGCTAGTGAGGGGCAGTGCTAGCACTCCCATGCCCACACCACAAGGGATGGGGCCAGCTCAAGGGAGAAGGTTTTTAAGAATAAAAGAGCCCCTAGTTTGGGGGTTGGGGAGTATTAGTATTGCTCAGTGGTAGAGCACCTGCATAGAGCATACTTGAAGCACTGGGATAAATTCCCAGCACCTTGGGGATAATGTATCACTAGTCTAGAGTAAGTTCTCAATTCTGCAGAAGACATTACATTCAATTCCAAGATAAGAGAATAGTACTTTGTGGTTAATTGTGTCTTCTGAGCCCTACCCTTTCATTCCAAGAAGATCTCATTGGCCTATGATTCTGCATCTGTGACTACCTTCAGAAGCTGTACACTTTTATAGTGTTCTACTTCTGTCCCTTTGGTCCAGTCTGGAGGCATTTCTGCTGGTGTGAGATTCTCAAAACCTTGTCAGTCTTCGCATGACATGTACTGGTATCCATGCCATTTGATGAGACTTCTTTACATATTTTTCCTATATAATGTATTCCTATATCTGACTTTTGCTGAGGTGCTTGAATAAATGGCACACAAATGATTGTCCAGCTGCATTTTTTACCTTGCTTTCAGAGTGCACTCTTTGAATGAGCACAGAATTTTCCAAGTTATCAGTTGATGGTTTCTTTTTGCTGACTGTTTTCTCAATTTGTATTTTGTCTTCTGTCTTCTACGGTTTCTTTTAATCATCAAGAAGACTCAAGATAAGCATCTCAGTTAATCACTTTTCCTTTCTAGAAAAATCCAGCTGCTAAACACAATTCAAAGTTTTCTGCCATTTTATTATAACAGAGTTTTCTCAAAGATGTCCAATAACTTGTATTTTATTTCCTTCTAAGGTCCCACCATAAATACCTTTAGTGTTCACAGTTTGTAACCACCTGTCCCATCAAGTTAAGGTGTTTTCTATTAAGGACCTTGAACTTCTTCCATCTCCTCCTCATAACTTAATTCCAGGATCAAGTTCTGATTTTTTAACTGTATTAAGCAGCATTCCATTTTTGGTAGAAACATCATTATTAGTTTCCTAGGGCTGCTAGAGCTGAAAGGCAAGGAGGGCTCTTCCCCTGCAGGCATTAGAGAGCACATAGCTTGGTGTCAGACATCAGCCACTGTAGCAGGGTACACTCTAGAGCTGCTACAGAGCACAGCAGCCCTGGGGAAAGCAAATGGGATTGTTATCTGGATGCTGCGCTCATCAGTGCAAGGCAGTGAGCACCAAGTTTAGAGGCCTTTGAGACTTCTGAGTCCTAGGTTGACAGGCATGTGCCACTATGCCGGCCTCCTTTGTCTGTCTTCATGAGAACCTATAGTTTTTGTGCCTTTTAAAAAAAAAAAATTATTGCTTTCTGAGACGCGGTGGTGCGTGCAGCGGAGCTCTGTTCACTCTGCTCCGGTCCTGACTCACCGCTGTTCGTTCCTGCTGAGGAACAAGTCGGTCAGGAAGCCGCGCCGCAGCCATGGCTTTTAAAGATACCGGAAAGACGCTCATGGAACCCGAGGTGGCCATTCACCGAATTCGAATCCCGCTCACCAGCCGCAACGTAAAGTCGCTGGAGAAAGTGTGTGCCGACTTGATCAGAGGCGCAAAGGAAAAGAATCTGAAAGTGAAAGGACCGGTGCGCATGCCTACCAAGACACCGAGAATCACTACCAGAAAGACTCCTTGTGGTGAAGGTTCCAAGACTTGGGATCGTTTCCAGATGAGAATCCACAAGCGACTCATTGATTTATTTACACAGTCCTTCTGAGATTGTTAAGCAGATTACTTCCATCAGTATTGAGCCAGGAGTGGAAGTTGAAGTCACCATTGCAGCCGCCTAAGTCAACTATCTTAATAGATTGGCTTAACCGGTTTAAAAAAAATTATTTTTAGTATTAACATCAATGTTGAAGATCTTTTAGAATACTATATAAATATTGTTTTCCACTAAGACTTATCCATGGTACTTCTGGTGGGAGAAAGCTCTAGTGATATGAAATGTTGGTTGCCAGGACCATCAGTTCAATTTACTTTACTTGCATTGAGCATATTCATAAATTGCCATGGTGGTAATATGAAAGTAACGAACCTTCTAGAGGCCAGCTGGGGCACAGAGCACCAACAGAGACCTGCACGGCAGCTGCCACTGTTGTGCACAATTCACCTAAAAGGTTTAAGGTTTCTGTCTTATTCCCTTTGAAACACATACTTTGCAAAATCCAAATACTGTGTTTTAGTACTGTGTGCTTCTAACTTTAAATTTTATTCAGTTTAAATTTTTTTAACTTATTTTTGAGAGAATTATAATGTGATTTACGCGCTCTAAGTGTGAGCCATATATAACTGTAGTATAGAAGAGAAATTCTTTACTAAGGAAAAGGAGTCAGGAGGGCTGAAAGAGAGGGTTCTCTAATTTCTAGGTTAAATTGTAAAGGATGAGTTTGGTGTATAGCAGATGAGTCAAAGTGTTACAAATCTTTTAGAACAGCTTGGAAGAAGAAAGGAAAGAGACAAGCTGAAGCAGAGTGTAAAACTTTGATAGGCAGTGATGGCGCACACCTTTCCTCCTCGCACTCAGGAGACAGAGGTGGGCAGGTCTTTGAGTTTGAGGCCAGCCTGGTCTACACTACACACAGAAACCCTGTCTCAAAAAAAGATTTTTTTTTTTTTTTGAATCTTGTATTGAAGTGATTATACATTCTGAAGAACACATTTAGAGTGGGAGTTTTTACATTCTAGTCTTTGCCTTTTACCCCTTTATGTAACTTTTAAGATGAATAAAAACAACATGGCACAATTTGGACCTAGTAGTCTCATGACTATCTCTGCAGCCATAGCTTCCATGCACAGAGTGGGGTGCTAAATGGAGTTTGGAATCTTAGTTCTTCCCAGCCTCTCTCCTCAGGAAAGTTGGACCTTTTAGTGCAGCCAAGTAATAAACAGGTTTTGTTTGTTTGTTTACTGTGTATGTTTAGAGATACTCAGCTTTGAATGATTTTTTTTTTCTAAAAAGCCCTGTTTGTGTTTTATATTACAGAAGTTCTTCCAGGTTTCTGGTTCTCTGGTGACACTCTTCCCTATTTCCAGCGCTATAATATACGTGTATGATATCTTTTAAAAATCTTTTGTCATTTCAATGCATGGCTTTTAAAAGGCTTTTAATCAGCTAGAATTTGCCTTTGTGTCACATAGATTTCCTTAATAAGTTGTGAAAACTGTATTCAGAAGTCTTTGTAAGGCTGAATTATAATCATGATTATGTTACTCAACTCCTTTCATCATGAAAGTACTTTTAAATAATCCTATCAAGTCACAGTGACTTACAGATATTAAAGTAGCCATCTTATTTTTGTTTAATTTTAGAAGGTTTTCATTAACTATTTTTCTTTCAGAAACCTATTCATGGTTTCTAATTACAATCCTTCTAGGTAAAATATTTTAAAAATTCAAACATGATTACTATGTTTATTCTTATCCTATTTTTTAAAAAAATTGTACCATTTTTCTTAGCTATTGGAGTACTTTCATTAATTCATAAATACTGTCTCCTTGGCGCCAGGCATATTCTAGGTGTTGAGATCTAGGACTGAGTAAATAGCACAGGCAAGGCCATGTTGAGAGAGGCAGATAAATAGAGGTAGAAATATTTCAATGGTGTTAGTAACAATGTAGATAACTAAACAATAATATAACAGAGAAGGTATGAATGACAACCTTTGCGCAAGAGGTCAGGGGAGGTTTCTCTGAGGAGCTTACGTTTAAACTGAGACCTGGAAAAATAAAAAGTTAGCCAAGTGAATAGAAGAATGAAACATTCCAGGTGACACAGAGATTCTTGGCCACTCAGTTGAGGTGGAGAAGACTCCTGTGGCTGGAGAATGGAGGGACTAGTGAGCTAGGGCATGGGATACAAGAGAGGCAGCTCATGGCCACATCCCATTGTACTGTGTAGGCCATGGGAAGGCACTTGCAGCCTTTGAAGATTTTAAGTGAGAGTGATCTGATCAAATTTACATTAATATATAATCAAGACACGACTATAAAATGGTCAGTACTGAGAACCTCTCATATGCAAAAGCAAATGCAAAAGATAGCATTTTCCACAAAGTAAAATAGAGTATTCTGGTTTTCTTGAAAACACTAAACCTTAGAGGTAAGAAATTTGTCCAGATTCTATTGCTTTTGAGTAAACTTGCACCGTTAACTAAATGTGTAAACTTGAACAAATTTTCAGACCTTTTGAAATGACTTCCTCAACTCTACTGTGAAAATAATAGCACTTGCCTTGTAGAGTAAGCACAGAATAAAATTAAACATTTTAATACATGTGAAATGTTTAGAGAAAATTTGGTACATAATAAACCTTAATAGATGTCTATTGCTAATATTCATTCTTTCAAGCTTTTGCCCCATAAGCTGTGCTCTTACGCTTTGAGCTATGTATTTGTTGGTATGGAATTATGTTTTATCCAAAACCAAAGGGGTTGTCTTCTCCTAGTGAGTCTTCAGAAGCATATTTGACACATCTGTTTTCCAGGTTCATGTTCTTCTTTCCTATTCCTTTGGACCACTTTTTCCTAACCTCTTTTTGTTTGTATGTATGTCCCATCCTATTGTTTCTTTTATATTTTCCAAGCTTTATGAACAGTTGAAACATGGGACCTATGGCATTCTACATTTAATCTAGCTTTATTTTTTAAAAAGCAATTCACCCTGCTGATCATAGTCAGTATCCAGATTGAGGTAACAAACATGTTAGAAACATGGGTTTCCTTCTGTCGTTTTTGAGGGGATGTAGAACAGCATAGAGATCGGAGATACTATAGTTAAACATAGTTGGAGAGATGCTGGAGATGTCACTCAGTGGTCAAGAGCACTTGCTACTTTTGCAGAGCACCTGAGTTTGGTCCCCAGCACTCGTATCAGGTAGTTCTCAACTGCCTGTAACTGTAGCTCCAGAGGATCCAACACCGTCTTCTGACTTCCACAGGTACCCACACACATGTTCATAAACACAAACACATGCAGTACATCAATAAAAAACAGGGCTGGAGAGATGGCTCAGTGGTTAAGAGCACGTACTGTTTATTTTTGGAGAAGACCCAAGTTTGCTTCCCAACACCCAGACCTACCTGTAACTCTAGGGAATCTGATGCTTCTGGTCTCTGCAGGCATCTGCACTCATACGCACATAACCAACACACATACACATAATTGAAACTAAAATTTTAGTACATAAACAAAAATGGCTTAAGTCACTTATGAAAAGGGATTTTTTTAAATAAAAAAATAAAATGAAAATAAAAATAAGTTTTTTTGTTTTAAAGAATATTGTTTGGGTTCAAATTCTGATTTTTCTTTTCTCCTTCCTTCTCCTCCTCCTTCTTCTTCTTTTTCATCTTCCTCTTCTTCCTCCTCCTCTTCCTCTTCTTCCTCTTCTTCTTTCTCCTCCTCCTCCTCTTCTTCTTCCTCTTCCTCTCCTCCTTCTTCTTCTCCTTCTCCTTCTGTTTTGGTTTTTCAAGACAGGGTTTCTCTATGTAGCCGTGGATGTCTTGAACTCACTCTGTATACCAGAATGGCCTCAGACTCACAGAAATCCATCTACTTCTGCCTCCCCAAGTGGTAAGATTACAAATGTGCACCACTGCGCTCAGCTAAATCTGATTTTTCTAACAAAAGAAAGTTAATTGACCTTTCTTGGTATCACTTCCTTAGTAGTAAAAGGAGATAATGATATTATGCCATATGGTGAATATTCAACTAGATAGTATCTGTCAGTGAAATACTTAGTATGCTACCTAGTATATTGTGGACACTTTAATGATAGCTATATAACATTAAGAATTAATATTAAGGGCTGGAGAGTTGGCTCAGAGGTTAAGAACACTGGCTGCTTTTCCAAAGGTCCTGAGTTCAATTCCCAGCAACCACATGTGGCTCACAACCATCTATAATGAGACCTGGTGCCTTCCTCTGGCCTGCAGGTGTACACGCAGGCAAAACACTGTGTACATAATAAATGAAATAAAATAAAGAATTAATATTAATATATGTAACAGTTTACAACTGATTTTTATAGTATCATATGCTGAATTTGTCCAAGCTTTCTTGGTTTCAGGAGTGGTCAGAATGATGTTTTATCACATTTAGAAAAAATGCTGCCATAGTCCTGTTGATATTTCAACCACATTTCTTTCTTTTAAAAATTTACAGTAATACATGCAAGTGTAGTGGAACGTGCATAGAATCCTACCACTTGGAAGCCTGAGAAAGTGGATTGTGAATTCAAGGCAAGCCTGGGCTACATACATATCAAGTCTGAGGCTTATATAGTGAAAATTTGTCTCAGAAAAAACAAGACAAAAAAACAAAACAAACAAAACAAAACAAAAAAAACCAAAAAACTTTTCAAAATTATCAAAATCTCTCTCTCTCTGTAATGTCCAATACAGTTGCTACTAACCCCTATCACTGTGATTTCATTTTACAGTAATTACCACCATATAAAATCTAACACCATGGTTGGAGAGATGGCTCAGCAATCAAGAGTACTGACTGCTCTTCCAGAGGACCCAGGTTCAATTCCAGCACCCACATGGCAGCTCACAACTGTCTGTAACTTCAAGATCTGATACCCACAGACTTATATGCAAGCAAAACACCAATGCACATAAAACGAAAATAAAATTTCAAAACCTAACTCCAAATACATTCAAATTGTGGGGTTAAGTTTTCAAAATATGTATAGTGGGAGTTTAGTTCATAACTCATATTAATAGGCTTTTGTGACTTTCGGATTTTCTGGCTTTCTTTGGTTAGTTGAAGACTGTTTATATTCAGTATTTGCATAGGAACAAATAAAGAAAACATCTTTACTTATTTCTATGAGTACAGAGTTTAGTTGTACTTGTGGCACTTTTTATAAGGTTGTAAATGGAGCTTTTATTCTCCTGTTTCCCTTGCTGTCTTGGAGGCTTACTGCCTCTGTCTGCCAACCTAGGTGTAGTCCTGGAAGCTTCTAGCCTCTGTACAATCTAACCTAGGCCTAGAATGTTTTCAATCTCTGAGATTTATAGTTTAATAAGCTCACTCTTTCTTGTTCTTACTGAGCTCTGGGCTGCTGGTTCAATGCCGCTGTTTGGCTCAAACTCCTCTCCCAGCTGACTTACTCAATCTGCTTTCTCCCTCATCCCCTGAATTGCTCTGCTTGGCCTCAAACTGACTCCAGCAATTTTTTCTAGTCTTCTGGCTCTTTCTCATTCTCTGGCCCATTCTGTTTTCATCTATGTCTAGCTTGTTCTCCTATTCAACCTTTCTCTGTAAAACTTTCCTGGTAAAACTGCTTCCTCTCTCTGTCTGCATAAGGTGATACTCTAATAACAATATATATATATATTATTTTTAAATGTATTTAAATGCGTTATTTTGCCAAGCAGTGGTGGTACACGCCTTTAATCCCAGCACATGGGAGGCAGTGGCAGAGGCAGTGGATCTCTGTGAGTTTGAGGCCTACCTGGTCTACAGAGTGAGTTCCAGGACAGCTAAGGCTACACAGAGAAAGCCTGTCTCAGAAAAAGAAAGGAAGAGAGGGAGGGAGGGAGGGAAGGAAGGAGGAAGGAAGAGAAAAGAAAAGAAAAGAAGGAAAGAAAAGGAAGGAAGGAAAGAAAGAAATGCATCTTAACACTGCAGCCCAGCATTAGCACTTACAGGTCTCACTGTAGGATTTTAATTGTCTTCTTTCTCTCCACTCCCTTTCTTTACAGATGGAGAAATTAACCTACAGAGAAACTGTCAGAGGTTAGAACAAGATATAGGTGGATCCAGGAATAAGTTCCAAGCCTCATCACTCCTTGCTTAGTTTTAGTCCATTGACTATGCAGCCTAGTGGTAAGTATTCACTCATGCTATCCTATCAATAAGTAGAATTAAGGAGACCTACAAAGGAGTAAGAAATTCCTTTTTACTAATTAGATTCACTATTATGTTCTACATACTTTATTTTTAAGTTTGGTGTATGCATCTGCATGTGGATTTGTACAAATGAGTGCAGGTGCCTATAGAGGTCGGAGGAGGGCATTGGATCCCCTGGAGCTGGAGTAACAGGAGCTACAGCCATCTGACTTGGGCATTGGGAACCAAACTCTGGTCTTCTATAAAAGCAGTAAATGTTTTTAATGGCTGAGCCATCTCTCTAACCTCCTTTCTCTTTCTTTATACCTATACTGGGTTTTGTTGTTGTTGTTGTTGTTAACAGAATTTTCCAAGTTGCGAAAGGAAATGGGAAGTTTTGCTTTTTAAAAAAAATTTATTTATTTATTATTATGTATACAGTATTCTGCCTGCATTTACACCTGCAGGTCAAAAGAGGGCATCAGATCACATTATAGATGGTTGTGAGCCACCATGTGGTTGCTGGGAATTGAACTCAGGACCTCTGGAGGACCAGTCAGTGTCCTTAACCTCTGAGCCATCTCTCTAGCCTGGAAGTTTTGCTTTTTAAATAGCTAAAACTATTTTTCTGTTTGGCCAGACTAGGGATTATTAAGGGGGAAAAAAAACAACCAAAAACCTAAACTCTAGTAAATTTCTTATCTGTGTGAACACCACATTCTAAGCATTTTATTTTAGATTTTTGAGACAAGGTTTCAATATGAGGTCTAGCTGCCCTGGAGCTTGATGTGTAAACCAGACTGGCCTTGAACTCACAGAGATTTGTAGCACTCATTTTTTAAAACTTTGGGGTGTTTAAGCCTGAACCTCCTTTCCAACCTCCCAGCCCTACATAGGAGAGAGAAAGTTAGTTGCGGGGAGGAGCCCCTTTACTTCTCCAGGCTGTTTAGGGTCTAAGGGTCTTTGGGGCTATACCAATCTCCATCAACAACAGACACAGCCAGCAGTCTCCTCTAAGCCATTGAGCCCAAAGCGTTTCTCTCTGCTCCAAACCACCATGCCATCCATCTCTAATCTCTTCAAACTGCTACACACCACATGTCAACACTGCAGGCCACACCACACTCTCTCTGGGCTCTCATTTGTATCCTCAGAGCCTAGACCATGCTTCCCCTGGTGCCACACAGGGAAGGCCTTACCAGCTGGCAAAAGCCATGCCTCGCATGAGACAATTAACAAGAGTGGACAAACTAAGCTCAAACTGAAATCCCACACTTGAGATTAAAACAAAGAACATAATTATATAACAACAACTGAGTTTATGAAGAAACCAAAACTTCCATTACAGATATTCATCTGCCTCTGTCTCCTAGGTGCTAGGATTAAAGGGTACTCCATCGCTCCCAGCCCTTCATGCTAACTAAGCACTTTGTTTCAACTTACTTAAATATCATTAAAATGTATAGTCATGCTTTTACACATAAGGCCTTATTCCCTGGCCACACTGAAGCACAGCTGTCCAACGTGGCATTCTCCAGCAGAAGACCAGTACAATAGCATATATAATTTAGAACTTTTCCATTAGTCACATTAAAAAGATAAGAAACATGGGAAATTATTTTATACTGTACTTGATTTTTCTATCTAAAAGATTATTTTGACATGTGACCAACATAAAAGTAATAAAAGGGTGTTTAGAATCTATTTAGCATATCTTAAATCAGGTCCTAGATTTTATCAGAAATACTTGAATTTGTATTTAGATTTTTAAAATGATTTCAAGCTGAAGAGGTGTGTAGGCTTAGATTTTTCACAATCCTACCATATTTAGGGTTCTTAAACCCTTCTATCTCCCTTCCAACCCCCAACCAGAGGTAGGAGAGAACACAGGTTAATAGGGGTGGGGGATGTGGACCTTTTTAGACATAGTTCCTTGCGCTAATTCCACTCTGCATTGTCAGGTTACCAGCTGTCCAGTCCAATAACAAACACCAAACAGCAACACAAATCGGCAGAGGCACCATCCACCAAAAATAGCAAGGCTCTACCAAATTAGTACAAGTCAGCGAAAACATCCAGAGTCAGCTGTAGTACCATGAGAAGTTCTCTGGAGCATTTCTCTCTGTGAAGGGAAGACCAGCAAAGCAATGTCAACTGTTGAAATGCGTAGCGATGCAAAGGCGTTGTCTCACTGTCCGTGGGCTTCTACTTATATTCTTTCTAAATATCACGCTCCCTCTCTTGTGTCTGTTTCAGCAAAACATCACACGCCCTCTCATAAGACAGCTTCCAGAAACACATCGCATGCTCTCGCACAAGAATGCTTCCAGCAAAATATCCAGTGCCCTCTCATGAGTCTGTTTTCCATTAACAAAGGTCACATGCGTCTCCGAGTCTGTTTTCAGGTGACCAAGATCATATGCCTCCTCACAAGTTTGCTTTCAACTGAGGATAAACACATTGCACAACCCACATTTGGGACCAAAACAAAAAAGAAACATCTGAAAGAAACCAAAACTTTCATTACAAGGTGGCTCACCAGTTGGGAGCACCTGCTGTTCCTGCAGAGGATGAAAGTTTGGTTCCTGGTAACCACACAGTGGCTCACACCATTTGTAGGCACACACATTGTAAAAGCATGCAGGCAAACTCTCTTGCACATAAAATCAATAAATCTAAAAGAGAAAAAAGATCACAGTTGGAAAAGTAAGTTCACATATCACATTTTGTTCCAAATATTAAGGCTGGCAGATCTGGGCCCAAGGGGGCCTGCAGTAACTGTTGCACCAACCAAGGACAATGCATGCAGTAAACCTAGACCCTTGTTCAGATCCAGCCAATGGTTGAGGAGAGAGCAGGGACTGCCTCTGACATGCACTCTGGTGCCTCCATCTGATCACTTCCCCTTGGTGGGGAGACCCAGCAGCACACAGAGGAAGGGGAAGCAGGCTATCCGGATGAGACCTGATAGGCTGTGGTCATATGGTGGGGGAGGAGGTCCCCTTCTGTCAGAGGTCTAGAGGAGGGGAATAGGGCAGAAGCGCGAGGGAGGGTGGGAATGGGAAGATAGATACAAGCGAGGGGATAGCAACCAGGTTATAATCTGAATAAACTATAATAAATTAAAATTTAAAAAGATTTTCTCAGATATACGAAAGTTTTCTCAGTAGCTGTAGTCAGTTTTTAAATTTAAATTAATAAAAAATACACAAAACAGCCGGGCGTGGTGGCGCACGCCTATAATCCCAGCACTCAGGAGGCAGAGGCAGGTAGATCGCTGTGAGTTCGAGGCCAGCCTGGTCTACAAAGTGAGTCTAGGATGGCCAAGGCTACACAGAGAAACCCTGTCTCGAAAAACCAAAAAAAAAAAAAATATATATATATATATATATATATATATATATATATATATACAAAACTGCATATTTACTTCTTCAGTTACCACAGCCACATTGCCAGTACTCAGTTCTTCACGTGGCCAGTGCCGCCATGTGAAACTGAGCAGTAATGCAGTGCTTCATTCCTTCTTGACTCACTTCACTTCGTGGCTTGGCTTTGCTGTCAGTACGCCAGCTCCAGCTCCAGCTCCAAGGCTCAGCACAAGTGTGTCTTTTCTTTAAATTCTTACTTCTTCCACCCCTGTTCTAGAAATGGCTCTTCACCCGTGTCTTCTCCTGAGTCCCCATACTTAGTTATAAAGTAATATGTGTAATACTTTAATGTGTTTATTTATGTGTTTTTCTCTCTTTACTAGACCAAAAAGTAGATGTCCTGTTATTTTTTGAGTTCTAATTACCTAACACAAGGCTGGGACCTATGTGGAATCAATGAATTTTTATTTTAAGCATGAAGGAGCAGTTTCCATAAGGAATTAGTAGACACTTTAGAGAATTATTTTGAAAATAGTAAGTTTGAAATTGAATTTAAATATAATACTGAATGACAGAATATGAAGGATTCGCTGTTTTTCTATCCATTCATTTCACTGAATGGATGTATGATATATGATAGAGGAGACGGCATAGTCTGTGTGGGTTAGTGGCTCTTAGTCGGGAGAGACACATGCTCTTAGATACAATTGGTACAAAATGTGTCATTGCCCAGGATGTTCTTTGGTTCTTAATGAAAGAGAATTCCAAGGTTTCCTAGGATCTTAGTAGTTTATTTAGTTACTTCCCTTGTCCAACCCATGGATTCCTTCTCAGCTCAGAAAGTTTTCCATATCCTTTGTAATAAGTGTTACCCAGCCTTTCTGATTGCCCATTTTTGGGTATGAATAATCACAGGACAAGTCTCATTATCTGAGTTTCTGACATGTACAATGAAGGTTCTTTAAGATGCCTCAAATAAGGGTCTGGGGAGATGGCTCAGCAGTTAAGAGCACTTGATGCTCTTCCAAAGGACTGGAGTTTGAATTCTAGACCCATGACATACGACTCGCAACTACCTGTAATTTTAAATCCAGGGGCCTAATGCCCTCTTTTGACCTCTGTAGGCACCCACATACATGTGTGTATACAGATACACCCGTGCCACACACATGCACACATACATTCCTATAACCCTGCATGCCTCAGCCAGACAATGGTGGCACAGACCTTTGATCCCAGCACTCTGGAGGCAGAGGCAGGTACATCTCTGAGTTCAAGGCCAGCCTGGTCTACAGAGTGAGTTCCAGTACAGCTAGGGCTAAACAGAAAAACCCTATTTTGAAAAACAAACAAACAAACAAACAGACAAAGATGCTGCTAATAAAAAAAATATGTTTTTTTGAAGTTCTTGGTGAGCACACCATATAATATTATCTGGAACAGGGCTCTTTATCTGCTTTATTCAGTGATAAATCTCAGTATTTAAAGTAGTGACTGATAAATAGCAGATGATAAATATTTGCTGAATGAATAAACCTACATAAGCATGGTTACAGGTGTTATTTCTATTTTTCTTATTCTTCAGTAGTTTCATATATGTATATAATTAATTTAAATCATTTTACTTCCATTTCCCTTGCTTATTTTCTCTCCCTCTCTTGCTAAATCCTTTCTTCTTCCTAAGATATCCCCTTTTTACTTTCATGTTGTTTATGCTTACATGAGCCTAAGTCAGGGATTTTTTAAAAATTATTTATTTATTATGTAAACAATGCTCTGCCTGCATGTATGCTTACAGGCCAGAAGAGGGCACCAGATCACATTATAGATGGTTGTGAGCCACCATGTGGTTGCTAGGAATTGAACTCAGGACCTTTGGAAGAGCAGCCAGTGCTCTTAACCTCTGAGCCATCTCTCCAGCCCAAGTCAGGGATTATTTACTGTAGTGTGGACAACTTTCCACTGAAGAAAATGACACCTCCCTCACCAGCACCCATTATCTGCCAATAGTATCTCAGGTAAAGGATGGATGGGAGCTCATGAACTTTTCCTCTGTCCATGGTGAAATGTTGACTGGCCCAATCTTGGCTGGTGTTCATCATATAACTACAGTGGCTGTGGCTCATCAATGTGTTGGCCATGTTGGCTTCTTAAGACTTTTCACATCACACCTCCTCATCCTCTGGCTCTTTTATGTTTTCTGTCCCCACTTCCATAATGTTTCCTGGGTCTTAGAAGTGGTAATGTAGATGTCCTGTTTAGGGTAGAGCACTGTCAGCTTATTCTTGTTGACAAGTTTGGATTTCTTCATTAACTGTTTCCAGCACCAATAAGAAGCTTCTCTGACAAGACTTGAAAACAGCACCAATCTGTGCGTATAAACGCTAATAGTTACAAAGCAATTTGGCAACTTGTTTATTTAGCAGAAAAATACCAGTAAGTTCCCCTGTAGGGCCTGTGATCCTCCCCAGTCATGGGCTTTTTACTAGGCTTACAGTACCAGCCACGGGTTTCCGTCTGTGGACTGGGCCTCAAATGACTCTCTTGGCAGGCTGCTTCTGGAGCTTGCAAGGTTCACAGCTGGGTAAGACACGTTGATTGCTTTTTTCTCATGGTAGTCTCCATCGTGCCCTCTGACACAATGAGAGCTGGCCAGCAGGAAGGAAGCTTCTAGCTCAGTTCTAGCTTGAGTTCTGTAAGTGTGTGGCTACATTTACAGGGTCCTCCCATCAAGTTCTCGTGGGTACCCAAGGACAGTGGCAAAAATCAGTATTCTAGCATCTGTAGGTGTCTCCTAACCAAATAGAGAGTTATCCTCCTAGGTATTATTTCAGCTTACCTGTGGATTAATTTTTTGTATAATGTTATTGTATATTTATCTTTCTTTGCTCTTGCCCAACCAATCCTTCTTCTTAATCTTACTGCACCCTAATTCTCACCTCTAAAAAGATACTGATAATGCCCGATATGACATATATGAGACAGTTTCTTTGGCCTAGGACATGAGTATAGTAGATGTTAGTTGAACCTGAAATGAAATTAATGCATAAATGTCTTAGCCTTCCTTCATCCCGAGATGCCCTGTCACCCTCCTGAGCAAGTTAACAGTCTTATAGCTAAGAACTGAGGATTTGTTTGCTATAGGTAGACTGTTTTGTGAGTCAGGCTCTGAAGGGATATGGAAAGCTAGCCCACGTGAGTAGTTCTGTGTGCTGACAGAGTACTGCATTAGATTCCACAGCATATTTCATAAGATTCTGTGTAGCTTGTTTTCTGAAAAGACATGGAGGAGATGAGGCAGGGCTTATTTCCTCTTGCTTGCTGTCTTAGGCTCTGGGTCACAGTGTAGATCTCTCTAGAACTCCTATGCTGCTCCTGCTAGCAATTTCCTGGTGGACAATTATACTGATCAGCTGGGTCTTTGACAGCCTACTTACAGGAACAGGCAAGGTTCACATACACGTGGGTCTATTAGTAGATGTTTGCTGGTGTGTACAGAAAACATTCGTCAGTGAGTAAGGGAGTTAGTGGGAATGTCTTAAAGCAGTAGCATAGCAGCCTTAGTTATTCTTCTGTCAACTATATTCTATTCATCCTCTCATGCAGACAGAGCTGCTAATCTGCAATCTTACCTGGAAGTTCTTAATTTGAACTTTCAAATCATTATAAGAAGCTTATCTTGTTTTCTACTTTTTATTCAGTCTAGGAAACCAGCCCATGGCATGGTACCTCCCACATTTGTTGGTGATGATGGAGTCTTCTCAACTTAACCCAATCTAGAAACCAGAAAGACATTCCTAGAAATTTTAAGTGATCCTAGATCTAGTCAAGTTGACAATAATAACTATCAAAAGTCTGTCCCTTGCCAGCTTGACATCCGAATACATCACTTTAAGCCTGTGCCATAGTCTCATGGCCATCTGATAAGGCAGGATGTGTTCAGTCCGACTTCAAAACAAAACAAAACAAAACAAAAACCTAGTCTTTAACAGATATAAAAGTATAAATGCAGCCTTTTCTGAGACTCATGCAGTCCCTAACTGTGAATGCCTATAAACAGCTTCTCTACATCCAATATTCAGTGGTACAGAGTACACACTCTGACTCCAAAAGAAGGGAATGGGAGTATGCCAAGGAAGAGCCAACTAGAGCAAGCCTAAGCACACAGAGGATACCAAATACTGAAACTCTTGCCTTTTTCTGTTATTACATAGAAAATCTGAACATTTTCCAGTAAAACCTTTTTTCTGTCTTTGTACTATTTCCTTAGAATGAAATCTCCAAGGTGCATTTCTTTGCTAAGAACTACTAATGCATACTGCCACAAATATTGCATCTTGTATTTTCTTTCCTCATGACTTACCCTTATCTCTCTCTGTGACAATAGGCTGGAGTGATGTGAGAAGACATAAAGATGGTCACCTGTCAGAGTCTGCATCTCAGTGTCAAGGTAAGAAAAACTATTTAGCATAAAAATTGTATTCAATAGTTTTTGCCAGTTCTTAGAGGTCTGTGTTTGTAGTTATTTGACTGGCTAAATCAAAAGCATATATTATCATTTATGGAGGTATTTGTCAAAAGCCATATATATTCTTTTGATCTGGAAATCTAGATTCTGAGTATAAATAATTGCAAACTAGTATTATTGCACTAGGCACAGTTGTTCAGCCTCTGTACTTCCATTTTTACTCACTTAGGCTCAGAAGGAAAGCAAAATTGAATGCTATGCTTCTGCAGTTTTTAATAAACATTTATTTATTTGTTTTTGTTTTGTTTTTCGAGACAGAGTTTCTCTATGTAACCTTGACTGTCCTGCACTCACTTTGTAGACCAGGCTGGCCTTGAACTCATAGCAATCTGCCTGCCTCTGCCTCTCGAGTGCTGGGATTTAGGTGTGTGCCACCACGCCTGGATTAATAAACTTTTAAAATGAAATAATTATACTAGATAAACTTTGATTCAACCTCCTATTTTTTATTCCATAACTTTATCTTTCTATCATTCAGTTACATATGACCTATTGTTAACATTTGTTTTCTTTAATAGAACCTGTTAACATCCTGGAGCTAGGTAAGATATTTTTCTTTTTCTGTTAAATAAGGGATTTAGCAGACCAGAGATCTGATTGTAAGTAGTTCTAATCCACTAGGAAAAGAAGCCCACGGGTCTTATTTCATAATCCATGGAATCGCTATTTGCCTAATTAGCACATAATAACCTAGATGTCATATCAAGTCCTACTTATCAGGAGACTATAGGCCAAGATAACATGGCTAATGATATGGAGTATAGGTAAGACAGGAAGCCAAACCAAACTGAGGGGAATAGGCAGAAGAAGGAGGGAGAGAATGGGAAGATAAGGGAAGGGATAACAATCAGAGTGTAATGTGAATAATAAATTATAATAAATAAAATACACATTTAAAATTTCTGAGTGCGTGGGGGGTGGGGGAGGGTGCATGTCACAGAGACTGATGGACCAACCAAGGACCATGCATGGTGAGGACCTAGACCCTCTGCTCAGATGTGCTAGACAGACAGCACAGTCTCCTTGTGGGTTCCACAATATGGGGAGTAGAGACTACTTCTGACATGGACTCTGGCCCCCCAGTGTTGATCACTTCCCCCTGGCAGGGTGGTCTTGCCAGGCCACAGAGGAAAATGATACAGGTTGTATGGACAAGACTTGATAGGCTGAGGTCAGATCTTAGGGGAGAAGGGCTCCCCTTTCTGAGGATTAGGGGAGGGAGGGAGGATGGGATTGGGATGAGAGAGGGATTGGGATGAGAGAGGGGGCTACAATCAGGATGTAAAGAATTCAAACTTAAGAACAAGCAGGTAACATATTGCTAATCCCACTGCATGGGAACAGCTCTGAGACTGGCTGACACAGGAATGTCTCTGCATAGACAAGGCTTCTTGTTGGTTGCAGAATCCCTGTGAGCTATTAGATGCCATTCTTTGTATGGCATGAATGAAGATTTACAGATGGAAGTAACTTCTTATCTACCAAGCCCAAGCTAAAAACAAGCCTCCATTGTCCATAATACATTTAGTGAGATTTTTCTAAAAGAAATTATTAATAGGATAGGTTGAACAAAAATTAAATGTAAAGATATCTTTCACTTATAAACCACAGAAAAACACATATACATGTAACAAATCATATTGATACTGAATTTGTTTTTCATCTTGCATAGTGTATTTCAGGACTAATATTTGGGAAATAAAACTAATACTTAGGTTCTCAGTCAGCTTTTAAGGTTTCTACATAAACACCAGTCTGTTTCCTAGTCCTGTGATGTCCTGTGTATCACCTATGTTGATATCCTTGTATCTTTACCAAATTTTGCTCAAGATTTTGATATATTTTGTTACTATGATCCCATGTTCTCAGCAGTATTATAGTTTTTGTCTGCTTTCTTCCTCTTGTCTTTTCTTCTATATTTCTGTCAATCCTGATACAGAAAATAAAATTGAAAACTAGAGAAAGAATCCAGCAGAATTCCAGTGTTGTGGAGAGCTGGCTCTCCCATTAGTCACTGTGTGACTCTGGCCCCTGGTTTTATCATTATGGAACAATGCCCTCACCCTGTGTGCTCGCTCACAGGCTTGGGACGATCACATGAGCTAGTGCATGTGAAAACATCGTAAACCTTCCTGTGCCTTTAAACTGGAGAATTGTACTGTTTTCATTCTTCTCAGCAGCTAAGCTTACTCTCTAAGTCCAGTCTGACATTGTTGAAGTGAAGCATTAAGAATGTGAGCTGAACAGTGAGTGACGTGAAATGATGAAGGGCAAAGTACCTGGGACTTGGTAAACAAGTGACAGACATTACTTTGTTCTTTACATTTTTCTGCAAGCTTTTATGGTACTAATGTGTAAATGGGCATTGAGATGGACAGGCTTGCTTCAGTTCCTACTCCCAACCCATCAGTTTTATAACTTCAAGCAAATTAATCTTTCTGGCATAATTCCTCATCTTTAAAATGAACATGAAACAGATGTGATCAGGCAAAAGGGGCACAGTCATAGCTGCTGATGATTTTGGTCTTGTTACTAACATTAATAGTGATAACAATTGTAGCTCACTTGACAGCCTTGGACATTATGTCAACAGTGTGTTTGTTGACAGGGAGTTTCTTCCTCATTTTATGCGAGGTGTATCAGTTAGCAATGGAGTTTATAATTTGAAAGTACAATTTTCCTCATGAGAGTAATTGGTGGCACGGGCATATTCTCTGATATATATTAAAGCTGTGTGACCTATTTTTTTTCCGTGAGAATTAAAAGTAGAGGATTTCTGGATCCTTCATTCTGAACAAGATCCTAAAATAATCTGCTTTGGAAGACTGGGCTATAACTCAGTGAGTTATAGAGTGTTTTCCTGGCGTGCTCAATGCCCTGGGTTTGATACTAAGAATAATAATTATTATTTGCTTTGGCGTAGCATTTCAAAAATTGACATTTCAAATTGCTTATTGAATGTCTTGAGTACCTCAAAGTGTTAGGAATTAAGTAGCCGCTTCAGGAAATTGCTTTATATTAGCTATCTATTGAGCCAAATATGTTTCTTCATAATTTCTGTTAACCACGTTATTTCAGGGCTATACAGAAGAGAGTTGGCTTTCTGGTTATTAGATGGTTGTTCTAGGGACCGCCTTCTCTCTGCCGCTCTGCCCCTTCCATAGTGCATCACTGTGGTTTCACACCTAGGTTTTTGGCATAGCTCCCTAACTGGTCTTCCAGCCTCCAGCCTCATCCCTCTCCAGTCCGTTTTTAATGCTGCACTCTAAACTTAGCAGTGTTCTATTTCCCACCAACGTGGTGAGTTAGTTCTTTGCCTTGATGCTGTAGCAAGATACTTGACAAAAGCGGTTTAGGAAGAAAGAAAGGTTCATTTGGTCTGGGTTCAGGGTTATGAACAGGGCATGCACAGAGCAGGACAATAGTGTTGTCGGGGCTTGAGACGGACAGCCGTGTCCACAACCGGGAGGCGGAGGGAGGTAAATGCCTCTGCTAAGCCAACTTTTCCCGTCTTCTGTAGTCTGGAACCTGCTGAGTGGTGTCATTCACATTTAGTTAGGTGTCAACTAACCTAATCTAGATAAAGCTCTTCAGACATGCCCAGAAATGTGTTTCTATGGTCCCTCTAGATCCTGTTGGCTTGACTGTATTAACCATGTGCTATAAAGAGTGCTTTGATGCCCAGACACTTTTTCTGTCTACAACCTCTTTTTGAAGCGTTTCTCTAAAACAGCTTGCTTTTGCTTTGACTCCTTATCTTATCCTTTTATACTTAGGAGCCCGAACGTTACTGCCTCTGGGAAGCCTTCCACAAACCTTCTGCCTGCTCCTACAGCACCCTCCACCTCTCCACGTGCAGCCCTCACTACACTTTTCCGCCATGGATCCTTTAGTTTCTGTCCCTCACTAGACTGAAGCTCCCAAGAACGAGGGCAATATTTTGATCATGGTTGCATCTCCATGCCCAGCACAATACTGTAAATAATTCTTGGAAGAATGGGTGAGGAAATGACTCTAAGAGTTTGCTTTCTTACTCATGATTAATGTTAATGGAGTGAATCTCTAGCACAAAGACACCATTTTTATTCTTTGTGTTGTATCTCTCTCTAGTCAAGCCCAGCTTACTGGCCACGTGTGATAGAAGGGTAGAAGTGGGACTTGTACGCTTCTTTCTTGCTTTCATTCAACCAGAAACTTGGGCTGAGCCTACACTAAGCTTCAAGGCTCTATGTTAAACAGTGAGAGTTAAAAAGGAATAAATAGTTCCCACCCATGAAGAATTTAAACAGCTCATCACAGTGATGGGATGGGATGAGTATGAAAGGATCGTAATGGAGATAAGGAAAACCAGAAGGCTTTGCAGAGAAAACAGTCTTTTTGTTGAGTGTCTGTTGATGTATAGTGGTGGTGTGGACAAAGGTACAAGACCGAAGTATCTAAAAGTTTGTTTTAGGAAACTGTTAAGCTTCCACCTACCTAAGTGCCATGATCCTGAGCCTGTGAAGCCTCTCCAACCCAGACCTTTTTCACTGCAGGTTCCCTGCCTGAGCTCTCCAGAAAGCTTATCATTACCCGAAAAGATCAGTAATGTTGCTTTAGATGCTTTATTTTTTTTAAATAATAATACCTCAAGTGACTTTTCTTTTCATTTTTTTTCCCTCACTACATTAAAATGTTATTCAGGGGCCTGGGGAGATGGCTCAGTGGTTAAGAGCACTGGCTGATCTTCCAGGGGTCCTGAGTTCAATTCCCAGCAACCACATGGTGGCTCACAACCATCTATAATCTGATCTGATGTCTTCTTTTGGACTGCTGGTGTACATGCAGACAGAGCACTTAAACACATACAGTATACATAAATAAATAGTTTAAATGTTTTATTTATGTATAATAATATAAATGTGTATGCCAAAAAATTTAAATCTTTAGAAAAAAGAAGAAAATGTTACTCAGTGTCACAGGCAAAACTTTTTGTTTATTTGGGCTCGTTTTGTTTGAGGTTTTTGTTGTTGTTTTAGGGTTGGTTTGGATATTTCGTTTGATTTTGCCCAACTTTCTGCTCTAGTTTTGTGGTATTTGATGAAGACTGTACACTCTAATAACACTTCTCTGTGCATGAATATTTTAAAGCCCCAAACCAGATGACTGGAATGTATATTAATGAACTCTATTGCATTGATTCTGGGAGTGGCGCTTCCACTTGAAACTTCCTCTTTTAGGCAGGGTATTTGATGAGCACTTCGCTTTTAACTAAGAGGTTTCTTTGTGGTATATTTGAAAGGACACTAGTAATATAATTTTGTTCCTGTTATTTGTTTTCAGAAATTGTTTTTGGTTAGTTTTTTATTTTTAGCTGTCCCATTAAAATAGCAAACTAATAATTTAAAAGGGTTTGGATGTTTTGAGAGAACCATTTAACATTAGACATTTTAGAATAAGTGGATTTTATTAGAGCTATATATGCTATCATTTATTAATCATATGAAAATGCCAAGAACACATAGTATGGAAGATATGAATTATTAAAAGAGCTCAGTCCAGCAAATTATTTAAGCTGGTTATAAAATTATATGGAACAGTGTTCCTGATGCAGGGGTAGACAGACTAATGAGAATGAAATGGCATCTAGAAATAGATCTAAGAACGTATAAAAAATTAATATAAGATCAAGGTGATTTCAAATCTGTGGAGAGAAGATGGCTATTCAGTAAATGACATTATTGGGCGGGGAGTTGCAAAAGGAAAGCTAGATGTTTGCCTCATTTATTTCATAAACTAAATTACAAAAAGATCAAATGCTTATGTATAAAAAACAAAACAAACATTCTTTAAGAAAACATGGGTTAATATTTTTATAATATTGAAGTGAGGAAAGTGTGGTATAAGAACCAAGAAGCCATAAAAGAGATGATGGAGACACATGAGGGCAAACCCTACCAAATAAGACAAGCATCTTAGTCATGCAGATGAAGAGCTAATATTAATCTGCAAAGACCTTAGAAGCTGTAAGAAATGCAAGTTTATGTTACCAGAAAGATGGCAAAAAATAAAAATTAGTTAATAAGCTTCTAAAGATCATCAACCTTATTACTAATTAAAGAACTGTCCAAGAAAAGTAAACACATTTAATTTTGTTTTGCATTGTTTTTGTTTTTGTTTTTTAGTGTTAAGATCTATCACATTTCCCAGCAGTTCGGAAGCTAAGGTGGGATCACTGCTAGTTTGAGGTCAGCCTAGATTAAATACCACGTTCCAGGCCAGACTGGGCTATATAAGTGAGACCTTGTCTCAAAAATATATATTAAAACCTAGAAATTGCCAAACCATAATTTTAGCAAAAGCATGAAATACATACACATATATACTTTGTATTTTTTATCTAATTTTTGGGAATTTCATATATGTATACAATGTGTTCTGGTGATATCTAACACCTCTTTATTCATATACTTGTGATAGTAATAGAAATTGTATACTCTTCCTAGAGACTATTCCAGCAATATATATTGTGTCAGAACTTAAAATATCCAGTTTGTCTATTAGGCCTACTCTTTGGTATTCCCTAGGAAGACTCTTAGTCAGACCTTCATCACTGACTAAAACCTGAGAGAGTAGGAGGCAAGAGAAGGCAGTGGTGGGACTACGATCAAAACGCTTTATATGGATACACAAAATACCCTAATGAAACACATTATGTATAATTAATACATGTTAGCATAAAGAGTTAAATAAATAATAAACAAGTACACAAGAGAATTTAAGGGAGGAAAGATTTATTTTGGGTTGTTGTTCCAGAGGTTTTTGTCCATAGTCAGCTCTATTGCTTTTAGATCTATGGGAAAGTAGATGTATCATAAAGGAAGGAATGAAACTGACTATCTCATTGTAAACAGGCAAAGAGGAGTAACAGAAAGGATCCAGAGACAAGACAACCCCTCAAAGGCACACACCAAGTAACTAGCTTCTTAGCTAGATTCCATCTTCCACACTTGGACCCCACACCTGGAATCCTTTGACAGTTTGAATCTATCAACAGCTTAAATCATTGATTAAGTCAAAGCCTTCCTGATGTATTCGCCTGTGGGAACGCCCTCACAGATGCCCAAGATGATGCCTTAATAATCTCCTAGGCTAACAACTAATATTAACCATCACAGTGATCATTTTAGAAGTACTCAAAGTATACACAAAGAAATGCGTTTTAAAAACTAGGCAATATTTAAATGACCATCACAAGTTGTTAGGGTCTACTAAGTTACAGTGTATATGCACAATGAAACAATGTTTAGACAGTAATCTTGGTGTAGAATTTCTAATCCAGACATTGATCATTATAGTTGCCCTCAAGGATTTTTCTTTCTAATCTAAGTAAATCAAAGTAGAGTTCTTAAAGAAGAACATAACTAGAATAGTAGCCAGCTAGAGTAGCTGATGAGAACATCAATAAGGTTGCCTCTTTGCTTGCTACATCTTCTTCCACACCACTTTATTCCTTTCAAATGCTTATCAACTTTTTTATTTCTGTGCTAATTGTGTCTTAACATGCACCAGAATGCAGTGTAAATTCCATAAGCTCTCCCTGTTAAACTGCCCACTCTATGAAACATGCTAGGTAAACATGTTTTACATAAGTAATTGAAAACTCAATTACAATATTTGAATGTTTTCAGTAATATGTTAACAATTTGAAACACTTGTTTTATATGTGCTTAAATTATAAAACATTGTATGTCTGTTAGTAATATTAGTTCAATGATTGCAGATCCTAAGAAGGAACTAAATTTCCATACCCTGAGGTTGGAGAGCTGGCTCAACAATTAAGAGCACTTGCTGCTCCTAAAGAGGACCACAGTTTTGTTCCTAGCACCCAGGTCAGGTGGCTCACCTGTAACTCTAACTCTAAGGGGATCTGAGGCCCTCTTTTTGTACATACTTAAACACTGACATAGCACACATAATTAAAATAACAAAAATGAAATAATTAAATTTTCCTGTACTACGCTCTCATAGTGATCTGTTCCACTTTGTTGACTTAAACTTACCTTGATTACAATAGTATTTGTGCAAGTAAGCTCAAGATTCTGCCTATATAGTAACCGAAAGTGTCATGATAACATTTAATGCAGTTCTTTATGCTTGAAAAGTCATGTTTATCGAATGAAAAATTGATATACAGTTGTATGTGTTATATATACAACTATCTCCATCTTTCAACTGATGCTTGGAAGGTTAAATTTGCCCCAGACATTTGCCATAAAAGCAACATTTCTTTTTTACTTTCGGTATATCTTCTAAAATTACCCGTAGTCTAAAAATACAGATTCAAGTACTCTGGTACTTGAAGCTACTGAGTGAAAACTTTTAACTGTGAAGAAATGACAGCACTTAGGAACATGGCTGTGGAATCAACAGTTTAGACCCTATGTTGTAAAACTGTGCTGTGCGTGGCCCATGCTGAGTCAGCTATCTGCTTTTGCCAAGGTTTCATAAAATACTGGCTTTCTCCTTCATTTTCCAATTGTTTGTTAGTTCTGTGACACTACCACAATGGCTGCGTTTAACAGCTGTTACATAGACTGTGTAGTTTGCAAAGTATAATAGTTCTTTTTTCTAAACTAATTCTTGATCTATACCTTGCTTACTACAATTTCTTTTGTGATTCTTTTAATGCTTGCAGATGCCAAAGTCATGATATCTGACTTTTTAATAAATATGAAATAATGTGTCTAAATAGTCTGATTAGGTTAATTAAAATGATCTCATTTTAAAATTTACCCAGGCAGTCATGTAGGGGAAAAAAGGTATGGTTCAAATCAGTCAACCATTCTGGTGGGTGGGCTGTTTTTAACATACTCCTCTTTACTCAGCAATAGATTTTCTATGTGGCATATGCCTGAAGTTTTTGGCCTTCTTACTTTACAGCATAGGAATTGATTAGCATGGTTGATAATGTGTAATAGGCAACTGTAATTATAATTAATGCTGCTATAATTCTTAAAACCAAAGTCTCTTGGGTACTTTTGATCAGAACTCATGCTAATAAAAGCAATTACCTAGAGTTGGCCAAGCTTTAAACCTAACACATTAGCTATGAGTCATATGCATATTTTAAAATTATTTGAAGTTAAATAAAATTTAGAATATAGTTCCTTACACTAGTCACAGTTAAAATGTTCAGAAGTTATATGTAGCTAGAATTATCTCATTAGAATAGCACGGATACATAGTTCATTTCTGTCTTCACAGAAAAGTTGAACTGGACTTGCTGCTTTAGATGGTAGAGAGCTTAAGGGTCTTAGTCCAGTGAAATCCAAGACTTAAAACTTGACTTAGATCTTTCTTTTGTAAAGATGTTATAGTAATTTGCAATGTTTTCTTTTTCTAATAAGCAAGTAATGATACATTATTCAGTCCTCAACTTAATAGTTATAACTAATAATAATAGTTATAACTAATAACTCAACTAATAGTTATAACTAATAATAATATCAAAATTAAATTTTTATAACCTCATTAAATCTTCACTCCAGAAAATTACCCTCTTATTTACTATGGACTGTCTGGTCCTGTTGTTAAATCATTGACTGGCTTGTGAAATATTTCAGAACTGATTGGGATTTCTGGCCAAAGCTATTTGCTTAGTTAAGGGTGGTGGGAAAGGGACCAATTTTAAAATAGAAGCTATTAAGTCAATAGAGTGTAAAGTCTTACCATCGTCTTTGTAGAGATTTAGATATCTATTCAGTGACTCATTTTTATTCCCAGCAGCTAGTGTTTTTTGCATGGCCCAAAGGGGCCCTGTGCTGCTCCACTACAGAGGAAACTTCAAGAAATGCTGGTTTTCTACAGTGTTTTAGCTTGTGAGAGTCTCTGGGACCTTCCCTGCTCCATCATGGGGTCACCTCTAGGTGGGTATTAGGGGGAAACTGTAAATTGCTATAACTTTGAAATAAAGAACTTGGTAATCTTTTGTGGTCCAATGGTATTTGTATATAACAGCCTATGCCTTTCCATATTGTCCTGGCCCCAGGATAGTGTTCCCTTAAAGAGTGCTGCTCAGGTTCATTGTTCGTTACACTTAGAGATAGTTTGGCAATATCAAGAGACTAAAGACTCTTTAGACAACCCTTCTTATCGTCAGAATTGCTTCCCAAGCCCTGCTTTGGGCTAAATTATCACACACTATATTCCATTCCTCAGTGCAGCATTTTGTAGCTGGAGTGGCAGGTTAAAAAGTGAGGACTAGAGCGTATTCACGTACGTTGCTCCCCGCCCCGAAGTCTTCTGGCCCATGTCTCTTTATACTTCCTAAGCCTCGGTGTGGGATCGAGCCATATTGGGTGGTAAGTTGTGTTATCTGACAGCAGTGCAGGGCCTCTCTAGGAGTCAGATTGTTCAAAATGAACAGTTCCCTCACTACCTTCTGCCTTCTCGGCTTTCCATGGGCTTCTGGGTGCTTTTTTGAGATAATATTATGCTCTACTCCAGAATTTTCAGTTAATTTAGGGACTAACATAAAAAACAATGTAAGTCATCTTAAGACTGATTTTAAAACATTAATTTAAGAAGATTCACCCATGGTACTTGGATTCTTCCCTCTAAGATTACCTTTGATTAAGATCAAATAGAAATAAAGGGTTTAAACCAGTCTACTAGTGCCTTGCTTGATGTTTAGTGCAGAGTACGTCCTAAAGCGTTTTTTAAGGAAGCTGACTGTGATAGAGATTTCTATTTCCTTTACAGGTCATTTTACCTGGGACAAATACCTAAAAGAAACATGTTCAGTCCCAGCGCCTGTCCATTGCTTCAAGCAGGTAATTGATTTTCAACATGGTAGTAGGTGGGAGGCAGTGTTTTCTGGTGCTTGAGTAATCAGAACATGAGGTAGGAGCCCTTTGACTTCTTACCTGAGGATCCCAAAATAAATTTGTATGAGAAGAACTCAAGAAAAAGTTGGTCACTGAGTTTTAGCATCAGCCATCTTTCCAACTTTCATTCCAAGAAATGCCTTTCCTCCAAGGTTATTATTCTGTTACTGAAGAAAAAAAAACTTTATTTTTTTTGTAGCTATTAACTCAGAGAGATAGGAAAGAAAACTGGGTGTGCTAGATGGTTCTTGAATGTGGAGCAGTGTTCCTTTTCCTGTGGTCAACACCTCTACAGCAATCTTACTGGGGGACATTTTTAAGACTGGGGGACATAAAATTAAGTGTCCAGACAATGTGCAGGTGTTGTTGCCCTGTCAGTGTGTAATAAGGTGGGTAAGTCAGCAAGGCGCCATTGCTAAACACCGGGTGCCACAGACAGTGTGCAGGTGTTGTTGCCCTGTCAGTGTGTAATAAGGTGGGTAAGTCAGCAAGGCGCCATTGCTAAACACGGGTGCCACAGGCTCTCTCTGTTGATCTTCCTTTAGTCACCAATTACTTCCTTATCAGTGTTTCACTTTGTTTCATCTATTTCTAAGAAAAAATTACAAATTTATGTTTATTTGAAATAATATAGTCTAAATTTGTACTTTTACCTAAAACATTCTTAAGTCAAATATACTAAGCAATCAATAGCTTTCAAGTCACCAAAGATGAGGCAACTGAACTGATCTGAGAAATGGGAAACAAATGGTCTAAGCCTGTGTGACTTGCCAGCTCACTGCCTGGATCCAGATCATGTCCCAAGGAAGGTGAGTGTTAGGTTGAGCCATCAGGCTCCCTAATTCAAGGATATGGAACTGAGAGTCCAGACACAGTCAGGTAA
The DNA here is from genome assembly GCF_903995435.1 of Acomys russatus. NCBI lineage: Eukaryota > Metazoa > Chordata > Mammalia > Rodentia > Muridae > Acomys > Acomys russatus. The sequence continues at coordinate 16,152,201 of NC_067165.1, forward strand.
CTAGAATTTATAGGTCAGTGTGTCAGAAGATGGATGCTTACCATAGCAAACCCCAACAGGTCTGCAGAGGATCATCTTCAGTTATTCAGGAAAGTACTGCTGTTGAGTGATGAGGAACCTACTTACAGCCAGTGGGAAAATCCATCTGAAAATATTAGAAGAGAGCCTGATAGTCACAAGACATGGGCATAGTTCCTGGAAAATCGCTTCATTAATTGGGCATTGGGAGAATACTCAAGAAGGCCCTTTAGATAATAAGAAATAGTCATACTCTGAACTCTGCTCCAGACTTGCCTTTAAAAAAAAAATCATTAGAGTAATACTTGAAAGGATTAAACTGTCCCTAGGAAATTTTATCTAGAACAAATCATAAGAAATCTTTAGCTGGGTGTCATGGCACATGCCTTTAATCCCAGCACTCAGGAGGCAGAGGCAGGCAGATCTCTGTGAGTTCGAGGCCAGCCTGGTCTACAAAGTGAGTCCAGGACAGCCAGGGCTACACAGAGGAACCTAGTCTTGAAAAAATTAAAATAAAAGGAGGGACTGAGGATATGGCTTAGTTATTAAAACGCTTGTTGCTCAAACATGAGGATCTGACTTCAGATTCCCTAGCACCCACATGAAAACCAAGTGTGATGGCCCATGCCTGCAGCCTCAAGCTCCAGGTTCAGTGAAAGGCCCTTTCTCAAAATAAGGTGGAGAGTGATAGCGGAGACGTCCTGATTTCAGCCTCTGACTTCCACATACACACACTCAGTAAGAAAGCAATTGAAGACATCTGGCATTGACCTCCAGCCTACACATGCATACTTATACATGTGCACACACATGCACAGACATGAACATGTACACGTGCATGCACCACATACACAAAAACACAGGAAAATTTCAGAATTATAAACTTCTGTTTTTCAAAAGCCATACCCAAAATTTGTAGAAGAATCAGAAGAGAAACAGATGAAGTAGATGCTGAAAGAAGAGTAACACGAATAACAAGCCTTAGATAGAAGAAGAGTGAGGGCCCAGGTGAAATTCCTGATGAAAGTGGAAACACACAGCTTAGACAACAAGAATTCAAAGAGTCTAGAAACTGTTTTTGAACCATATGCTAAAAACTTGGAAATTATAATAAAAATAGAAAATTAAAACCTGTATAACCTACCAAAGTTGAAACAAGATATTTTAAAGGCCAATACAAAACAAACAAAAAACAGAATGGGGAGCTGGGAAGATGGCTCGGTTGCTAAGAGCACTTGTATGAGGACCTGAATGCCTACATAAAAAGCCATGCATGCATGTGTGCCTGTAACTCTTGTAAAGCTTCAAAGTCAGTGAGAGACAGTCTCAAGAGTATATGACGGAGAAGGATACAGCAGGACACCCACTGGCATCTTCTGGCCGCTGTGGATGTATGCTTACACATATGCACTTACACCACAGGCATACCTGTACACACCCAAAAATGTAGATCAATAATACTGATAGATTGAATCAGAAATAAAGTCTCAATAAAAGCCCAGGAACAGATTGTTACTGAATTTAATGCAACTTTTAAGACATTTCCTTTCCTTTTTCTTTTTCTTTTCTTTTCCTTTTTTCTTTCTTTTTCTTTTTCTTTTCTTTTCTTTTTTTTTTTGAGGGGGTGCATAGTCTTATATATTCCAAGTTGGCCTCAAACACTATATAGCTTAGGATGACCTTGAACTTCTGATCCTCCTTCATCCACATCCAATTTTATGCAATATTGAGAGTTGAATTTCAGAACTTTATACACAGTAGGCAAGCACTCTACCAAGTGAACCACATCTCAAGCTCCTGATTTTATCCAAACTTTTAAAGAACACTAATGTGTCTCAAACCGTGAGAGAAGACAAGGATCATTGTGTGTGTGTCCACCACAAGGGAGCTGGGGTGAGAGGTAAAGAACAGCAAAAGTGTATTTTGAAAATGTTACAATGTTACCTAGCACCTGTGGGGGGATCCTTCTCAACATCTCAGTTGAGATTGAAATACCTGTTACCACAGCCTGACAACACAACAAAAGAAAACCATAGAACAATGACCCTGAATGACAAAAATGCAAGTATCCTCCAGAAAATAGTTATAAATTAAAATCAAAAGCTTGTCAGAAAAATCATACACCATGTTCAAGTTGATTTCTTTCCAGGGATGCAAAAATGGTTCAGAATATGCAAATAAAACACATATTATATAATGTATACATAATATATTACCTAAATGGAATAAATTATAAAAAAATCATATGATCATCTCAGTGGATGCAGAAACAGCAGTGATTTCATCCAGTATTATTCATGATAAAAGTTCTGAACATAGTAGCTATAGCAAGATTGTGCCTTAATACAATAAAGCCTGTATGTGACAGACAGTTAGGCAGCGTCCTACTGAATGAAGACAACTGAAAATATTTTCTCTCAGGCAAGAATCGGAAAACATCCTGCTAGTGTGGTTTATATGGCTCTTAGTATGTGTTAAAGTTTTGTATTGCCACAGGTCTTATTTAATATAATACTACAAATTATAACCAGAGCACTTAGGCAAAAGAAAGAGAAAAGTATATCCTACTCTTAGCAGATGATATAATTCTGTCATGGTGAGGGGACAGGGACATCTCTCCACACTGTTGCTCTCAGCAGCCTGAGGAGTTCCCTAATCTTTTAAGACCTTGACTCAAGACAGACTGGGATTCCTGGCTTTGATGAGAAGAGAATTTCAGAATTAAGTATTATGAAACAGTTGTGTATTTTCATTATTAAATAGTTTAATCTAGACTTTGTATGAAACAGACATACCTAAGTGAGGGTGTGGACTCTCCAAGAGAAAGTTGTAATTACTTTTCTTAATATTAGCCATATGTATTATCCAAAGAGGAAACAATGCAAATGTCTATCAATGATAAATAAGCAAAATGGAGTGTGTCCATACCAAATTAAGTAATAGTTTCTAAGGTCTTTGCAGAGAGGGAAATGGAAAATCACTCCTTGCAGTGATGGGGTTTCTGTTAGGATGGTGAAGAAGATGTTATGAAATAGGTATGGTATTTGTACAGCTATGGCTGTGCTAACAAGCATTGAGTTGTATGCTGTAAAGGAGTTAACTTCTGGTGTATGGCTTACACACAGATCCACCCACATCACCCAGCCAACCCACTGTTAGAAGTTTGCACAAGACAAAAAAAAAAAAAAAAAAGTGGCCTCCATCTGCAGATACTGTATCCGTAGATGGGATGAACAGCAGATCACAAATGTTTGGGGAAAGCCGGGTGTGGAGTTGTACATCTATAATCCCAATAGTGTGGAGGCTGAGGCAGCAGGACTGCAGGAATCAGGCCTGTCTAAGCAACACAGGTCTAGGTCCAGCTGGAGTACGGTTGAGATACTTATCTTAAAAGAAAAATGGGAGTGCGTGGGTAAAAGGGTTTCTGTACTAATGTATACAGAAGGTATTTGTTGTTGTTACCTAAACAATACAATGACAAATATGTATATAGATCTATTAGTTATTATAAGTAATGTACAGATGCTGAGAGCATGACATAGTAGCATTTGCCGTATTCTCAGCACTCAAGAGGATCATGAATTCTAACAGTCTGGACTGCATAGTGAGACTGAATCAAGAAAAACAAAAAAGTAAATGGCAGGATGTTCATAGACTACACACCAACACTGCACAATTTTATATGTGGGGTTTGAACATCTACTGGAATATTAATTCCTTGTAGATATGAATAGACTGTTGCATATTTCCATACAAAGATTTGTTTATGAATGTATATATCCATGGATTCGTAAGAGCCAAAACTAAACCAAATGGTCTTCTACTTATCAGTAAAAGAAAATGCATATCAGATCCAAGGTCATTAAACTTTTGAAATTGCAAGTGTTTTAATTTTGGAATATTTTACTATATAATAAAGTATACTATGGATATGACCCATCTAAGCATGCAATTTATTATTGTTTCTTACATGCCTTATGCCCATGGTCTAAAGGTAATTATTATACAACATTTTAATGGTCTGTATTTTGACTTCAACACATCATATAATGCTAAATACAGAATTTTCTTGTACCAGCATGTCAGTGTTAAATCATTTTGAATTTCATATTTTTAGATTAGGTATTCTCTACTTGTACTGACATAATCAATACTATTGAGAATATAAGAATAGTTATACTGACTAAAAAACTGACAGTAAAAACAGTACTCCTCTGTGGGTCTGTCTAAGACTAGAAGGGGAGGAGCTGGAAAAGGTAATTGCAATGAAGCATGTGAGAACTTGAAGATGATGGCATGTGCAGTGTTTTGATCATAATGGTGTTTTTAGGGGTAGATAGTACATGTGATGTCATGTCAAGACTTACCAACTATACAGTTTACTGTATGTCAGTTATGTTAGTTGATTTATGAGTTACTATTAAAGTAAGAAAAAGTGAACCCCCAGTAGTCTGTATGGTAGATGTAGAAAAGCAAATGAGCAGCAGACGCCATCAGACAGCTGTACCTTTTCTTGTACTGGTGTGAGTCAATGTTTGATATGTCAGAGGAAAGTAACTTTTCCCTTCGTCCCGCTTTGCCATGCTTCGTTTGTACAAAGCCTTTCTGAAACGTTAGGGGACAAGCAAGGCCGGTTGTTCTTGACCGTCTATAACCAATTTGAATCTAATGTATATATTTTCAAGTTCTCTTTAACATTCCTCTTTAAATAGAGTTCATGCTTAGTCTGCCTGATTCCCTTGGTTTGTTCTCCTCAGTCCTATACACCTCCAAGCAATGAGTTCAAGATCAGCATGAAATTGGAAGCACAGGATCCCAGAAACACAACATCCACCTGTATTGCCACAGTAGTCGGACTGACAGGTGCCAGACTCCGTCTGCGCCTTGATGGCAGTGACAACAAGAATGATTTCTGGAGACTTGTTGACTCCTCTGAAATCCAACCAATTGGAAACTGTGAGAAGAATGGTGGGATGCTGCAACCCCCTCTAGGTGAGTAACCAGAGCCTTGCTCTCCCTGGCAAATCAGGTAGGTTCCAAAAAGTATACATTGTAATATGGCAAAGCCTTGGAACACATGCCTACTGTTTCTTTTTCATAGAGTATCTCCTTAAAAGCCCACCTAAAATACGACGCTTTCTCTTTACATTAGTGTAGGGTGTCTAGTCCTCACACAGCCTTTTTTTAACTTAACAAGAAATCATACTCTTTCTCATTTATGGCAGTGCTCATTTATCCTGAAATTTAAAAATGGAAGGTAATTGTTTCATTTAACCTAACTCAAAAAAACATAAAGGCAACTAACTGCACACACACACCGTAAATCTCTTACCAAATTAAAAAAAAACAAAAGGCAAAAGACAAAAAACAAGAGAGAAAACTCTCCTGGAAGAAAGGATAGCTGCTAAAGAGTGTTTTATGTCCTCTCTCCCATTGTTATTTCTCTCCTAGTTCTTAGATGGTCCTTGGAATTTTCTCATTAGGAAGTCATTCTTAAAGAAGTCTATTCTTTGAGGTAAACTAATAATCATACTTCTCTTTCAGATCATAATCATCCTTTCCTGCCCCAATGACTGAGAAAATCAGGCCATCTTGTCAGTTATTGACAGTTACTATTGATTGCAATGAGTCTTCATGAGTGATAAGTTAAACATTTTGGGATGTGTTCCCTGCAGGATGCTGAACATTATTAATTTAGCTTAGGAGATATGTATTATTTAAGAGAACTTAACAATGTGTGGGAAAATTTCAAATATGTATAAAAGTAAAGAAAAATATATAATTACATCAGTCTATTGTTATAAGTATCAGTGTGTACTCAATTTTATTTTATCTATATTTGATTGTGCCTTAAAGTACAAATATAGTGCCACTTTATCATGAAATGGTATATCTCTCCCATGGGCAAGGATATTTTAAAAACATAACTATACCACCATTATCACATATGACTAAATTTTATTTGTTTATTTTTTTGTTTTTTGAGACAGAGTTTCTCTGTGTAACCCTGGCTGTCCAGCAACTTGCTCTGTAGACCACACGGGCCTTGAACTCAGAGATCTGCCTGCCTCTGCCTCCCAAGTGCTGAGATTAAAGGCCCATGCCACTACTGCCAGGCTTTTTTCCTCTCTGAGACAGGGTTTCTCTGGCTGCCCTGGAACTCACCCTGTAGACCAGGCTAGCCTTAATTAAAGGCATGCACAACCACTATCCGACTCAGCTTATTTCTTAATACCAGTAAATATTTGGTGTTTAAATTTTCTTACTACCATGCCACCTTTACTCCTTTCTTTCCTCCCCTTGTTTTGAGACTTACTGGACTAAAGAGGCAGAATCTACTTTTTTTTTCCCTTTCTTGGATAACATTCATTCATTTTGATGTATCCTATTTAAATTCATACTTGTCTACTTGCCTCTGTTGAATTACATCTTCTTTCTACCCTAATATAAACAAAGTAACTTGTTTTAGTCCACAGCAGCAGTGGGCTCAGACTCTTAGCCAGCTGTCACCTTTGTGACTATGGATACTGTTTTAGTTATTTGCATTTTTCTTAACTCTCAAGGCAAATGCAGACTGTAAGGTTATTTGGGTTAATTTTTTTCTGGCTGGCTGTGTCACTAACTTAAGAATTAAATTTCATTTATTTATATTGGAGAATCACTTTATTTTATTGGGTTTACAAACACAAAAGTATATCCATTTTAAAGTAAGGTTTATGAAACAAAGTATTCTTACAAAAATTCCTTCCAGTGTAGTTTTTCTTTTCGAATATGTAACCACTATACTTTACTTTATTGTTTTTCATTAAAAATATATAGCCTGAGGGGGTCTGCTCAACCTACTGTACCAACCAAGGACAATACATGGAGTAAACATTGAACCCCTATTCATATCTAGACAATGGAAAGGACATTCTCCACAGTTGTGTGGAGAGCAGGGACTGACTCTGACATGAACTCGGGTGCCCCATATTTGACCACTTCCCCTTGGTGGGGAGGTCTGGTGGCACCCAGAAAAAGAATAAGCAGGCTACAAGATGAGACTTGATAGGCTGTAACCATATGGTGGGGAAAAAGGTCCCCTTGTGTCACAGACCTAGGGGAAGGGAAAAGGGTGAAAGAGGGAGGGAGGGAGGAATTTGAAGATTAAAGTGAGGGGATAACAACTGAGAAAATCTGAATAAATTAATAAAATAAATTTAAAAGACTATAGCCATGAACTTGGGACATAGTTCAGAGATGGAACATTTGCCTATCATACACAAGATCCTGAATTTATTACCTAACACTGAAAAAGTATAATAGCAAACAAAACATTTAGGTAAATATATGTGTATACACATGTATGTAACTTACATATTAATATGTATATATTTGTGCAAGAAGCTTAATTACTATTAATAACTATATCAAGGATTAAAAGTAATGAAAATATGTCTATATACATATGTAAATGTGTATATACACGTTTGCCTAAGAAAGATAGCATACTTTACGTACTTGTCTTAGCTTTGTCTTTTTTTTGTTTACTGGTATGTCCTAAAGATGAGTTCACAGTGAAATAGAACTATTCCTGTTGCTTCTTACATGGTGCTGTGTTACTGTACTACTTCTGGGTAGCAGTGTAGAGCATCTTGCTGAGGATATAGCTCAGTTGGTAGGATGCTTGCCTAGCCTGCATGAGTCTCTGGGCTCAATCTCCAGCACTTCAAAAACAACCACAACAAAGCAAACAGCAATAACAAAAGGAAATTATTTTATGAACTGGGAATATAACTCAGTGGTAGGCAACTTCACACTTGCATACCATATATGAAACTCTAGGTTCAATTCCCAGCACAACAAAAAAAAGAAAAATCTTTAGTACTGAGAATGTAGCTCAGTTGGTAGAGAGATTACCTAGCATCTGTGATACTGAATCCTTGGTTCAACCCCAAGTACTGAATAAACTGGGTGTGGTGGGTCATATTATAATCTCAGCATTGCAGGAGATAGAGGTAAGAGGACCAGAAGTTCAACGTCATTGTTGTCTACATAGTGAGTTCAAGGCCAGCTTGGGATTCATGGGGCCATGACAAAACAATAGAATAGAAGCGTCTTCAGAGATTATTAAAACTATAAATTCTCAGTGATAATAATGAGTATCTAAATAAGATCACTTAAACCTATAAATCTGTATAAGAGAGCCTTTCTGAAACCCAGAATCCCAACAATCCTTCCCAAGTAAAAACAGACCTATAGTCTCCTCCTCAGCACTTCTCTTCTAGTTCTGTTTTTCCTTTCTTCCACTCAAGGTGAAATTTTGATAACTCCAAAGCAGGCTTGGAAGTATTGCTTTGGGTGAGTGTCCAGCCTGGCAAATAGAAAAACAGGGAAATGAAATGAAAGTCCATAGGACTAATAATGCCACACTTCTGTATGTACATTCATATGCGAGGTTCTTTAGGGAGGAGAACCTAGGCAAGGAGCCATGAAGACAATGGTAATGGTAGAGTGGAAGTGGACCCACCTATTAACTGTAGTGAATGGTATTCTATTGTGTGCCACTAGAGGGTACAAATTATAATTATAGTAGAGCTTTAATGGACCCTGATGTTAAGGTCAGAGTCTGGCATTATCGGATAGCCGCTGAGCTCAGTGCAAAAATGCTGGAGTCCCTTCCTCAGATGGGTTCCCTCTTCTCGGCCTGATCTGGGGAAACCTCAGATACAGGCCCAACCCTTTCCTGATAAGAAACCCATTCAGTGTGCACCTGGGGATTCCTGGAAATACTCCCCAGGCTATTGAGATGTCTTGGTACCTTAGCTTTCAGCCAATGACTTCTTTCCATCCTTCTAACCATACCTGCATCCTAGCCCCAGTGAATCAAACACATTCACCCCTAAAACCCCTCCCACGGCCGAAAGTTTATAATGTCCCTGATTCACAAAATAAACTCTGTCTCACTCTATTCCTCTGTCATGACTGTCTGAGATTCATCCTTTATTCTGTGGAAGGAATTGCTGGCTCCCCTCCTCCCTGAAGGATTTGTCGTGTCTTTCTCATGCTGCTCTTCCCACTGCAGTGCCCATCTGTGAAGGTAGACACCCATTTAACAAATGGAGGTCTTTTCCTTCAATAAAACGCTTATCACTCTTACTCTAGTTAAATAAAACATATATTAAGATTTATTGTCTTTTTATATTTTATTAGAATGTATTAATATGACATTTTCATACATGCATGTAGTATATTTTTATTATATTCATTCACTTTATTACCCCTCCCATTCCTACTGATCCACTTTCTCTTTCATACTAGTCCCCCTTCTGTTTTAATGTCTTTAATTATTTATTGGTGATACAAATAGTTTCGTAGGGATTGTGAATAAGCATGGGCAAGGGATTTATAAGGGGATGGGTACCTTACCAGTGGCTACACAACTAAAAAAACAAAATGATTTTCCCTCCCCCAGAAACCATTAACTGCTTATATGTCTTCAAAGAGGGGTTAAGCGTTATGAATGTCTTCCCATTCCATAACAGAATATTGACAGACCCAACCCTGTGTAGGTTCTATAAGTAGTACCGCTGAGATCCTGAGTATAGCATCCATGCTGTGCCACGGAGACAGTGCTGCACAACACTCTACCCTGCTTTCCTTCCTTTTGTGTGTGTCTGTCTTTTGAGACAGGCATTCTCTGTACAGCTGTCCTGAACTCACTCTGTAGATCAGGTTGGCCTTGAACTCAGAGATCCATGCTGCCTCTGCCTCTGCCCTGTGCCTCTTTGCTGGGATTAAAGGCATGTACCACTGCCTTTAATCTGGATCTTTTTTTTTTATCCCCTCTTTCACAGTGTTCCCTGAGCTTCAGATGGAGTAATATAGAGGGGATAGAAACACTAAGAATGCTGCATTAGGTTTACTCACTGTGAGTTCTTTTATGCATCTAACAGTTATGGAAGAAGGCAGCTAGTCAGGGCACAGGTCTGGGCTAGAGATAGAGATGGGCAGTCAAGTATGGGGACCAAGACATGACAAGACCAGTGACTGAGGTACTTTCACATTTAGAGGCTAAAGATCATTGTTTAACCTGAAAGTTTCATATTGTTTTTATCACATTTCTCTTCCCTGTTTCACAGCTTTGTAAACCCCAGCTCTTCTTACCAAGTTATGTGTGTGTGCTGATTGGTTTTTCTATCAACTTGATACACGCTAGAGTCATTTGGAAAGAGAGAACACCATTTGAGACGGTGCCCCCCCCCCCCGTTGGCCTATTGGCAAGCCTGTGGTGCATTTTCTTGATTGATGTAGGAGTGCCCACCTCACTGGGGGTAGTGCCACCTCTGGGCCTGTTACAAGAAAGCAGACTGAATAAGCCACAGGGTGCAGGCCAGTAAGCAGCAGTCCTTCATTCCTATCTCTGGTTTCCTGCCTAATTTCCTTTGACAATAGATTGTAACCTGAGAGTTGTAAGCGAGAATAAAGCCTTTCCTCCCCAAGTTGTTTTTGGTCATGATGTTTTATCACAGCAGTAGTAACCCAAACTGAGACAGTGTGGTAGAAGTAGTTAATAAAATCATTGAAGGTATTAGCATGATGGGTGGTGATGGAGACTGGAGATAGAAGGGCTGGGTTCACAGCCTGGCTTTCCTGTTTCCTAGCTTACTAACCTGATGTTTTACCCAGTTTCTCTAAAGCCTCAGTCTTCATCTCTAGTAATAAAAATAATAGTCATAATTTATTCAATACTATATGCTTGGCCCTATTTTATGTCCTTTTCATATATTAACTTAATACCTAGTTCTACCTTTATCCCACTTCATTAAGGAAACTGAGCTTAAAGAGGTATTTTAGTTTGCCAAATACTATATACCTAGGACACAGCAAGCTACACCTCAACTAGGCTATCTGCCACTAGAAGCAGGGCCACTTTTATAGTCTCTAAGTCAGACCTGTGTCTAGAATTAAAGGAGATCACACACTTAAAGTGCTTAGTAGTTCAGTGGAGCTTGACACATATATGTATAGTAAACATTACCTTTTGGAGCTAGCCTAGTGGGTGAAGGAGAGAGATAAGGCAGGGGGACCAATGAAGCTTCCTGGATAGCCGGTATAGCCAATTAGTGAGCTCCAGGTTCAGTGAGAGAGTCCCTGAGTCAAAAAAATAAAGTGAAGCGATTCCAACCTTCATATACGCATGAAGTCACCACGTTCACATGCACCTATACTCAAACACAGACACACACACACACACACACACACACACACACACACACACAAGTCCTAGGATTCCAGCAGAACAACAAGAGCAGCTTGAGTGGCTATGAAGAGTTTCTTGCCTTCTCTAAACTTTAGTTTTGTTTTCTACAACATAAAATCTTTGAGTAGCTCACCTCCAAGCTCCTTTTCAATGTAAAACTCAGATCTACGCCTTCCAAGAATATTGAAACAAATTACCTATTTTCTTGAATTTGGATGGGGAAATAGATCTACATCACCTTGCACGTCCTGGAATAAGACTCCTTACTATTGCCTTGCTGGCACGTGTATCTTGTCGTTCTACACCTAAAGGTGCTTGCTAGGAGGCAATGAAACAAAGAACTATAAACTACAGAGCTAACAAACATTAGGTGGAGCTTGATGAGTCCTGTAGAAGAAGGAAGGAAGAATTGTAGAAGAGAGGGGTCAGAGATACCAAAGAAAACCCTTAGAATCAACTAAGCTGGGCTCATAGAGACTGAACCAACAATCAGGGAGCCTGCATAGGTCTGACATAGGCCCTTTGCATATATGTTATGCTTGGGTAGCATGGTCTTCTTGCAGGACACCTAAGATTGGGAGCAAAAGCGGTCTCTGACTCTGTTGCCTGCCTTTCAGACCCTTTTCCTCCTACTAGATTGTCTCATCCAGTCTTAATATGAGGGGAGGTGCCTAGTCTTGTTAACTTGGCATGCCATGTTTGGTTGATATCTCTGAGAGGGTTGCCCTTTTCTGAAGGGAAACAGAAGAGGAGTCAATGGAGGGTGGGGGTGGGGGCAGACAACTGTTTGGAGATGTAATATATGAGATAACAAGTAAATTTTTAAAAAAGATACAGGGCAAACATCACATATTGAGATCTATCCCCACCACACTAGTATGACCTTGGACAACCTACCTCTCTCTTTCCATTTCATCTTCTATAACCTAGGGATAAATCATTTTGTTTGTCTTATGATATTTCAAATGTTTAATAGCATGTGAAGTGGCTAATACATTCAATACACATTGGCTATTGTGCTGATAGCTTTATATGATATATTGCTGAAAGGATTTTTAAGCTGTTCAAGTTCCAAGTGAGATAGAAGACTCTCAGTGACCCTTTCTTTAAAAATGAGGTTGAAGGGGCCTGGAGAGATGGCTCAGAGGTTAAGAGCCTGGCTGTTCTTCCAGAGGCCCTGAGTTCAATTCCCAGTAACCACATGGTGGCTCACAACCATCTATAATGATGAAATTTGGTGCCCTCTTGTGGCACACAGAGGAACACTATATGTAATTCATAAATAAATCTTTTTTTTTAATGGAATTGAATTACGTGGAGAACACGCTAGTTAATAGAAACTAAGGATATAAAACCAAAATTTCTTTTTCTTCTTCTTTTTTTTCGTTAGTTTTTCGAGACAGGGTTTCTCTGTGTAACCTTGGCTGTCCTGGACTTCGTTTGTAGGCCAGGCTGGCCTCGAACTCATAACGATCCACCTGCCTCTGCCTCCCGAGTGCTGAGATTAAAGGCGTGCGCCACTACCACCTGGCTCCTAAATTACTTAATTGTACAGGTGTCTAATTGAGTATGCCTCCATGCTGTCTCTTTTACACACACACCCTGAACTTCTGGAAGACTTTGATTTAAAAAACAAAAAACAAAAACTATGATCAAAACAAGAGTAGCAGTCTAAAACTTAGCTCAAGCCAGATTAGAGAAAGAAAAAAAAGGAGGCAAGAGTTATTTAACTATATATAAACAAGAAGGCCAAGAAATTATGTGGTGTTATGTCCGAACAGATTGTTTTAAATGCTTTAGTTCTCTCCATCCCTGGCCTGCTGTGGTCGTACGTGGGTATGTTTGCCACGCTGAGTCTATACATGTTCTCATAGCTGTGATCTTTCCTAGCATAGCTCAGATGATATCCTGTCCATACTTTGAAACCTTAAGTGGTGTGCTTTACTGTTGCCTCCTTCCTCGTCTATAGAATGAAGATAATATCTATGTCTTGAGCCTGTCTTAAGGAATCAACAGTCAGTGGAGAGTGATTGACACAGAGCTTCACACTCACACTCAATTGCAATTTCTCTCCATTAGTTCCATATGTGCAACTTCAACCCAGACTGTCAACCTTCTGACTGTGATGAGAAGCCTGAGGTTGAAAGACAGTTTTAAAACCATTTCAGGATAGGGTGTTGAAAGGCGGACTTGGGTATCAAATCATAAGACTAAGTTTAATAGTTATCTTAATTTTTACAACTCACTAATCCAATGGTACATTCTCACTGACTTTGTGGATTTTAATGAACAATGAAAATTTAAGGCCTCTTCTTTTTGGAAAATGAGTAATTTGGGGTAGAATGATCTTCAGTTTCATCATTCATTGTTCTTGTTATTTAAGAAGATATGGAAGAGCCAGGCGTGGTAGCACACGCCTGTAATCCCAGCATTCGGGAGGTAAATGCAGACAGATCTCTGTAAGTTCAAGGCCAGCCTGGTCTACAAAGAGTCCAGGACAGCCAGGGTTACACAGAGAAACCCTGTCTCGGGTGGTGGTGGGGAGAGATAAGGAAGTCAAAAAGTATATATGCATGTATGATTGTCTTCAGAGAGCCTGAGTGGTTTACTTGTGTATTAGACTTATAAATTGATTCAATCAACTTACTTTTCTTAAGAGACTATTAGATCCTCTTTTATAGTATACTGCCTAGATCACTTCCAAGTATCTGTTTATCCTATCCTATATCTGTCTTGGGGTTATGAACGAAAATGTTTGAGGAATTGTGGTAATATTTTTCTTAGAGTCAGAACATTATTTTGGAGACCCTGTTGTAGTACTTATGTGTTGCATTACCTAGGATAAATTTACATTCCCTCCTTCATCTGTCTAATGAGCCAGTTCTCCTGACCAGTTTTTTGTTTGTTGGTTTGTTGGTTTGGTTTTGGTTTGGTTTTGGTTTTTTGAGGCAGGATTTCTCTGTGTCACTCTGGCTGTCCTGGAATAAGTCTAGACCAGGCTGTCCTCAGGCTCACAGAGATCTGCATGCCTCTGCCCCGAGTGCTGGGATTAAAGGTGTGCGCCCCCACCACCTGGCTTTCCCATCCAGTTTTTAAACCCTTTTCTAGGGCCCACGACTTTGTGATTGTCTGGAGTAGCAGGAGTGCCTAGACTCCAGAGGGAGGGCTTGGTGTCCCCTTGCCCTTTGAGATCATTTTTTAACCTGTTCTCCATTATGTTTACTGCAGGATTTCGGCTGAATGCCTCCTCTTGGCCCATGTTCCTTTTGAAGACACTAAATGGAGCAGAGATGGCTCCCATCAAGATTTTCCATAAGGTATACTGTCCCTCAGCTCTGCCATCTGCAAGCTTCTTAAGATCAGATACTTGTCTTCTATCAGTAACTGAGCCTCTGCTATCTCTTCTATTTCTATGACATGAGAATGCTTCTCAAAAACTAGTTCAGTAGAAGGTTTAAAAACTTAGGAAGCAGATTTATCTTTAGAGAATTGTGTTAGACTAATAATGAGAGAGGATTCCTGGCTTGGGGATTCTAGCTGCCAGTAACAAGATAATCTAGTAAGATTTTATTTTATCTGAAAAATGAACTTTAACAGGCTTATTAAGAAACTAAGGTGTGAGGGCTGGAGAGATGGCTTAGAGGTTAAGAGCACTGCCTACTCTTCTGAAGGTTCTAAGTTCAATTCCCAACAACCACATGGGGGCTCACAACCATCTATAACGGTGCCCTCTTCTGGCCTGTAGGTATTATATGCAGGCAGAACATTGTATACATAGTAAACAAATAAATCTTTGGCCGGGCGGTGGTGGTGCACCCCTTTAATCCCAGCACTCGGGAGGCAGAGGCAGGCGGATCTCTGTGAGTTTGAGGTTAGCCTGGTCTACAAGTTAGTTCAGGACAGAAAACATGTCTCAAAAAAAAAAAAAAAAAAAAAAAGAAAAAGAAAGAAAAGAAAAGAAATTAAGGTATGTTTATTAGAACTATGAAATATAATACAAACCTAAAGGAACAATTCTGTAAGAATTGTTCTGTAGTCTGTGTTCTAAATAGGGAAAACTGAAGGAGACTTATTTAGTTATCTATAATATATTTGTAGCCTTGTACTTATTATCACATTTAATACCCACATCTGGAATACATATACTAGGAATTATTCAACTAAATAATTAAAGAAGCATACTTTAAATTGCATTTGTTTCTTTGTTTATGTGTATGAGTGTTTTGCCTGTAATAATGCATTTGTACACACGTGCCTGGTGCCTGTGAAGACCAGAAGGGGGTGTCAGATTCCCTGGAATTACAGATGGTTGTGAACCACCATGTGGGTGCTGAGAGTCAAACCTCAGTTGTCTGAAAGAGCATCCAGTATTCTTAACCTGCTAAGCCAGCACTCCAGGCCCCAGGAAGCATGCTTCTGAGTAAGGAACTTGCTGAGGGCCACAGCTAGTAAGGGACAGAACAGGAATGGGTAAACTGTGTTTGTTCTTTCTGTGCCTCAAAAACAGAGAATGTCAGCCTGCTAATAGTTGACTTCTCTAGGAGGTAAGAACTATTGTAGAGATGACTGAGTTAGGCTTGCCTTTGCTGCTAATTACATCTAAATCGTGAGAACTGTGGTTTCCAAGTATATTAGGCCACTTGAAACCTCTTTCAGTGAGAAATACCTCAAACTGTGAGGTAGGTATATGGGGAAGAGCCAGCAATCCTCTCTTCAGTGCTTTGTGGAACTTACTGGAAAGTAAGAAAAGCAACCATGTTAAACATTTGTGCTAGATGCTTAGCTGTCTTGGGTGCTCTGCCAATCTTACTTTATAGAACCTTGTTTTTATATACCTATGGTAAAACACAAGATGAGGCTTGGACCTATGCCAGGAGGAAAGTAGATTAGAGCCTGGCCAGCTCTGTTAATCTTTTGATTCTAAGTGAAAAAGATGATGAAATTTCTAATGAGGAGACTCTGGAGGGGTCGAGGATACAGACACCTTGGATTAGTCTTCCTCCTTTGGTTGGTTGTCTAGGGACCCCACATTGTATGACGGTATTTCTAGGTACCCAGCAGAAGCAAACCCAAAAGCTCTCAAGATGGTTTGATGCCACAGTAATTCAGTGAAGGTCGCTGAGAATGAGCACTGGGTTCTGCCTTAAAAAGCCCTCAGAAACTTTCAAACAAATCTTAGATGATACAGACATAACAAACATTACACACCCAAGTAGTTTCAGAGAGTGGAGATACCAGCTAAAGGCATAGCCTAAGTATTTTGCATGAGAAACTAGAAGAAGAAATATAAAACAACTTTTTTATTTTTAAATTTATCTTTATATATTTATTTTGTGGGGTTGCTACATGCCACAATGTGTGTGTGTGTGCGCGCGCACGCGCGTGCATGTGCATGTGCATGCGTGTGTGCATGGAGGTCAGAAGACTTAGAGGAGCAGGTCCTTTCCTTCTACTCAGGTTACAGATAGGACTTGAGTTATCAGGCTTGTCAGCAAGTTTCTTCACCACTGAGCCATTTCACTGGCTCAAAACATCATTTGTCAAATGCCACATTTCTAAAAGGACCAAACTAAACGTCTGAAATTAAAACTGAGAAATTTCAAACCTTTGACGTTAAAATATTGATTAATAGTGCATATGTAAGTTAAAGACATATATATGGAGCTTCTCCCCCCAAATGAAATCACATCCTAAGGAGAAAAAACAAGGAGACTTCATACATTGGAGAGCATGAAAACCAGGAAGACTAGTTAGAAAAAGTAAAAAGGGAGTAATATTTGAAAAGATCATTGAAACAAATGCACATTGTAAGAATAAGGAATTGTTATAACTGGGAAACTTAGGTCAAAGCAAAAGATCTGAACAAGTAATCAGCAGGATGCCTTCAGAGTAGTTACCAAGCTGCAGCACATTTCCCAACAGCAGTGGTTCAAGCCAAAGGCAATAGACTGTTCCAAAGTGCTACGTCATCGACCTTGAAGTCGACCTCCAACTGCACTGTCATTTCAGAATGAGGTGAAAATCAGACTGTCAAACAAGCCAGTGCAGGCAGAGCCTAGCGAAGTCGTTGAGTATGTTTCAGGAAGAAAGCAATCAAACCACAAAGTAGGAATGAGATGCAAGAAGAATTGGTGAGGAATTGGGTTTGATAACATGTAGATTAGTATCAACTTTAATTATAATAACAAAAGTGGTTAATCAGGAGTAAAAGCAACATAGGAACTAATTACTTATCCCTATATAGCCCAGGAGTAGGTAAAGTAGTCTAAAGTGCTTCCATTGTCTAGGACTATAAATAAAGATGGCTTAGACTTTGTATGTCATCTATACAGTTAATTGGTTTTTGGGTTGTTGTTTTTGTTTTGTTTTGTTTTGTTTTGCTTTTCAAGACAGAATTTCTCTGTGTAGCCTTGGCTGTCCTGGAACTCACTCTGTGGACCAGGCTGGCCTCAAAGTCACAGCCAGGCTCTGCCTCCTGAGTGCTAGGATTAAAGGCATGTACCACCACCACCCAGCTCTACAGTTAAATTCTTAGGGGAATTCACAAAGGAATTATAAATAGAATGATTTCTGAGTCAGTAAAGGAGAAAAGGGGGAGAAATTTTAATAAAGATGCTTTAGAATTTCTGTATCAGCCATACAGTTGAAGCCTTAAGGGAATCCACCAAACAGTTATAAATAGAATGTTTAACTTCTCAGTCAGTGAAGAGAAAGTGGGGGAAACTTAGTTAATTGAAAAGGTAAAAGATCCATAAATCAAACTTAATAGAAACACAGGCAGTATGATATTTGTAATAAATTCAGATGGGCTTAGCGGGGCCTGTTCAGCTTTTCAGGAGGTTGAGATGGGAGAATCCCTTGAGCCCAGGAATTTGGGTCAAAGTTGGGAAACCAATCAAACCACCTCTTTTAGAAATTGAATAAATAAATATCATATTATCCTGAGAAATGTTTTAGTTACAGAATATCATTTGTAACAGGCATTATTTAAACATAATAACATAAAAATATTGATAGTAGCCACTGGACATGGTGGCACAAACCTTTAATCTCAGCACTCAGGAGGCAGAGGCAGGTAGATCTCTGTGTACAAGGACAGTGTAGTCTATATAGCAAGCTCCGGGCCAGCCATGGCTCCATAGTAAAACCCTAATATATGGAGAGGGGTGGGGGGAGAGGAGAGAAAGGACTGTGTAAGTACCAAGCAAACTTTTATTAAGATGATATAAAGTATACTTAAGTCAAACAAATATTGATGCTAAAAAGCATTAAAGAAGTCACTAAGTGCTGATTAAAAAGTAACAAGTCACCAAGAAAACAAAGCAATCATAGTATGTGTGCTCCTGAAAATAACCTCAGAGTACATGAAGAAAAAGTGGTGATGCAGGAATTCTTTTCCTAGGAAGATGTGGCAAAGTCTAGCCTCTTCCTTATAAGACCCAGTGACAAAGCCAAGTTCAGCATAGGAATCCAGTGAGTTCATTGGGCATACCTACAGAACAGGGGTGACCTCACAGCAGCTGCACCGCAAGGTCTTCATCCAGCATAGACGATGGCTTCATAGACAGGCAGAACTCCTCTCTCCAGTTACTTCCCCAGCCTATGTACTCTGGTGCCTCAACAGGCCCTAAGACTGTGTGCGGCTATGGGAAAATTGCATCCAAATGACTGGGAGGCCCAGGAGGGAACAGCCAAGTCTCATGAGAGGGCCCTCTGCCCTCCTTCTCTGAGGGAGCAGCAGCAGGCTGCAGCTGCTCTGATGACCGTGGCAGCTGCTTGCTCATTTGACAGCACAACAAAACTTCTTCAATCAGTAGGAAATACTTCCATGGATTTCACTTGGAGATTTGTAAGTAAAGCAGGCAAAAATTCATGTATCAATGAGTATCATTGGTCAACTTTTAAAGCATCTTTCCTACTTTATAGACGCTAGTAGTTTGATAATAAAAATGCTTTAAATACCGTCCATGGTAACAGTGGAACACTAATATACCGAGGACAAATGTTAGTAAATAGCATGAGGGGCTGTTAAGATAGCTCAGTGGGGTAGGTGTTCACTGCCAAGTACCTGACAGCCTGAGCCTTGTATCCCTGACAGCAGCATGGGGGAAGGAATCAACTCTCATAGTTTGTGCTTTAACTACATGTGTGCCATAGCACATACACCACATACCCACACACAAAATAAATAAATGTAACAAAAATTTTAAAGCATGATCTATTTATAGAGGACATTTAAATTTTGCATAAAGGAGAAATCTGTATTAAACTTTTTAAATGGAGAAAGATGAGCATATGCATAGATAAGGTTTAATGTTGCCAGTAATAAAGGTTATTTCTTCCCAAATCACTATAAATGCATTACAGTTCCAGTCAAGATCCCATAAGGTTTTTATAACTTGAAAGGCTGATTAATTCATTTGAGAGATGGAGAAAGAATGCTGAAGAATGACAAGGTAGAGGGACACTTTGAACCAGGTGATCATTTCCTAGGAGAAAAGAGCAGAGTGGAGAGTGAATTTATTTAACGTCTGATCTGCCCAGCTGCCTCACAAAGTAGAGGTGGTCTGAACATTTGTCTCTCCTCTAGGAGCCACCATCACCTTCCCACAACTTCTTCAAAATGGGAATGAAATTAGAAGCTGTAGACAGAAAGAACCCTCATTTCATTTGTCCCGCCACTATTGGAGAAGTTCGAGGCTCAGAGGTGCTCGTCACTTTTGATGGGTGGCGAGGAGCGTTTGACTACTGGTGCCGCTTTGACTCCCGGGACATCTTTCCTGTGGGCTGGTGTTCTTTGACTGGAGATAATCTGCAGCCACCTGGCACCAAAGGTAAGGAGACACCTGTAGTCCCCGGAAACCAGAGCTTAGATGGTGAAAGAAATCCCCCAAGTCTATTGTGGTCAATGTGCCTTTACTAGCACGCCTCACTGTAAGCAGGGGAAGAGTGGGGGATGGCTCCTTAGAGACAAACCAAGGGCCTCCAGGGAGTAATCACTAACAGTGCAGAAGTCAGAGCGAATGAAGCCAGATACCTTCTAAATATGCCAACTTAGAACCAGGTAACTCCTACTTTTGCCCCTAACTCATTTAAAAGTTTGTCATTCTCAGGACAAATGTTTCCTCCAAGCCTTAGGAATTGGATAGTAAGCTGAGAAACACTATTAATGAGCATTTAAGAAATACTGCAACAGGATGAACAAAGTAGAGCCTTTGAAATAAGGCAGTTGAGGATAGGCTGTAGCTTTGCCTGTCACCAACAGTTAATTCACCTCTCTAAACCTCAAATTCCCATTTTTTTAAAATTTAAACTTATTTTTTTTTTAATGTATTCACTTTATATCACTGATTGTAGCCCTCTCCCTGGTCTCCTCCCAGTTTTCCTTCCCCCCAACCTCCCTTCCCCCTCCCCTAGTCCTCAGAAAGGGGGAGCCCTCCTCCTCTACCAACTGACCCCAGCCTATCAATTCTCATCAGGACTGCCCGCATCCTCTTCTTCTGTGGCCTGGCAAGGCCATCCTGCCAGGGGGAAGTGGTCAAAGAGCAGGCAACAGAATCATCCCGTTGCTCTTGCTGGGGACCCACATGGAGACTGACCTGCCTATTGGCTGCATATGAGCAGGGGGCCTAGGTCCTGTCTGTGCATGGTCCTTCGTTGGTGCATCAGTCTCCACAGGCCCTTCTGGGCCCAGATTTGTTGGCTCTGTTGGTCTTCTTGTGGAGCTTCTGTCCCCTCTGGGTCCCTCTATCTCCCAACTCTTCCATAAAACTCCCTGTACTCTGCCCAAAGTTTGTCTATGAGTCTCAGCATCTGCTTTGATCCCCTGCTGGGTGTAGTCTTTCAAACTCCTATTTATAAAGGAACACCCACTTCAAAAAATTCTTGAGAGAAATAAATGAAATCACTTGGACACAATGCCCATATCTGGAAAACAGCAAGCTCCAAGGCAATTTCTAATGTACTTCTGTGGCTATTGTTATAGCTGTATGGCATATTTATTGTTAGTACTAGATTACACACGTTATACTAGACTATTGCTGTGCTATATCATCGTTATTGTAATGCCACAAAATTAACCACTACAATTGGGGGAATATAGTAGCACCAGATACTAAATGAAACATAAACAATGCTTGTAATAATGATAGTGGAGGTCATCTGTTAGTCCCACAAATGTGAGAAGATCATTGACCCGTATCATGGCCAAATTAGTTAAAGCAAGCTTTTTAAATTCATGTACACACGCTGTCTCTTCTTAAAGGCAGGGTTCAAGAGATCAGCATTGGGGCTGGAGAGATGGCTCATTGGTTAAGAGCACAGGCTGCTCTTCCAGAGGACTCAGGTTCAATTCCCACCCACATGACAGCTCACAACTCTCTGTAACTCCAGTTCCAGGTAATCTGACACCCTTACACCAGTGCACATAAAATAAAATTAAATAAACTGGACATGGGTGAAATAAGGGATTTTTTTCTTTTTTCTTTTCTTTTTTTTTAAATTAAAAATAGATATTCTGATTGCTGTTGAGTTTCCCCCCAGATCCTCCCAAATTCCCTGCCCATCAGACTCCACACACTCCCTCTCTGTGTAACAACTATCTAAAAATAATAATAAAATAACAAAAATAATATAAGTATATTAGAATAAGACCTAGGATAAAACAAGCAAACAGAAGGAAGAGAGCCAAGGAAAAAGCACAAGAAACCCATACAGATGCAGAGACACGGACTGATGTATGTATGAACTCACAGAGACTACAGCAGAATGCATAGGGCCAGTATGCATATGCATAGGATGCATATGTCTGAGACAGACGGAGTTCTAGCAGTAAGAGGAGAGGTGGACACAAGCCTACATCCCTAACCCAGAAGTTAATGCCAATTTATAACTGCTCACAAACGAAAAATTAGTTTTCTCTGAGTCACACTGGTATACAAACTACTCTTAAGGGCAGGCCCCATGCCCAGCAGCAGATTGCCAACAAAAAACAAATACAGTTGCATTTTTTGGTTCTTCATCTCATAATGCTTTGCCAAGGAATTATCATCATCATCATCATTATTTTTCAGGTTCTTTGTGAATATTATAGTTTCTGTGAGTGCAAACGTGTGTGTCTCTGCATGTGTATGAGATAAGGGTTGAGGAGTAGTATGTTTCCAACTGGGGCATTTGACAGGCAAATAGGAGTTGTTACAAAAGTGAACATTAAGTTGGTCATAACAACCTCCTGAAACAAAGACATGGCTGCAAGGTGGGCATAACAAGGTAGTCATAACGACTTTCTGAAGCAAAGGCATGGTTGCAAGGTGATCATAACAACTTCCTGAAACAAAGGTATGGCTGCCATTTCCTGAAATAGGAAGTACAGAACAGTTTTTTGTTTGTTTGTTTGTTTTAAATGTAGAATCTTTTAATGAATCTTTAACTACAGATAATTTCATCAGTCCTTAAAAAACAATGTAAGGATTTGCTGTATTGAGAAATATTCATCAAACTTTAAAATATATGTCAAACAAAAAAAAAACCAGTTATTTCCATTAGGGATGATATATCTTCCTTACAATAATATTTTTAGACTTTGACTTAATGACATGTGGTTTCTATTATAAGTTCTGTTGCTAGATATAATTATTTTTTAAATTTTTTTATTAATTTATTCTTGTTACATCTCAATGGTTATCCCATCCCTTGTATCCTCCCATTCTTCCCTCCTCCCATTTTCCCCTTATTCCCCTCCCCTATGACTGTTCCTGAGGGGTACTTTCTCCCCCTGTATATGCTCATAGGGTATCAAGTCTCTTCTTGGTAACCTGCTGTCCTTCCTCTGAGTGCCACCAGGTCTCCCCCTCCAGGGGACGTGGTCAAATGTGAGGCACCAGAGTATGTGAGAAAGTCATATCCCACTCTCCACTTAACTGTGGAGACTGTTCTGACCATTGGCTAGATCTGGGTAGGGGTTTAAAGTTTACCGCCTGTATTGTCCTTGGCTGGTGCCTTAGTTTGCGTGGGACCCCTGGGCTCCACAGAACTGTTTGTAGTTGAAGTTACAGGTGGAGCATATCCTAGTCCTTGAGAAACCAAGAGTTAATTATAAACAGGAATGAATCGACTGTGTCTTTACTATAAAAAGGCTTTCAAGCTCAAGATGGAGGCAGGCTGGTTTATCATATCCAAGAAAGATTTCGAGAAAGATACTCTTAAGTAACAAAAATAATAACCCCATTATCTTAAGTCTAAAACATACCAGTGAATCTTTTGAAAGAACGGAAATTTACCTTATTGTTTCAGGTTTTTTCTAAACATTTATAAAATGCACTCATTAATTAAATATTTGTTAATTGCCTCACTGTAAGCCAAGCTGAGGACTCATCAGTGACACAAATAGACAGTCTTCTACTTTCATGGTAGAGTATGTGTCATAGCATGAGCAAGGTCCTGGCTGCAATATTCAACACATACAAAGAAGGCCATATTTTAAAAGTACATTTTGAAAATTTTTAATATAATAGGCATCCATGGTACCAGTACTGTCATCAAAATAATGAATATGTCTCTCATCTTTCAGAAGTTATCTGTGGAGAGGAATCTTCCTTACTCAGAATTTCTTCTCAGGAAAATTTGTCTGTAAAGTTTTAAATTGAAGCCTAGGAGATAAGAAGGCACCGTCTAGAAAAAGAGAATCCAGGCGCACAGACAGAAGCCCTGACACTGCCGCTAATGACATGCATAAGCAAATGAAGGCCTTCTTACTAGGGCATGCAGGGTTAGGGGAGGCTGCAGAGGCTGGCACTGGCCTGATCATGTGGGGTTTATAAGCCAGAGTGGCAGTTTGGGGCTCTGTTCTAAATTAATTGGGGAACCACATAGGGATATCAGTATTTATGCTAGGTTACATTCATAGCTGCCCTGGGACACATGCATCCTAGCCACAGGTCAGACATATCTACAAGGAGTGAAGAGACTGGGTTTACTGTTTGAAATTACTTTTCAAATATACGAGAACATTTATAGTTAAGTGGCAGAAAAGATAAGTAGCCCTGTGTGGTGGCTCACGCCTTTCATCTCAGCAGCGGTAAAGCAGCAGGGGCAGGCAGATCTCTGAGTTTGAGGCCACCCTGGTCTACGAAGCAGGTCCAGGACAGCCAGGACTACAAGAGAAACCCTGTCTCAAAAAAACCAAGAAAGAAAGAAAGAAAAGAAAAGAAAAATAACCCAACTTTACAATAGGCAAGATGTTCGTTAAAATGAGTAGATAAAAAGGTGTGTGTGTGTGTGTGTGTCAGAGGTGAGGAGAAGTTGTGAGGGGAGGGAATAAAGGAAACATGGCAATAATATAATACTTGTATCATAAAAACAGAAGGCATGACTGTTTGAGGGGTAAGGAAACTGGCAAGAGAGGATGTGAGAGTGCTGTGGGGGAGGGGTGAATAAGAAAAAAGTATAATTATATACAAGAATGAAAATGGCATACTGAAACCCATTACTTTGTATGCTAATTTATAAACAGGCAAAACATTTTGGCAGATATTTCTCCAGATAATATACAAATGTCCAGTAAGGCCTTGGAAAGGTGCTCAGCATCATTCCTCACTTGGGAAATGCTAATCACAGTGCAGTGCCACTTCACACCCTCTCATAGCTGTACCCAACACAGAGATAGTGATGAGTATGGTGTAGAACTATTAGACTCTCCATACATTTCTGGTAAGGTTATAAAATGCTGCAAACATATTAGAAAACAGCTTGAAAGTTATAGTAGCTGGATGTAGTTACTGTGTGACCCAGAATTTCCATTCAAGGTATATACTCTCCAAAAAACAGACATGTCCCTATAAAGCACAAGTGTCTTAGCAGCATTGTTCATTACAGCCCAAAAGTTGAAACAACTTTAATGTTCACATCCAAGGAACAGATAAATAAAATTTGGTATAGCCACTTAATAAAATCTTACTTGGCAACAAAAGAATGAATTGCTGATTTGCTTCAGCACAGCTATACCATACAGCTGTGTTACGTGCAATGAGAATCACTGGGTTTCAGTTAGTGATGCTCGGGTAGAGCGATCTTGGAGCAAGGTGAGAAGAAACAGGCTTTTTAAGCTCAACGACACTCTTTTATATGCTGCAAGAAACATGTCTTGATCAGTGTAAGAAATTTATTGCCATTCCTGAATGGTCTGCAAGGCTCTGCGAAGCAGCAAGTGCCTTGGAATTGTTATTGGAATCGTTTTTGCTTACTTAAGGTTAAAATCATATACACTCTATTCTCCAGGTTGTGTTCAGAAGTAGGTAGACTGATTTCATTCTTTCTTGTCTAGAAAGTTCTGTTCTGTTACTGGAAAATCTAAACCAGTCAGTCAGGCCACTGAGCCAAAAGGGCTGGGAGGTTGTATCCAGCCACTGCCAGCCACGCATCCCTTTCTGACTGCATCCATGCTGACAAGAAGCATGACTCACTGTGTGGCTGATGCTTTCAGGGGAGTGGACTGGCTGCTGGCTGCTTTCTTGTGTCTTTTAGAATGTTATGTGGCAGGTGGCCAGAAAGACCAGGCTCAGAAGACAGACACCACCTTCCATGTGTTCCCGCAATTCCTCTTTCTCTACAGTAATACTTCCCCTCCTCCCTGCCTCAGTAGGTCCCAAAGTGAGAGGTTCAGCGAGCTTCCTGCCCTAAGAAGCAAGTGACACATGTGGAAGGAATGTGATTATGCAATCCACTTCACAAAACAAGATGTTTCCTGTATATAAACCTGTTTGTTCTCCTTTTTGATTATGTCTCCTCCATTTTTCTGCCTTCTGGTCATTAGTATGCAACGTTTAAAATTTCAAAATAAAATAGGAATGTTTCTTGTTGTGGTAAGAAAAAGTAATGTTTACTTAATGTTCTTTCACACATACTGTTTCATTTTATTTTTCCTGTAACTCTAAGTTAGGCATAATTATTTTCAGATACATGTTACTTACAAGAAAACTGAAACTTGAAGTGACTTGGTATGTGACATATGAGTCTATAGGGAGAGACAGCTATCAGGGCAGCACCCTTATACATCACCCCCACACATCACCCCATACTCCGAACTCTTCTCCACAGGCCTGTACTTTTCTTTTCTTTTCTTATCTTTTTTTTTTTTTTCTCTTGAAACAATTCTTTAAATATTTAATAAACCATTTATTTGCAAGTAAATAATGTATGTATATCACACCTAAACATTTAGAAACTAATATCCCATAAGGATATAACCTTAGAACTGTAAATCGGAAATGAAGGCAACTTCACTGAGCTGGGATGCCAACGTTTTATCATGTGGGACCAGTGCTTTTTGTTTTTGATGCTTAAATCAACAATGTCAATACAAAATTATCCTTTGGTCACTCTAAACTTAACAGTCCAGATGATTTTATTTTCTATACTTGAACATGTAAAAAATACAAGGTCATTCAATCAAAGAGGAAGTTTCTTATTATTAATCAAGAGATTAGTCTATGTGGATGTAGAAGTTATTTTAAGATACTATGCTTGTTGGACTGGTTTCTAATCCTAGCCTAAGTGCAGGCCTGAAATTTAGGCAGCCATCAGGAACCATGATCTGAGGCCAAGAAGGTGCTTCTACAGGCCTCAAAAGTTAACCTGGGAGAACAGCGCAACGCTTGTCCCACACTCAGCAATGACAGAAAGCTGGAAAATATGGTGTGTGTCTTTACTTACATATTACAATTCATACCTTTTAAATAAGAACTGTGTTTGCATGTACCTATTGAGAGATCAGAGAACAACTCTAGGGCAGGTACTGCCTCTTTTGGAGCTCCAGGGATTGAGTTCAGGGAACCAAGGCCTGTACTTTTCAAAACTTCATCTGAGATCCAAGATTTGAGCTTCCAGGTCCTGGTAAGAAATATGAAAGAGTATTTATTTACAGACCCCTAAAGTAGATTCTAGGCTCAGTGAAACCACATACCTGTTTTGTCTTCAAGCAAATACTTGTGAATGAGAGAGACTTAAGTAGGGCTTTGAAGAGCCTTAGTCCCTAAAAGTCCCATGTATTAATAATCTTGAGGATAGAAAGCAATGACTCATGACTTTGTTTCCTACTTGATTCCAGACAGTCAGCTCCACTACGCCTCAGCTCTGCCTGTGTAAAGAGAATTGTACATGTGTTCACAGCCTCTCTTTCTCTCCCTTACTAAGCCATGTGTTGCCTGTTAGCTCCTAAACTCGTGGTAGCAGCTACCAAGTATCCAACTAATTCAGGATTCTTGGCTATAAAAAACAAAGGCTTTTATTTATTTTTTTAGTTTGTTTGTTTGTTTATTGGTTTTTTGAGATAGGGTTTCTCTGTGTAGCCTTGACTGCCCTGAACTCACTTTGTAGACCAGGCTGGTCGCAAACTCATAGTGATCCACCTGCCTCTGCTTCCCAAGTACTGGGATTAAAGGCATGCACCACCACCACCCGGCCTTAGTTTATCATTTTAAGTGACACAAAACTAAAATAGTGCGTGCTTTATTTTTAAATGTAAAAAGTAAAAGAAAGAATTCCTCCCCCATGGCATACTGGGATGCTAATCAGGCTTTCAGTCATCATAAGTTATTTGACGTCCCCTTGCTTTGATTTGACACCGGTTTCAATATAGCTTGGCCTCCTCAGTACTTTCATAAGAGGAGCTACATCATACTCGTATTTTTATTTAAAAATCAATATATTGCTATCCTGGATTGTAGTACGCATTCTTCTGGTAACTGAGGCTGTCTGTTCGAGTCCAGTGTCCAGTGGAGATACCACCCTTGAGCACGTTTGCTGACAGGCATGGTGAGCTAGGCTTCTATCTTCATACCTCAAAGCCCATTGCCTGTGACACACTTCCTCCAAGACCACACCTAATCCTTCTGGTACTTCCAAACAGTGCTACTCCCTGATGAGTAAGTATTCAAGTATATGAGCCTATAGGGGCCATTCTTACTCAAACCATCACACACTGCTACAGTTCCTTTCAGGTTCTAAAACACAAAGGAAGTTGGTTAAAATATAATCCTAGACTACAGATGGGAGAGCATAGTGATAAGATCAGCACAGCCAAGGCCAACCTCAGGTCATGCTTGAGTGTTGTTACTAGCTGGGGTATGGTGACCTTGCCTTCAGAGGTACAGTTTTCAGAATAAGGGGACCATTTGTAACTTTAGAGGCCCAGTGTGCCAAAGGACCTTTAACCTAGGTTAAGAGGACTGGAAGTTGAGGATCAAGACAGTTCCAGATTAAAGAACGACTAAACTAAAACCTGAAGAATGAAAAAGTAGAACAGAATTCTAGCTAGCAATGGAAACAGAGGAGTTAGAGGCTCAGAATTTTGTTGTTGGTGGTGGTTTTTTATTTTATTTTTTAAGTGTTTAGATATTTTGTCTTCATGTATGTCTGTGGACCATGCATATGCCTAGTGCCAGTAATGGCCAGAAGACAGCATCAGATATCAGGAGGTGATATTGCTAATAGTGTGAGCCTCCCATGTAGATGCTGGGAGGTAAACCTTGGTCCTGTAAGGAGAACAGCCAGTGCTCTTAACTGCCGAGCCATCTCTCCAGTTCCAGTGGTGGATCTTTAAGACAGGTTCCACTCTGTAGCCCCAGTTGGCCTGGAACCCACTGAGTAGTCCAGGGTGACCCAGAATTTACAACCATTTTCTTGCTTCCTGTGGGCTAAGATTACAAATGTACACTTCTCTACCTGGCTTCCAGGGTTTAAAACAATAAAATAAAGAAGTAAAGTTGAAGACAGAAAAAAAATGAATGTCCAGATTGTAAGAAGAGGAACAGAGCTGAAACTAATGAGGAAGGCACATGAAATGCAAAGCTTCTCATAGTTGGAAGACCTGGCCTTTACCCTACAAGCCTTGAAGACTGTTAAATGGTTTTAAGTGGCAAAGTTCAGGTGTCAGGTTCATTTTCAGGAGAATGAACTTTGGCAGCACAAGGATGGATGTTGTTCAGAGCTGATGGCATCAACTAGCAATCTTCTAATGTCACTGGTATTCCAGGTGACAGAGGAGAAACAGTTCAGAGAGAATGAGATAAGACTGGAGCCATATCTCTCTTTGTTAAGTATGCTAAGGCATAAGGTAGAAAGAGGTGTAGTTATTTTCACAACTGTTTAAGGGTAGTTTATATTTAAGAAACCATTTCTGGAGCCGGGCGTGGTGGCGCACGCCTTTAATCCCAGCACTCGGGAGGCAGAGGCAGGCGGATCGCTGTGAGTTCGAGGCCAGCCTGGTCTACAAAGTGAGTCCAGGACAGCCAAGGCTACACAGAGAAACCCTGTCTCAAAAAAAAAAAAAAAAAAAAAAAAAAAAAAAAAAAAAGAAACCATTTCTGTAAACTGAAATCATTATAAGTCTTCAGTATCACCAGCATTAATGAAGAGCTAAAATTCGCTCTTTCATCTCAAGGAATTTGTTTTTTTTTTTTTTTTAACCTGAACCTACATTAAATGGCACTAGTTTGTTAATGGCATTTTTATATCTGCAGAACACTGAGTAACTGTAGTTATTCAGTAATTTTGTTTGGTGAGATAAACTATACTACTGTACTTTCTAATCTCATCTCACCTTATCCTCATATGACATCATGATTCTGAAATTATTTACTTGATCACAAAAATGGCAGTACTAATGTTTATTGAAGTTGTGTGAGCAGATTAGAAGCCATTTTAACTAGTGTTCTTTTTCTGATTTTGGAAACTTGATGGCCAGCATTAGGAATGGCACACACCACCTCCATGTTTGTAAATACTTAAACACCTATACACCTAGACCACTTCCTGTTTCTGCTCAGCTTCCATTTCTAATGAGCTCTAAGGCATGGTCTGTTCAGCAAACTTCTAATAGTTAGGATGTTTGTCTGGGTCTCTTAAGGAAGCAGTCAATAACCATGCCAAA